>NC_052153.1:83636193-84009318 GCF_902713615.1 Scyliorhinus canicula | reverse complement strand
AGAAGCCAAGTAAAATTGGACACAATGGGAATTGTACAGTCCTCTACTGTACTCTCTATATAGACATGACTGTGTGGCAAGATTTAACTCCAATTCAATCTACAAGTTTGCGGATGATACGACTGGTGGGCCGTATCTCAAACAACGACGAATCAGACTATAGGAGGGAGATAAATCACATATGCATGGTGTACTGAAAACAAGCTCTCTCTAAATGTTGGAAAGACCAAGGAACTGATCATTGACTTCAGGAAGCGTAGCACAACACGCACTCCCATCTGCATCAATGGCTCCGAAGTGAAGATGGTCGACAGCTTTATGTTCCTGGGGGTCACCATCACCAACAGTCTGTCCTGGTCCACTCGTGTTGATGCAACAGTCAAAGCCCAACAATGTCTCTACTTCCTGTTGCTCGTTCTGGTGAGTGTGCTTTACACTCAATTGGCTCTGTTTTATCACCTTGCTCTAGAGTCGCCAGGTATCTTTATGATACCACCACGAGGTTCAAGTGCTGATCAATGACTCAGTACACCAGTTAGTAAGGTTCAAATCAAAACACATTTATTATATACACAGTCAATAGCTACTCATGCATAAATACTACAAAACAAGACTACTTCTACCACTACATGCCAATACTTATCTTTGGAAAAGGAACCCACTGGGTCAGGGAACAATGGCCTCTTGTTCAATCCTGAGACTGCAGGCTTCCATGTATGGACTAAGGGTCAGGAGCGCCTATCTCGTAGCGTGCGTTGACTGGACACTTACTTGTTGGTGCAGCTGCAAGGCAGGTCAGGGTCAAGTGTTGTTTCGAGCTGCTGAGTGACCCTGCCAAGAAGTCTGCCAAGAGAACTTGCCAAGAGCTGTTAGGCTGGCCTCTCCTCGCTGAGAGCCAAGTGCCAAGAGAGCGAACTGAACTTGGGTACTCTAATTTATAGGCCCCAGGGGCTTCGCGCACTTTTGGGCAGACCCCGTATCTGGCTCCAATTGATTGGATCAGGTACCAATCGATTGGTTTGATTTCCCCAATACCGGGGCTGTTTCCTGATCGCTGGGCGGTTCCTGCGGGTTTGTTGGCCTCTTTTGTTTCGGACTCTTGCTGGCGCCGAGGAGCCTGGTTTTACCTTGATTGTCCTTAGTTGTAGCTATTGTGCCCGGGAATCGCTCATTAATATGTATGACTGCTGGTTTCAGTGCTGTCTGCTTTCTGTAAACTGAATACACAGGAAAACTCTGCAAACTGCTTGTTTTCTGAGACTGTCCATTTTTCCCTGCGCTCTTTGCGAATCTCCATTTTAACCCTGGAAGTGGCCAACCCAGGTGGCTACACTCCCTCCTTGTGATCCCTAACGCGAAGCGGGAAGGATCACATAACTACGTCGTCTTCATTCCCTGACCTCAGCGAACCCTCTTCCATGGCCTCTACACTGACCTCAACTATGCAAGAAAATTTTACCTAACAATTGTAAGTGGCGTTGTGTCATAAAAGGGGCGTGCATTACAAAACAAGAAAAACGGTACCTCTGACTATCCTTCATAAACTACACTCACTTACACATCCAAACATACTAGCTTCCTAACAATACACAAATAATAGCAGCAATTACATTTTTCTCTGGCTTGGCAGTCAAACTCAGAGCAATATATTCTTACAGTCGCAAAACGAAACACATTTCTTTATTTACACAAAAACGCAAACGAATGAAAGTCCTTTATTACATCTCTAAGGGTCCGGGGGCTTGGTGAAAACCGAAAATAGGGGATCTTATTCTGTAAACCGGGGTGCGAGAGCGGTAGGCTCTCCTTCGCCATTTTCTCAATCGGATTGTCTGCACGATGCTGCAGAATATCGCCAATACTAAAAGTGATTTGATTACATAGGAAAGGGAATACCATGTTATGAACTTCTCACACCATGATGGTGCATTGCTACTTGTTACTGGGCTCTGGGTGCTATGGGGGAGTGAAGCATTAACGGCCGGGGAGGGTTGGGGTGAGGGGGTTCGCGTTTGCGCGCAAACATACAAAAATAATAACTAAAAACACATTTGTCTTCATCGCTGTCGTCTTCTCTTCTCTTCCTTCTTCTGATCTCTTCTTGGAGCTTCTGGAAATCTGTGGGATCAAGCATAGTTTCTGTTACTATCTTGCTTAATATCTTGAACGTTAGCATGTCTGTCCTCTAATGCCAATTTCCCTTTACAATTGGTCACTCTCTGTGACTCACTCATTTTTTTTTGTCGAAAACGAATTTCAGGACCAGACATACTCAAAAATACTGTACCAGTGCGAGCCGTCTCGTAGGCTGAGCGATTTACCATCCAAATGTTTGTGGATGTAAATAGCATGGGGGTGGCAACCGAAGGGTCACCTGAAACAAAACAAAACTTTTAGAACCAAGAGTGCCGAAATGAGGTGTGTATGGGCCGCGACGGGTAAGATTTGGATGGAATCCCCGGGTAGGGCTGGCGGTACTCTACCCGAGCGTGGCTGACCGGAGGGGGTCCTCAGACAGGGGGGAACCACTGCCATTACTCCACTGCCTGAGTGACCAACAAGAACGGGCAAGAATGTAGTCATCGTGGGGGTTGCTGTAAAGGTTCTACCATTGAACCAGAAGAGCAGTTACGATTGGGGGTCGTGCAAGCTCTCAGAGGTTTCGGCTGATAAGCATGCCGGCAAATTCTCAAAGGTATCAGCGGACAAATGGGGCGTGTGGCCGTCGAGCTGTTTTAAACTGAAGCAACGAACACATACAAGCACAAAACAAACAAACATGCAACATAAGTCGTGCAGGTTCCATCAGAAAGGACACCGCTTCTCCCAAGTGGTTCCTCTTTTAACATCATCTGGACACCTCAATTATCATTTGTGAACAGGGTCGCAAAGGGGTTCTCGTTTTGGGAGTCAGACTCATTGTCATCCTCTTCTCCCGGATGCCACACTCGCGAATGAATAATGGCTGCTAAGGCTGCATGGTGTGACTTTGCGTCCATCTCATCGTTCCGGAGGAGCTTGTACGAATTGTCACGGTGCCAAACAGTCGTGTCTAATTCCGTGTGAACGAAGTTGGGGTCGTCATCGTAGGGTGGTGGTCTTGGGTGGGGGTTGTTGAGGAATGTGATCAGGAAGGGATCACTTGAATCGTGTTCAGAATTGTCGGGTGTGGGGCTTGTTGCTTGGGGGTAGTAGGGAGGCGTGCTGTGGCTATCGTCAGAGTCACAGTCGCTGTCTCTGCTGCTGCTGCTTGTGGACGTTCCAAGGTGGAGCCTGGAGTTAGGAGGCGGAGTCGAGGTCGAGTCCGTGGATGGGTTAGTCGTGCTGGGGGAGGGTGGAGATAAGTTTGCTGTGGGCGGGGCATGGTGTGCTGCGTCAAGCATGACGTGTGTGTGGTTAGACTGCGAGCCATATGCCTTCAGCTGGTTTATATGAAACCACGCAGTCTTCCCGTTGGGGTACTTAATTTTATAAACTGAGAGGCTAACTTTGTCCGCAATCGAATACGGACCCGAATACTTGGGCAACAGGAATGTGCTGGGGTTGTAGATAGAGAGCATGACCTGCTGTCCTACCTCAAACTCAGTTGCATGTACTGTCTTATCGAAACAGGCCTTGCTCTGTTTCTTTCTTGTGCCTAATTTCACTGTGGCTGCTAGCTGAGTCGTTTTTACATTTTCAACCAATTGTTTAATTGCGTTCTCGTGGGTGAGGGCCGTCACGTCGGGGCTGGTCAAGTCAAGTCCTAACAGATATTTTGTGCCTTTCATGGGGCGTCCGGTCATGAGAGTGTGTGGGGTGTAACCTGTGAAAGTTGAAACAGTATTACGCAAAAACATTAACGCAAAAGGGAGGACTGAATCCCAAGTCGTGTTATTCTGTTGGACCATTTTCCGGAGGGTTGTTTTTAGGGTTCGATTCATTCGTTCCACGATACCACTTGACTGGGGGTGGTATGCTATGTGGAATTTTTGGGTGATGCCAAATATCATGAGGACGTTCTTCATGACACGTCCCGTAAAATGGGATCCTTGGTCGGATTCAATACTGCGGGGGAATCCCCATCTCGTAAAGATGTGGTGGGTTAAAATCTTAGCCGTGGTCTTTGCTGTATTTGTCCTGGATGGGAATGCTTCTACCCAGTTTGTAAAAGTGTCTATCACAACCAATACATATTTGTAACCATTCCTGCAAGGGGGCAATGGTCCTATAAAATCAATCTGGAGGTTAGTCCAGGGGCCATGAACGGGCCGGGTGTGGCTAAGCTGAGCTTTCTTGGCATATCTGTCTGGATTGTTTTGCCATGATGTGGAGATGCCGGCGTTGGACTGGGGTGAGCACAGTAAGAAGTCTTACAACACCAGGTTAAAGTCCAACAGGTTTGTTTCAAACACGAGCTTTCGGAGCACGGCTCCTTCTTCAGGTGAATCCTGAATTCCATTCACCTGAAGAAGGAGCCGTGCTCCGAAAGCTCGTGTTTGAAACAAACCTGTTGGACTTTAACCTGGTGTTGTAAGACTTCTTACTGTGGATTGTTTTGGGTACAGATAAGGCAATTCTCTACGTAGTGTGTAATGTCTTCTTTTAAATTTGGCCACCAACAGAGCTGTCTGAGGTGGGCTGTAATGGGGTCAATTCCCTGGTGTCCATGACTGTCATGGAACAAGCAAATTAGCTGATTCCTATCCTGTTCAGGAACCACATAAAGGGTGTCTTTTGGAACCAGACCATCATGTGTGGTCAGTGCATTTTTAAACCTATCGTACGGGGCTGGGAATCTTCCTTTTAAAATCTCCCTGAGATTGCTATCCTGCTTCTGGGCCTGCATTAAATCTTCGATATTAGTTTGTGAGACCTGAACTCCATTCACTGGGGCGCTTTCGGAGGGGGGGGGGGGGGGGGGGGGGGGAGGTTCCAAAAATGTACATGCCTGGAACCTGCTTTTGCCAATGTGTCGGCTTTCACATTTCCAGGGGGGGAGGAACGGTGGTGACTTTTACTTCAATAATTCCAAAAATCCTATCTTTTGCTTTCTCTAAAATTTGGCAGAGCAATTGGGCCGAAGGGAGGGGCTTTCCGTCCACGGAAACAAATCCTCTTGCTTTCCACAGGGGTAGGAACTCTGTAAGACTGTTGCAGACATAGAGGCTGTCTGAGTAAATGTCTGCCGGGCTGGGGAAGGAATCTGGGTGCTCTACAATGTATGCAATGGCCGCTAGTTCTGCTGCTTGCGCGCCTAAGTGACCTGGTACTTTTAACGAGATTTTGTCTAGGGCACGTCCCTGCGCGTCCTCAACATAAATGCCGCATCCTATAATGCGCTTTCCATTTAATATAGTGGACGAAACATCCACATATATCCTTAAGGGTGCGCACGTGCCTGTGTGCTGGGGTGAACTTCCTACCTTTCTGGGGGGTGTCTTTGCAATAAAGGGGCCTGTGTTATTAAGTGGGGAGATGATTTCACATTCATGGGGGGGTGCCTGGGTACTTGAGGTTGTCTGCTAAGAAAGTGAGTCTTTGTCCTTTTAACTGTTATGTCCAGTCCGTGCAAAAGAAGGGTCCATCTGGCTGCTCTAATCTGGCTAACTGTACCATCCTTTAGTCGTCCGTCTAGCAAAAGCTGTGTGGGGGTGTGTTCTGTCAGAATTGTGATGGGGTTTAGTCCGGTTATATAAGAAAAGTATTGCACTGCCCAGAAAACTGCGAGCAGGTGTCTTTCACAGGCTGAAAATCCCTGCTCCACAGGATCTAAAACTCTGGAGGCATAAGCCACTGATCTTAACTGTTCGTGCCGTTCCTGGAGGAGCACGGCCGAAAGGGTGCGATCCGTACTAGCTACCTCTATAGCATAGGGGGAAAGCGGGTCTGGAACCTATAGTGCGGGGGCTGCAATGAGGGCTCTTTTCAAGGCATCCGCAGCATCCGTATGTTGCGGAAGCCATTCCCAAGGGGCTCCTTTCTTAAGGCGGTCTGAGAGGGGCGCTGCCTTTGCGGCGAAACCGTCTATGTGGTTTCGACAGTAACCAACCAGTCCTAAAAACGACCGGAGGGCTGATACATTTTGGGGAAGGGGCAATTTGACAATCGAGTCAATCCTTTTGTGCTTGATCTCGCGTTTGCCGTGCGTGATAATCGTACCTAAATATTTCACTTTACCTTGCAAAATTTGAGCCTTTTTGGGGTTCACATTACATCCAATTTTCTGTAGGAGTTCCAGGAGTTCGGACAGAAGCGTAATGTGCTCTGCCTTGGTGTCAGTCTGCAGTAATAGGTCGTTCACATACTGGACCAGACATTCGGGGCAAGAGAATTTAGCTAAACCATTTGCCAGCTGTCGGTGTAAAATGGAGGGGAATTGTGGAATCCTTGTGGAAGGCATGTCCACATGTACTGCTGACCTTTAAATGTGAAGGCAAATTTGTACTGGCACACCTTTGCCAATGGAATGGACCAGAATCCGTTACTGATATCCAAAACAGTTAAGTATTGTGAGTTGAGTCCCTGTTTGAGCATGGTCTCGGGATTTGTGGCTACCATGGGGGCTACTGCGGGGGTAACTTTGTTGAGTTCCCGATAATCGATGGTGAGTCGCCATGATCCATCGGGGTTTCTCACTGGCCAAATCGGGGCATTATTAGTAGAGGCTACTGATCTAAGTACGCCCTGCTCTAATAAAGTATCGATAACTTTTGCGATTTCTCCCTCTGCCTCTTGGGGAAATCCATATTGTCTTTGGGGACTAGGGTCAAGTCCTGTAATATGAACTGGTCCAGCCATTCTGCCGCAGCTGTGCCGATGACTAGCAAATGCTGCCCTGTTCTTCTGCACAACTGCCCTAACCTGTTTGTCCGTGCTAATTGTGGTCGGATTAAAGCAATATTCTCCGACTGCGCTAATCCTGTTTGCATACTCACCTACTATGAGCTTTGCTGGGGCTCTTGCTGACTTTGCCATTTTCCAGACACATTGATTCACTGGATCAAATGACAGGTTGTGTGAATCATGAAGTCTATGCCTAAAATGTGCTCTGCTGTGTGGGGCAGATCAACTAAAACTATGGGGTGTTTTGTCTTGATGTTGCCAATTTGAATGGGTACAGGGGCTGTGATGTGCTGCTGCTGTGAGTGGTCTGGGAAGCCGCTGAGGGTGATTGTGGCTGTAGTGGGCCACGTGTCCTTTTGTAACATGTTGGAGGAATTAATTGTGGTGCGGGACCCTCCTGTGTCCCAGAGTAATTCAATGGGCTGTCCCCGTATTTTTGCTGCGACTACCGATCGTTCAGACCTATCCCAAAGGGTGTCACAGACCCAAGTGGGGGAGTCCGAACACCGTCAGTCTGTTCCGTTCATGTCTGCCTGGTCTGAACGGGTGTTTACACTATATATGGGCTTTGTCCTGTTTCTATTCAGAGTACCTGTCTGCTGGGCTCTCTGTGGCTTTTGTGGGGCATTGCACTCCCGTGCAAAATGACCTAATTGTCCACAGTTGTAACACTTCTGTGGGGGGGTGTTCCTGCCTTCATTCACCCATGCGGGGTTCTGGTGTGCTTTAACTGCCTGAATATCTGCCTCTGCCTGCTGTTCTTCGGGTTTCCTAATCGCGGGTTTACTATGGACAGATTGCTCCCAAGCGCGGGACAACCTTTTTAAAATCCATTTCTCATTATGCGTTTCTTCCGAGGGGTTGTAGTTAGCACAGACTCTTTGTCCTGCCTCTGTGGCATGGGAGATAAGGGTGCGGGTCCATTTGGCCGTATTGTCTGGGGTCAAATGGGCAGGGTTTAAGTCACCGAAAACGGCTGTAAAATGTACCCACAGACGTCCTGCAAATGCTGTGGTGTGTTCTGTTTTCTTTTGCCTGCACTTATTCAGGCCTTCAACTGGGTCACCTCTGTTATAACCAATCGCGTCTAGGATCGCCGTGTGCATCTCTGAAAGGGTGCCTCCTCCTACGTTCTGGGGTTCGGGAAGGGCCGCTACAACTGAGGGGTCTAAACTTAAAACTCTGAGCTTCACTTGCTCACGCTCATCCAGGCCGTACATGGTCACGCGCTGCTTTACTCTAGTGAAGAATTGATGGGGGTCTGCGGTGGGGAGTAACGGTGGAATCTTCTCGCACGCGTCCCTTAATTGGGTCACGGTTAAGGGGGTGGTGTATGTGAATTCCGTGTCTTCGTCCGCTGTTGCTGTGCGGTGGGTGGTGACCGGATTCATTGGTGCCTGATCTATCTGCTCTGTAGGGGGTTGGGGTGCTTTTCTCTTTTGGGGCTTTCCCTGCGCACATGTTCCCTGAACATATCTCTGCGCTGTTCCATTTAGTTCCTGCCAATCAGGGCCATCTTCTTCCTCTAACTGGGATCCAAAGGTGCTTTGAAACCCATTTTGTACTGAAAGCAAAAACTGCAGTTCAGCAATCTGCTTCCGGCATTTTGCATGATCTAATGACCTTTGTCTCTGCTCCGTGGTAGCAGCATGGAGTGCTCTTAATGCTGCCTTTAAGTCACTGCATTGCTTTCGCAATGCCTCTACCTGTTTCTCTGTCTACTCTCTTACCAGGACTGCACACTGCATGTCCTGATAGGCCTTACCGTATTGGGTTTGGAAGCTGCTCAGATGCGCTAGACAAGACTGGTGTGCCCTCTTGGCATCATCCACCTGTCTGTCCTTTGCTGCCAACTTCTTTCTCAATTCTATATTCTCGCTCTCTACTTCGCTAACATCAACCTTGCTCATTCGATTTCTCTCTTCTAACTCTTTGCGGAGCGTCCAAACGACCTCCTCTGTGCCTCGCAATTGTGCCAGACAGGACACAATTGCCATCGGCTTACGGGCTTTTCCAGAACTCCTCTTGTGTATTTCGCTCAGGTTCTCCCACCAAGTATGTCCTATACTCCCGTTACCTGTTTCCTCATTTGAGCAAAAGTCACTCCAAAGGGGCCATCCCTTCCCTTTGAGGTACTTTCTCAACTCAACTTCCCAAACGGGACACTGACCTACTCTGCTGCTGGTCGCTGCAACCACGAATACTTGAGGGTTCATGAGGCGTTCCATTGCCTGCATGGCCATTTTTCCTATCTTATGCTCTCTTTTAAAATTTGGAACGAGGGATACTAAGGCGGTGCTGTAAACACGGGTACGGCTTTCGCTATTTTCCGGAATACAAACTCCCGACAGTTTTTTGCAACAAAATCTACCAGTTTTACCTTATAATCCTGTTTGTTCCACATGCATTAACACACTTCCGAATTATGAGTATTGATCAGAACTGCCTGAACACTTGTCATTGTTTCTGTTCCCAATTGGATTTCTAATTTCAAATTTCTGGGTTCTCTCGGAGTGGGGGGGGGGGCACTTCTAGGTCGAGTCCCGGCGGAGTCGCCACTAAATGTTGCTCGTTCTGGTGAGTGTGCTTTACACTCATTTGGCTCTGTTTTATCACCTTGCTCTAGAGTCGCCAGGTATCCTTATGATACCACCGCGAGGTTCAAGTTCAAGTGCTGACCAATGACTCAGTACACCAGTTAGTAAGGTTCAAATCAAAACACATTTATAATATACACAGTCAATCGCTACTCATGCATAAATACTACAAAACTAGACTACTTCTACCACTACAGGCCAATACATATCTTTGGAAAAGGAACCCACTGGGTCAGGGAACAATGGCCTCTTGTTCAATCCTGAGACTGCAGGCTTCCATGTATGGACTAAGGGTCAGGAGCGCCTATCTTGTAGCGTGCGTTGACTGGACACTTACTTGTTGGTACAGCTGCAAGGCAGGTCAGGGTCAAGTGTTGTTTCGAGCTGCTGAGTGACCCTGCCAAGAAGTCTGCCAAGAGAACCTGCCAAGAGCTGTTAGGCTGGCCTCTCCTCGCTGAGAGCCAAGTGCCAAGAGAGCGAACTGAACTTGGGGACTCTAATTTATAGGCCCCAGGGGCTTCGCGCCCTTTTGGGCGGACCCCGTATCTGGCTCCAATTGATTGGATCAGGTACCAATCGATTGGTTTGATTTCCCCAATACTGGGGCTGTTTCCTGATCGCTGGGCGGTTCCTGCGGGTTTGTTGGCCTCTTTTGTTTCGGACTCCTGCTGGCGCCGAGGAGTCTGGTTTTACCTTGATTGTCCTTAGTTGTAGCTATTGTGCCCGGGAATCGCTCATTAATATGTATGACTGCTGGTTTCAGTGCTGTCTGCTTTCTGCAAACCGAATACACAGAAAAACTCTGCAAGCTGCTTGTTTTCTGAGACACTCCATTTTTCCCTGCGCTCTTTGTGAATCTCCATTTTAACTTGGGAAGTGGCCAACCGAGGTGGCTACACTCCTACGGAAGCTAAAGAAATTTGGCATGTCTGCATCGACTCTCTCAAACTTCTCCAGATGTGCGATAGAGAGCATCCGATCTGGCTGCATCAACTGCTCGGTCCAAGATCGCAAGAAACTGCAGAGTGTGGTGAACTCAGCCCAACGCATCACACAGGCTTGCCACCCCCACATGATTCTGTATACATCTGCCACTGCCTCAGGAAGGCAGACAGCATTATCAGAGGACCCCTCCCACCCAGGCATTGCCTTCTTCAGACCCTTCCATCAGGCAGAAGGTAAAGAAGGCTGAAGACTCACACATGCAGACATCGGAACAACTTCTTCCCCACAGCTGCAAGACTCCTCAACGACTCCCCCTTGAACTGATCTGTTCCCTATAGGAACACTATTCCCAACGCCCTATGCTGCTCTTGCTCATGCATTTGCTTTGTTTGGCCCTTATTCTGCACTGTAACAAATCACTGTTTGTCGATGTACCATTTTTCAATATTCTCTGATTATTCTTTTGTCTACTATGTATGTACTGTGTTCATGCCCTCGGCCGCAGAAAAATACTTTTCATTGTACTTCGGTACATGTGACAATAAATCACATAATCAAATCATTAAGGGAAAAATCTCTACAGGATGAGATCATACCCAACACAAAGGGAGCTGGTTGTGGTTGCTGGAAGCCAATCATTTCGACCCAGAGCATCATTGCAGGAGTTCCTCAGGGTGGTGTCCAAGGCTCAGCTGTGTTCACCTGCTCCACCAATGATCTTCCACTCTTTCATAATGTCTGAAAGGAGGATACTTGCTAATGTACAGTATTTAGTTGCATTTTCAACTCCTCATGTTGTAAGACATGGGCAGCATTCAGGCTTATGCTAATAAGTACCAAGTGAAATTTCTGTCAAATAATATGTTCCTTTGACATACAATAGTGCTACTATTGTTGATTTTTCCACTATCAATATACTGGGTTTGCTATTGATCAAAAAGTTAATTGAAGCAGATACATGAATACTGTGACTACAAGAATCGGTGAAATTCTGTGGCGGGTCATTTGTTTCCTAACCTTTTGATCTACAAAGTTAGCAGTGTGATGGAATCCTCTTTCACTTTACTGGATGAGCATAGCTTCAACAACACTCAACAACATCCAGGACACATGCCACTTGATTAGCACCCTATCCTGCACCTTAAACGTTCACTCCTTTAACAAAGGGCACACTGAACTGAGGCACCTGCAGATGGAATGCATAACAGCAGCGTGCAGTGTGATCAAGTGCAATACTTTGTGGGATAGGAATCCTTTTATGTTGATGTAACTTTTCGATTTACATGTAGGGCACTGATTTCCACAGGGTCCTCGTCAGTGACTGCGAGGACTCTTAGTCAGCTGGTAACACCATAAATTAAGTATTCTTTCCCCTGAGTTATTTGTTACTGGATGGCTGTGTGTAAGAACAACCAACTCTTAAAACAGCTTGTTGTTCCCTGTATTGAGCCAGCCCCCCAAAAATTTAGAGCTTTGGTGATTTCATCTTCTCTGCCACCGCTGCTGGCCGAAACCATTGATGTAATGTGCAAATTTGAAAATAAGTCTCCTTGGACCCTTTTACTGAATATTAAGTCCTTATTAAAATCTCCTAACAAATGGTCTGGAAGGAGTGCCTGGGGCAAAAGATTCTGATGGTTGTGTAGTTAGGAGAGTCTGATTCTATTGGCATGCTGTCTGATGTGCCTTGCCTCTCTGGTCTCTCCTCCTCCCAGCATGTGCATTGGTATGTGATGGGGATTTCCATAGGGAACTTCATGTTTAAATCTTTGTCTAATTTTCAGAATTCCTTTGAGAGGCCACCCACTCCAAGTGGATGGTAAAGTCTGATCTCAGGTTTCTGCGGTTTAACAAAGGAGTACTTTTCAAAATTGCTCCACAAAACACAAGATTGTAGGTAAACTGACAACTTTCTTTTATGAAGTTACTTCTTCCTTGATCAGTTGACCCTAAGAATCAAGAGCACATATTTACAGGGCAGCTGGAAGGCATAGTCACATGATAAAAAAAAATACTGCAGATGCTGGAATACGGAAATGAAAACAAATTGTTGGAAAGTCAGCAGTTCTGAAGAAGTCATATTGGACTCAGAAACTAACTCTCTCCACAGAGGCATAACTAATCAAGCTACATAGGTTGTGGCTGAGCATGTGGTGTTATCCACTATCTTAGCAGAATTTTCCATTGACTAGAAATTGAGTAATATCCCTGTGAATTCAGGGCTAACCCCAAATCCTGTCCCTTGATTTGGTGCTATGCAGCTAATAAAATACTTTTGAAGTGTAGTCAGTGTTAATGTAGGGAAGTGCAGGAGCCAATTTTCACAGACAGCAGTGAGATAAATGATCAGATAATTTGTTTTTGTGAAGTTAGTTGAGGAATAGATGCTAGTCAGAAACTGGGGAAATCCCTTTTGAATACTTCACTTAAGTACAAAGGGATCTTTCTCATACTCCATCTGAGATGGCAGACAGTTAAGCATCTCATCTAATGTCAGCAGATTCAACAGTACAGTACTCCCTCGCAACTGAAATGGCAGAATATGTGCTCGTGTGTCCAGAGTGGGACGTTAATCTATCATAGAGGTGTTCAAATAAATTGAAAGCATTTCATTTTTTTGCAGGTTACTTTTGCATGGTGATCGCAGCATGTGTTTTGAACTTTACAAGAGCCCTCGGCCTCCTTGTGCTAACACTGTTGGCCATTTTCTTTTACTTATGGGATATGCTTATTGCAAAGTATGAAGCCAAAATTGGTGAGAAGTTTGCTTCATGGTGTGGATTCTTCAATCGGCAAGGAAGTCTGTTCAAAATGTAAGTAAAGCATGCATTTTTATAAATCCTAGAATTGGTCTGGATATCTATATTAACTCAACTTTAATTATTTCTATACAATTTGATGTACTTTTACGCTACTACGTGCATTAGATTTACCAGCCTTGGGCTAATTTACCCAATCTGTCAAAACCCGTTTCAATTTATTTTCCTCAGCTAATAATTTTTCCACCAAATTTGGTAAAGTTTTCAAATTTAGTTGCAAAGCTTTGCTGTCTTCTGGAACATTAATGAACAGAAAAATATCCAGCTTTGAACCTAATGAATCCTCTACATAAACAGCCCTCCTTGGGCAGCTACTGTTCTGTAGTCATTTATTTTCAAACTCAATCTCATTTGATTCCTTTTAAGAAATCAGGAAGGTGACCTACTTTATAGAAGCAGAGCAAATCTACAGCTCTTCAGCCCCAGGAAATACTTGAACATGTTCATAGAATAACACTCTTTCCATCCTCGGGATGCACCTGAGGCTCACTGAGAAGTTGGCATCGCCGGATGTAAAATATGATGCTTGCCAGGTTTGCGTTATTAACATGATATTACACTGGCTGGTCAAATCAGGCCAGTGTAATAAGTGCCAAGGCTGGGATGTGAGTATAATTGGACTCAGACTGTTGGAGGGGGCTGTGAACCACAATGAAATGGCCTGATTAATGTCCGGGTGCTGGAAGGCCTGGACCTTCAGGGAGACTTGGCACTAATATGGCTTTCTACTGTTCCCTGTTCCACAGTGTCTGTCCATTAGTGGTGAGCAGGGTGGTCCAAATGCATCTCACATTAATGGATGATTGCCTGTTGTCTCTACACTCTGGACACAGGCACCAGCTCATCTACCCGCGGCGATTGAGGTGTGCCCAACCATCGGCCTGGACGCATCCTTCCAGGCAGAACCAACTCGGGCTCCGCTGGTCAGAAGAAAACCGCCAAGGTCATCATGCTCACCAAGACAATGATGATAGCAGATTTCCTCTAATGCCGCTGTTTTTGAGGCAACAGGTGCTGCATCTTGGTGCCCCGTTCCCTCATCCTCTGGCCAGTGCATGTAAGTCGAAGGCCCTTCAGCACAAAAGGAGTGTGTAACGGGTGACATTATTTGTATTCATAATTTTGAAGTTTGTGTTCGGGATGGAAACTTTGTATGATGTTTTTGTTCATATGAAGTTACATAGTTTTGTTTTACTTTATTGGGCTGAGTTGGCTGGATGCATTATATGGGAGCCAGATGCTGCACATGTTTGCAACTGTGTGGTGTATGATGCTGGCATCTGGGTTGGGATCCCATTTAATTATTGTTTGCAAAGGTGGCAGTGACATTTGCTCTAGTAGGCATCAATGCCTTGGATGCTGTAGCCACCTGGGGTGGCCACGTTCCGATTCCAAAATGGATGCCCGCAAAGAGTGCAGGGAAAATTGGCCAGCTAGAGGGAACACAAGCAGGTGCAAGGTTTCCTGTGTATTAAGATTTGCAGAACCCAGACAGAACTGAAACCAATAGCAATTTACATACTAATGAGCGATCTCCAGAAACAATCAGAAACATTGAAACAATCGGGACCAAGACAGACACTCCGACGCCAGTGGGAGCTAGGACAAAGGCAGGCCAACGAACACCTAGGGCCCGCCCAACGATCAGGGAACAACTCCAGTATTGGAGAAAATCGATGAGAACGATTGGGACATGGTCCAATGAATTGGGACCAAGTCCGGGGCTGCCAAAAAGGGACCGAAGCCCCTGGGACCTATAAGATAGCGTCCCCAAGTTCAGTTCGTTCGTTCTTGGCCTTGGCTCTCAGCGAGGAGAGACCTGCCTAGCAGCTGCATCAACCAAGTAAGTTTCAGATCAACGCACGCTATGAAATAGACGCTCCTAGCTACTATTCCGTACCAGCTCGAAGCCGACAGAATCAGAAATGGACAAAGGCCATTGTTCCTCTGACCTGGTGGGCCATTCGAAGCTAAGTACAGGCTTTTAGTAATAGTGATAGTTTAGTAAGTAGAGTTTTATGCATGAGTATTGATTGACTGTGTGTATAATAAAGGTGTATTGATTTCAAACTTACTAACTGGTGTATTGAGTTATTGATCAGCACTTGGCTTTGAACCTCGTGGTGGTATCAGAAAGATACCTGGCGACTCTAGAGCAAAGGTTATTAAAACAGAGCAATTAAGTAAAAGCATAACAAGCAACAATGCCCAGCTAAAGGTTCCCTGGTGTCCCGGTCCCCCTGAATGTTCCTGTCTCACCTCAATGTCCTCATTCTGCACAACCCCAGGTTCTTCCTCTGACCCATCGCTGGAGTCATCATCCCTGCCCTGTGGGTTCCTCAGCCTCATTCGGTCCACCCTTGCCGGAGCCAGGTTTTACAGGGCATAGCATACAACAACTATGAAGGAGACATGTTCTGGAGTATATGGCAATGCTCCTCTAGATCAGTTCAGGCACCTGGAGTGCATCTTCAACAATTCGATGGTCCTTTCCACCACTGCTCTTGTGGAGGTATGACTCTTATTCTGTATCTCCTCGGTTTCAGTTCTTGATTAATAGAGTGGGTCATCAGCCACCTCATCAAAGGATTTCTCTTGTCACCCAGAAACCATCCATCCAATCATGCAGGAGTCACAAACAGCTTGGAACCTGTGAGAGCTGCAAAATGTAATCATTGTGTGAGCTGCCAGGATATCGGACGCAAGCTTAGAGAATCTATCTGGTTGTCACAGACGAACTGAACATTCATTTTGTTTCTGCAATCTCCTGGCTCACTGGCTGGCATCTTGAAAGTCATTTGAGTGCAATCTATCCCTGCAAAGCCTCATGCTCCGCCCACTTGGCCTCGTCAGTGGACAAACATGCGGACATGTGTAAAGATAGAATCAGTCACCAGCTTCACGCAACTGTGTGCAGCTGATTGAGAGATGCCACATCGAGCCATGAAAAGAACCGGAGGCATGGAAGTTGAGGGCTGCAGTGACCTTTGAAACCACCGGTGTGGGATGTCAACCCACGCAGTTGGAGGCAATATGCAACCTATCATGTTGCATATTGCTGTTACTGTGTTCTTGGAGAGTCATAGGTGTTGCACTTTTTACTTGAGTGTAATACGCGTTTATTGGAGTGTATTAACACGCCTCCGTTTAAAGGCCGCGTGCTTAACACTGCTAGGCTCTGTATGTGTAATTTCAGCTCTTAGTCGCCAGGTGTCGTATATAAACACCTCACAAGTATCTCAAGGTCAGGTTCAAAGTAATAAAACTATACACCGATTAGTAAGTTCCAACGATCAATATTTATTATACAAATATAATAAATACGCATTCACACGCTAAAGACTAATACCTATTTCTACTATTAAACGACTAAATACTTATCTAAGTGGGAACCAGCAAGGTCAGGGGACAAGGCCTTTGTTCCTTTCTGGGCTGCACCTTCTGTTCGTTATTAGTCGAGTACTGTATAAGTTCACGTAGCGAGCGTCGTTTGGGACTTACTGAACGATGGCTGGTGCTCAACGGCTGGTGATAGAAGACAGGATCAACGGCTGGAGTCGGAGTCAGGATACAACAGCAGATCTGGGTCGAAGTCAAAACAGCAATCCAAGCCGGAGCACAAAACAGACAGAACCATGTGTGGGGGTCTATCTTTATAGTGGCCCCCAATGTCCGTGCCTTTTCGGGGCGGGCTTTACCTTCCATGCATCGATTGGATCAATTTCCAATCGATGCCTCACAAATCCCCCAATCTGAGGGTCCCTTCTCGATGTGTGGGGCGGTCTCTAGGGTCTTTTGTGATGGATACTTCTGGTGCCGTTTTGTCTGGGCGTCCACTCAAAGTATCCATTCACAACCAAATGTTGCTATTGTGTGTGCCCAGATCTGGATTGCCTCATTAATATGCAAAGCGTTTGCTATTAACACCTTTGGTTGAGATCTTCCACCTGGCCATAAACTAGTTTTGCTACGTGCAGAATGCTAATCAGTCTTTGCAGACTGCTTGTCTTGGCTAAAACTGCTTTCTCCCTGCAGTCTTAGCAGTTCTCCATTTTGTTAGCCCAGTGTCCATCTTAGGTGGCTACATTGGCTCCTGCGACAGTGGACCGCAGATATTTGGACGTAGTTGTAGCACTGTCTGTACACTCTAGCCAAGGGGTAATGGCATCTGCGGTGTATCCTCCCGGCTTGACCTTGTTGGCTCATACCTCTCTTCAGGATCTCTTTTGGGGTGGTGCCTGTGTTCAATGGCCTCCTCGCTCTCTTGCTCCTGGTTCCACCAGCAGAATACACTATCCCTATTAAAACAGCAGAGGGGCAGTGCCTTGCAAATAAGAGACCACTGTGCTCCGATCCTCTGGGAAACCCTCCAATGAAAGTGAGGTCTTGAAATGATAAAAGACAGATTTGAAAAGCTAAAGAATTGCTCAGAAATTCAAGAACACCTCTGCACTTAAACAGCAACACACTCTCAATAACAAAAGTGTTGCTTCTCTTGCAGCATTTTATCCCTCCCTTGGATGAGGAAATGCAAAAAACATGATTAGCACCCACCTATTGCCTGTACAATGAGCTGAACATCGCACGGGATCTGTAAAATTGCTGATCATTGGATTATTATGGGCTTTTATTGGCCTTTTAATTGTCGGTGGGCGCAGATCTGCTTCGTTCAATGCGCTTGCGAACTGCAAAATTGTGTGCGTGCGCATTGGCGTCAGGAAGCAAGTCTTTTTTTTTAAAATTTAGATTACCCAATTATTTTTTTCCAATTAAGGGGCAATTTAGTGTGGCCAATCCACCTACTCTCCACATTTTTGGGTTGTGGGGGCGAAACCCACGCAGACACGGGGAGAATGTGCAAACTCCACAGGAAGCAAGTCTGATGTCATTTGATGAAATTTTACGTTTGGCCAGGTCGATCATGCACCTGATTCTCGAAAATAAAATTCTGGCGTTAGTTCATTGGATTTTGGTGATTTTGGCAAAGCCATGTTTTTTGTTTTGACTATTGTGAGTTGCCCGGAGACAGTGACAATAGTCTTTTTCCTGAACCACTTCACAGAACCATAGAATCCCTACAGTGCAGACAGGGGCATTCAGCCAATCGAGTCTGCACCGACCTTCTGAAAGAGCCCACCCTACGTAAGCCCACTCCCCTGCCCTGTCCCTGTAATGCCACTTAACCTGCACATCCCCGACTAAGGGGCAATCTTAGCATTGCCAATCCACCTTACCTGCACATCTTTGGACTGTGGGAGGAAACCGGACCACCCGGAGGAAACCATGCAGACACGGGGAGAATGTACAAACTCCACAGTCACCCAAGGTTGGAATTGAACCCAGGTCCCTGGTACTGTGAGGCAACAGTGCTAGCCACAGTGCTGCCCTCAGTCTTTGTGATGATGGTTATCCCATAATGGCTTTAAGTGGGGAATTCCTGAATCGTGACCCAAGTGGTGATGAAGGAACAGTGATATGTGTCCAAGACAGGGTGGTGTATGACTTGAAAGAGCATTTTTCAGGTAATTTCAAAGTTATGAAAACAGAAAATGGTGGATAAACTCAGCAGTTATGGCAGTATTTGGGGAGAGAGAAACAGAGTTAATGTTTTGAGTCCGTGTGAAGAAGAGTCTGTTTCTCTCTAAAGATACTGTCAAACCTTTTGAGTTCATCCAACATTTTCTGTTTTCATTTCAGATTTCTAGCATCCCCAGTATTTTGACTTTAATTCCTAAGTTATGATAGAGTCAGTTAAAATAGCTACAGTTTGTTGCTTCCTTATGGTGTACTAAAGTTGACTAAACAAAGCCTTTTTTCAAACTGTTATACTTTCTTTAACTTCAGATTACTGTATACAGCTATAATTGTATTTATTATACTTTGGCTTGCACTGGACACAGCCAGGGAAGGCGCAAACCAGCTAATTTCCTTTGTGGGACTTCTACTCTTTGTTATCCTCTTGTTCATCTTCTCCAAATATCCGGAAAAGGTAAATGTTTGTTTCATCATTTGTCAATCTTAGCAAGTAAACAGAAAGTAGTTTTAGAAAATAATCATGTATTATATCTTTGTTCTTTATTTTGGTCATATATATCCAAATCGTAATAACAGGCAGAGTGAATCATGTTCGAAAAACCAGTTGAAATGTTGAAGTTTTATACTTAATTAAATTGCCAGTGCTGAGAACCGAAACATATGTTCCACCCAGCATTCGTCGCGGTTACCAGGGGCAATTTTAACTTTGCTAGCAGGCAGTTAATTTAGCTGGAATACAACCTGTGCAATTTTAATTCTGCTGAAATCAGTGGACCAGATTTCAGGCACTGTATACAATTTTTGGGTAATCCACTCTGCCAGGATACCACCCCGCTGGTAAGGTTGAAAAATTATCCTCACCATGTAAAGGAGTTTCTGAATCAAGTTAGTCAAGGGTAGAGTGGCGTTTCTACAACATAAAAAAAAAATCATTTACGGGATGTGGATGTCGCTGGTTAGGCCGGCATTTATTGCCCATCCCGATCTGCCCTTCAGAAGGTGGTGGTGAGTTACCTTCTTGAACCACTGGAATCCCAGAGGTGTAGGTACACATACAGTGCTGTTAGAGAGGGAGTTCCAGGACTTTGACCCAGCAACTGTAAAGAAACAGTGTTATATTTCCAAGTCAGGATGGAGAGTCACTTGGAGGAGAACCTCCAATTGGTGGTATTCCCAGGTATTTGCTGCTCTTGTCCTTCTAGATGGTAGTGGTTGTGGGCTTCGAAGGTGCTGCCTAAGGAACATTGGTGAGTTCCTGCAGTGCATCTTGTAGATGCTACACATGGCTGCCACTGTTTGTCAGTTATGGAGGGATTAAATGTTTGTGGAAGGGGTAGTAAGCAAGGGGGTTGCTTTGTCATAAATGGTGTTGAGTTTCTTGAGTATTGTTGAAGCTGTACTCATCCAGGCAAGTGGAGAGTATTCCATTACACTCCTGACTTGCACCTTGTAGATGGTGGACAGGCTTTGGTGGGGTCAGGAGGTAAATTACTCGCTATAGGATTCCTAGCCTTTGATCTGCTCTGGCCGCCACAATACTGTACTAATATGGCTAGTGCAATTCAGTTTCTGATCAATGGTAACCGCCAGGATATTGATTGTGGTGCATTCAGTGATGGTAATGACATTGAATGTTATGGGGCGTTATTAGATCCTCTCGTAGGACATGGTCATTGCTTGGCAGTTGTGTGGTGCAAATGTAACTTGCCACCCCAAGCCTGGATATTGTCCAGGTGTTGCTGCATTCAGACCTGGACTGCTTCATTATCTGAGGATTCATGAATGGTGAATTCATGAATTCATGAATTCATTGTGCAGCCATCTGCGAACATCCCCACTTCTGACCTTATGATGGAAGGCAGAACATTGATGAAGCAACTGAAGATGGTTGGGCCTAGGACACTACCCTGAGGAATTCCTGAAATAATGTCCTGGAGCTGAGATGATTGATGTCCAACCACCACAACCATCTTCCTTTGTGCCAGGTATGACTCCAACCAGCAGAGGGTTTTCCCCTGATTCCCATTGACTCCAATTTTGCTACGGCTCCTTAATGCCACACTCGGTCAAAGGCTTCCTTGATGTCAAGGGCAGTCACTCTCACTTCACCTCTGGCATGTTTGCCCATGTTTGAACCAAGGCTTAATGAAGTCAGGAACTGAGTGACCCTGGCAGAACGCAAACCGAGCTTCCATGAGCAGGTTATTGCTGGGTAAGTGCCGCTTGACAATATTGTGTTTTTAAAAAAAAATTTAGAGTACCCAATTCATTTTTTCCAATTAAGGGGCAATTTAGCATGGCCAATCCATCTACCCCGCACATCTTTGGGTTGTGGGGGCGAAACCCACGAAAACACGGGGAGGATGTGCAAACTCCGCACGGATAGTGACCCAGAGCCGGGATCAAACCTGGGACTTCGGCGCTGTGAAGCAGCAGGGCTAACCCACTGCGCCACCGTGCTGCCCTTTTGATAACATTGTTGATGATTCACTTTGCTGATGATGAAGAGTGGACTGACAGGAAGGTAATTGACCGGATTGGATTTGTCCTGTTTTTAAAAAAAAGAATTTTTATTACGGTTTTGCAGAATTTTTCATAATAAGACAGTAGTAACCATAATAACAAAACAAACTAGAGTGCACATTAACATAGTGCAAAAAGACTTCCGGTGGCGGCGATGCCTGAGTGAGCCGCACATTCAGCAGGCTCTCACTCCGGCGGGGCTTAGCAGCTGATTCCCCGCGATAGCGGGACCACGGGGCCGGCAAAAAGGCTGCCGTGAAAGAAGAGGAGAGCGGGCTGCAGCGGATGGAATCGTGGGAGGCCAGCAGGTAGAGGAAGAAAGAGAGAGAGAGAGACGGAGGCAAGGAGGAAACTGACCTGAAGGGTAAGATGGCGGACCCACGGACCTTCCTTCCTCCAGGACAAGGAAAGAAAGTTTGGAGTTGCTGAAGATGGACAGCTTGGACCCACTTCAGATGCCCAGAAGGTAAAATTTAAGGAGCTGGGCGAAGGAAGGCGGCAGCGAAGGTGCTGAGGAGTGGGCTGCGGCACATGGAACAGCGGGAGTCCAGAAGGCAGAAGAAGAGGGAGAAAAAGGGACAGAGACAAGGACCTAAGATGGCGGACACACGGAACCCGGACTCAGCAATCCAGCAGGCGCTGGATAACGTGCTCCAGGTAATGAAGTCCAGTTTTGAAGCGCTGAAGCAGGACAGCTTGGACCCAATCCAGAAAGCGGTGGATCAGCTGAACCAGAGGCTGGACACCCAGGATGTTAAAGTTAAGGAGCTGGGAGAGGCGGTGGAGGAGCAGGCGGATGTGCAAACGATTGCAGCGCTAGAAGTTGACGGCCTGAAAGAGCGGCAGAGAAGACTGCTGGACAGAGTGAAGGAGCTGGAGAATAGAGTCCGCAGGAACAATCTGAGGATGGTCGGCCTCCCGGAGGGGGCTGAGGGAGCTGATGCTGCAGCGTTTGTAGCAGACCTGCTGAAGCAGCTGATGGGGGCCGAAGCCTTTCCGCGACCGCCGGAGCTGGAGGGGGCACACAGAGTGTAGGCAAGGCAGGGGCGGCCAGGCGGACCTCCCCACCCGATGGTGATTAGGTTCCACAGGTTCGTGGACGAGGAGCGGGTGCTGCAGTGGGCAAAGAGCGCCAGGAGCAGCACGTGGAACAACAGTGTTCTCCGGATTTATCAGGACCTAAGCCAGGAGGTGGCTCGGCGGCGAGCAGCCTTTAAGAATGTCAAGGAGGTGCTGTTCAAGAAGCACGTGAAGTTTGGTCTGCTGTTCCCAGCTCGGCTATGGGTCACGCACCAGGGTCAACACCACTACTTCTCCGAGCCCGAAGAAGCGATGGATTTTGTGAGGGACCTGGGGCTGGTCCCGAAAGGAGGCCCCAAGGACGCAAATTAGGGCCCGAGGATTTCTGTGGGAAGGAACGCCGAATGTGCCTGGACTGCTGCTCAACGGTTTGCTGGGCCAAAGGTGCCAAGCGGAACATTTGAGACTCTTTCCTTTGTTCACGGACATGGGTTTGGGGAGTTAACCCCCCCCCCCCCGTTTGGGCTGGTTTGTGCTTTTTGTGCAGCTCGCGGAAGACACTGGAGCCGGCTTGCCCCAGTGGGTGGGGAGGAGGACGGGGAAACAATGGGAATGAGACCGGAAGGCGCCGAAGTGTTACGTCACCGGGCTAGCAGATTGGCTAGTCAAGGGAGTCAGATGGGGGAGGAAGTTACAGCCAGTAGATGGCAGGGGTGGGGGTATCGGGGGATGGGGTTAAGGGAGGGGGGGGGGGGGTTTTCTGCTGACGGGAGAGGGACTTGAAATAGGCACTGGAAAGGAGGTCGAGGGTGGAGGCAGCCAAAGGACGGGCCAGGAATGGCGCGACGCACGGGCTAGGGGCCGGCCTGAGAAAGGCTATGGCTGACCGGCGGGGGGGGGGGGGGGGGGGGGGGGGGGTGGGATGTGCCCCCCGACCAGGCTGATCACCTGGAACGTCAAGGGACTGAATGGGCCGGTTAAGAGGGGGCGGGTGTTCGCGCACTTGCGGGCCCTGAGGGCGGACGTAATTATGTTGCAGGAGACACATCTGAAAGTGTCGGACCAGACCAGGCGAAGGAAGGGCTGGATTAGCCAGGTCTTCCACTCGGACTTGGACTCGAAGTCCAGAGGGGTGGCAATCATGATGAACAAGCGCGTGCAATTTGAGGCAGAGGGCATATCCGCAGACAGGGGGGGCAGATACCTGATGGTACGGGGCAGACTGGAGGGGAGAAGAGTGGTGCTGGTGAATATATATGCCCCGAACTGGGATGACGTGGACTTCATTAAAAGAGTGCTGGGGAAGATCCCGGACTTGGATTCTCGCAGGCTAATAATGGGAGGGGACTTTAACATGGTCCTTGACCTGACTTTGGATCGGTCGTGTCCCAGAACGGGTAGACTCTCAGCAATGGCAAGGGAGCTGAAAGGGTTTATGGAGCAAATGGGGGCAGTGGACCCCTGGAGAGATAGACAGCCAACAGGAAGGGGCTACTCGTTTTACTCGCACGTCCATAAAGTATATTCCAGGATAGATTTCTTTGTACTAAGCAGGGACTGTATGGGGGAGGTAAAGAACGCGGAATACTCAGCAATTACCATTTCAGACCATGCCCCGCATTGGGTGGACCTGCAGTTCGGGGGAGCGAACTATCAACGCCCGCAATGGAGGCTAGATGTGGGACTGCTGTCGGAGGAGGGGATCTGCGAGAGGCTTCGGAAATGTATAAAAAATTACCTGCAGGTGAATGACACGGGGGAGGTCTCAGCGGTGACCCTGTGGGAGGCGCTAAAGGCAGTAGTGCGGGGGGAGCTGATTTCAATTGGGGCCCACAGAGCCAAGGCAGACCGGGCAGAGATGGATAGATTGGTCAGGGAAATGGGTCGGATAGATGACGAGCACGCGGAGTCCCCGAGGTTTTACTCGGGGAGAGGCAGAGACTGCAGGCGGAACTGGGGCACTATCCACGAGCAGGGCCGTGGAACAGCTTAGGAAGGCGAGGGGAGTGGTGTACGAGCATGGGGAAAAGGCTAGCAGACTGTTAGCGCAGCAACTCAGGAGGAGGGAGGCAGCCAGGGAAATAGGTAGAGTGAGGGACGAGGGGGGGGCGCAAAGTGGAGGACCCGGCAGAATTGAATAGGGTATTCCGGGACTTCTATCGTAAGCTGTATACTTCGGAGCCGCCGGAAGAACCGGAGGGGATGAAAAGGTTTCTGGACGGGTTAACATTCCCAACAGTTGGTGGGGGGCGAGTGGAAGAGCTGGGGGCCTCGATTAGAGTAGAGGAGGTATTGGGGGGCCTTAAGGCTATGCAGTCGGGGAAGTCCCCGGGGCTGGATGGATACCCAGTAGAGTTTTATAGGAAGTTCTCTGAGCTGGTGGGCCCGGTCTTGGCGAGGGGTTTTCAATGAGGCAAGGGACAGAGGGACCCTGCCGCCGACAATGTCACAAGCCACCATATCTCTGATATTGAAGCGGGGTAAAGACCCGGAGGCGTGCGGGTCCTACAGGCCAATCTCCCTGATTAATGTAGACGCCAAGCTCCTGACAAAGGTACTGGCGGGTAGAATGGAGGACTGTGTACCGGAGGTGATTGGGGAGGATCAAACGGGGTTCGTGAAAGGTAGGCAGCTGGCGGCCAATCTGAGGAGATTACTCAATGTGATAATGATGCCCCCGGCGGTAGGGAGGTGGAGGTAGTGGTGGCAATGGACGCCGAGAAGGCCTTTGACCGGGTGGAGTGGGACTATCTATGGGAGGTGCTCGGACGGTTTGGGTTCGGGGAGGGATTGGTGGATTGGGTCAAATTATTATATCAGGCCCCGAGGGCCAGCGTCAGGACCAACAGAGAAGTGTCGGAGTACTTCAGGTTGTACCGAGGGACCAGACCGGGCTGCCCGCTCTCTCCACTGCTGTTTGCGCTGGCCATAGAGCCGCTGGCGATTGCGCTGAGAGCCGCAGAGGGTTGGAAGGGGATGGTGAGGGGTGGAGTTGAACACAGGGTTTCTCTTTATGCAGACGACCTGCTCCTGTACGTGTCGGACCCAGTGGCCGGGATGGGAACTATACTGGGAATGCTGAGGAAGTTCGGCCAGTTCTCAGGATACAAATTAAATACGGTCAAGAGTGAAATGTTTGTGGTCCAGGCAAGGGGCCAGGAGAACAGATCGAGAGGGCTACCGTTTAGGCTGGTTGAGGAAAATTTCCGGTATTTGGGAATCCAGGTGGCACGAGACTGGGGCAGGCGGCACAAGTTAAATTTGGCCAGGGTGGTGGAGCAAATGAAGGGAGAGTTTCGGAGATTGGATGCACTCCCGCTGTCGCTGGCAGGGAGGGTGCAGACTGTAAAGATGACAATCCTCCCTCGATTTTTGTTTATTTTTCAGTGCCTCCCGATCTTTATCCCACAGTCTTTCTTCAAAAGAGTTAACGGGCTGATCATGAGCTTTGTCTGGGCGGGAAAATCCCCGCGGGTGAAGAAGGCGATGTTGGAGAGGAACCGCAGCGAGGGAGGGCTGGCTTTGCCGAGTCTGATTAATTATTACTGGGCGGCCAACATCGCTATGATTAGAACATAGAACATAGAACATTACAGCACAGAACAGGCCCTTCGGCCCTCAATGTTGTGCCGAGCCATGATCACCCTACTCAACCCACGTATCCACCCTATACCCGTAACCCAACAACCTCCCCCTTAACCTTACTTTTATTAGGACACTACGGGCAATTTAGCATGGCCAATCCACCTAACCTGCACATCTTTGGACTGTGGGAGGAAACCGGAGCACCCGGAGGAAACCCACGCACACAGGGGGAGGACGTGCAGACTCCACACAGACAGTGACCCAGCCGGGAATCGAACCTGGTACCCTGGAGCTGTGAAGCATTTATGCTAACCACCATGCTACCCTGCTGGATGGTGGTACGGGGTCTATTTGGGAGCGGGTGGAGGCGGCTTCGTGCAGGGCCTCCAGCTTGGAAGCTCTGGTCACGGCTCCTCTACCGCTGCCGCCGGCCAAGTACACCACCAGCCCGGTAGTGGTGGCGACCCTGCGGATATGGGGCCAGTGGAGGAGGCATGTGGGGGAGATGGGGGCGTCTGTCTGGGCGCCAATCTGCGACAACCATCGGTTTCCCCCGGCAGTATGGATGGGGGGTTCCGAGTATGTCGGCGAGCAGGGGCGGGAAGGGTGGGTGATATGTTCCTGGAAGGGAGCTTCGCGAGTTTGAGGAGCTTGGAGGAGAAATTTGGGTTGGTAAGGGGAAATGATTTTAGATACCTACAGTTGCGGGACTTTGTTCGTAGACAGGTCCCATCTTTCCCACGCCTCCCGCCAATGGGGATCCTCGACAGAATAGTCCCGAGGAGGGAAGAAGGGGAGGGCAGAGTCTCGGGTATATATAAGGTGCTCATGAGGGAGGAAGGGTCCCAGACAGAGGAACTGAAACTTGAATGGGAGGAGGAGCTAGGCGGGGAAATGGAGGATGGGCTGTGGGCAGAGGCCCCGAGTAGGGTAAATTCGACCGCGACATGTGCTAGGCTCGGGCTGATCCAATTTAAGGTCGTTCACCGGGCCCATATGACGGTGGCTCGGATGAGCAAATTTTTCGGGATAGAGGACAAATGCGATAGGTGCGCGGGAGGACCAGCGAACCATGTTCACATGTTTTGGGCATGCCCTAAGCTGAGGGGATACTGGGAGGGATTTGCGGGGGTCATGTCCCAGGTGCTAAAAACAAGGGTGGTGATGAGTCCAGGGGTGGCAATTTTTGGGGTTTCGGAAGACCCGGGCGTCCAGGGGGAGAAAGAGGCCGATGTTTCGGCCTTTGCTTCCCTGATAGCCCGGCGATGAATATTATTGGCGTGGAGGGACTCAAAGCCCCCGAAGACTGAGTGGTGGCTTGCGGACATGTCGAGTTTCCTGGGGATGGAAAAAATTAAGTTCGCCTTGAGGGGATCTGTGCAGGGGTTCACCTGGAGGTGGCAACCATTTATTGACTTCTTTGCGGGAAAGTGAGCGTCAGCAGGGGGGGGGGTGGGGGGGGGGGGGGGGGGGGTAGAGTAGAGTAGGAGGGAAAATATGGCGGGTAGTACCGGTGGGAGGGGAGCGGGCTTGTGCAATATGTTACGATGGAAGTATTGAAAGTACGTGGATGTTTGCACATTTTTGCCTTTTTTGCTTTCTTTTCTGATGATGTCTGTAACTGTTTATAAAGCCAAAAACTACCTCAATAAAATTGTTTATTAAAAAAAAACATAGTGCAAAAAGAGAATATACAATAATAATTGAATAGACATTACCCTACGCGACCCAGTCTTCCCACACCATCCCAATGAAGCACTCACCTCCCCCACGGATTGCTGCTGCTGCTGACATTTTAATTTTCCCCGAGAAAGTCGACGAACGGCTGCCAGCTCCGAGAGAACCCTAGCGTAGACCTCTTAAGGCAAACTTTATTTTCTCGAGGCTGAGAAACCCAGCCATGTCGGTAACCCAAGTCTCTACACTCGGGGGCTTCGAGTCTCTCCACATTTATAAAATCTGTCTCCGGGCTTCTGGGGAGGCAAAGGCCAAGATGTCGGTCTCTTTCACCCCCTGAACTCCCGGGTCTTCTGATGCTCCAAAGATCGCTACCTCTGGACTCAGCACCACCCGTTAAGCACCCTGGACATTGCCCTCGCAAACCCTTGCCAGAACACTTGTAAGCTCCAGGCATGCCCAAAACATGTGGACATGGCTTGCAGGGCTGCCCTTGCACCTCATACAACTGTCTTCTACCCCAAAAAACGTGCTCAGTCTCACTGCTGTCATGTGTGCCCAGTGCACCATGTTAAATTGAATTAGACTGAGCCTGGCACCTGGCACATGATGAGGAGGAATTAACCCTGCCCAGGACCTCTGCCCACAGACCCGTTTCATACTCCTCACCTAGCTCCTCCTCCCACTTGCCCTTCAGCTCCTCCACCGGGGTTTCCTCCATTTCCTGTAGTTCCTGGTAGATATCGAAACTCTCCCCTCCCCCACCCAGATGCCGGAGACCACCCTGTCCTTATCCTCAGTGGCGGCAGAGTCGGAAAGACCACTACCTGTTTTTTCAGGAAGGCTCGAACTTGCAGATATTTAAAGGCGTTTCCTGGCGGCAGATTAAATTTGACCTCTGGCGCCTTCAAACTAGGAAAGCTTCCATCTATGAACAGATCTCCCATCCTTCTGTTGCCTGCTCTCTGCCAGCTCTGGAACCCACCATCCATCCTACCTGGGACAAACCTGTGGTTGTTGCATATCGGGGTCCAGACCGACGCTCCCTCCACCCTCTTGTACTTCCTCCACTGTCCCCAGATCCGTAGTGTCGCCATAACCACCGGACTTGTGGAGTAACGGGTCAGTGAGAACGGCAAAGCAGCTGTTATCAAAGCTCCCAGACTAGTACCTTTACATGACGCCGCCTCCAGCTGCTCCCACGTTGTCCCCTCCCCCTATCGCCCACTTCCTAATCATAGCTTTATTGGCCGGGTAGTAGTAGTTGCGAAAGTTCGGCAGCGCCAACCCCCCTCCCGCGGTCCAACAGCCATCTCCTTACTCGCAGGGTCCACACAGAGCCCGTAATGATCCTACTCACTTGCTTAAAAAAGGCCTTGGGGATGAAGATGGGGAGGCACTGAAAGACAAACAAAAATCTGGGGAGGATAGTCATTTTCACAGTCTGCACCCTCCCTGCCAGTGACAGCATGTCCCACCTTTTAAAGTCCCCTTCCATTTGCTCCACCAACTGGGTCAGGTTGAGCCTGTGCAGGGCATCCCATTTCCTGGCCACCTGCATACCCAGGTAACGAAAACTTTTCTCTACCATCTTGAGCGGCAGCTCTTTGAATCTCTCCTCCTGCCTCTTGGCCTGGATCACAAACAATTCGCTCTTTCCCATTTTCCCATGTTCAGTTTGTACCCTGCAAAACTAGCAAAATCCCTCAGGATCCGCAGACCCCCCCCCCCCCCCCCCCCAAAATCCCCTCCACAGGGTCCGAAATGTACAAAAGCAAATCATCCGCGTATAGCGAGACCCGATGTTCCACCCCCCCCCCCGCCCCAACCAGTCCCCGCCAGTTCCTTGAGGCTCTCAGCGCCATAGCTAGTGGTTCTATAGCTAGGGCAAATAGTAACGGGGAGAGGGGACACCGCTGCCTCGTTGCCCAGTGAAGCTCGAAGTACCCCGACCTCAGCCGGTTTGCATATACACTTGCTACAGGCGCCTGGTACAGCAATTTCACCCAGCCAATAAAGCCCTCGCCAAACCTGAACCTCCCCAGCGTTTCTCACAGGTACTTCCACTCCACCTGGTCAAAGGCTTTCTCTGCATCCATCGCTGTTACCACCTCTGCCTCCCCTCCCTCTGAGGGCATCATAATAATATTCAAAAGTCTCTGGACATTGGTATTGAGTTGTCTGCATTTAACAAACCCAGTCTGGTCGTCTTGGTAGCACAAGTGGATAGCACTGTCGCTTCACAGCGCCAGGGTCCCAGGTTCGATTCCCCGCTAGATCACTGTCTGTGTGGAGTCTGCACGTTCTCCCCGTGTCTGTGTGGGTTTCCTCAGGGTGCTGCGGTTTCCTCCCGCAGTCCAAAGACATGCAGGTTAGGTGGATTGGCCATGATAAATTGCCCTTAGTGACCAAAAATGATTAGGAGGGGTTATTAAGTTATGTGGATAGGGTGAAAGTGAGGGCTTAAGTGGTCGGTGCAGACTCGATGGGCCGAATGGCCTCCTTCTGCACTGTATGTTCTATGTTCTCTGTTCCTCTATCACGCCTGGGACGCAATCCTCAATTCTTGTGGCCAGAACCTTAGCTAGCAATTTGGCATCAACGTTTAAAAGCGAAATCGGCCTGTATGACCCGCAATGTTCCGGGTCCTTCCCTCGTTAAAGAATGAGTGAGATCAAAGCCTATGACATTGTTGTCTAAGTCTGGGATTTTGCCTAGCATGCGTCTCATAAATTCCATACCATCCCAATTCGGAGCATAGACGTTCACAAACTGTGGTAGTAACCACTGCTGTATATATTAGGGTATGTATGGTAAGGCCCTGTGCTACAGGAATGGGGATAGTCCCTGCCTGCTGGCTCCGCCCAGTAGGTGGAGTATAAATATATGTGCTCCCCGTACAGCAGCCATTTCACCAGCTGCTGCAGGAGGCCACACATCTTAGTCTCCCCCCCCCCCCCCCCCCCCCCCCCCCCACCCCGCCGACTGGCTATCGCCCTTTCTTGGCTAACCTCGAGCCCGCGGCCTTCGCTTCCTCGAGCACCCCCACAGGGAGCCGCCGCACCCGACCCTCCGTTGGTACCCCAGAAATTGATATCTCTTCTGTCAGCAAAGCAGCATCCCCCCCCCCCCCCTCCCACAACAGCCCACGACCCAAAACCCCCTGTGAGGAGACACTTGTTGAACCAAGGCTCCAACTTCCCGAAACTTCGCACTAAGTACAGGGCCCCCTCCCCCTCCGCATCCCAACTTTGCCGAAAACACTGCACCCTCCAGCCACCACCACAACCCTTACACACACCCAACATTGCATACAATCTTATATTAGAAATGGTACCGTGCCCCACCGCCTCATTCCATCAAAACTTAACTGTCCTTTAATTCGAGTCCAGCTTTTCTTGCTTAACAAATGACCACGCCTCGTCCGGCATCTCAAAATAGTGATGTCGTTCCTTGTACATGACCCATAGCCTCTCTGGGTGTAGCATCCCAAATTTCACGCCCTTGCTGAAGAGGGTTGCCTTCACCGGTTGAATCCAGCACGCCTCTTGGCCAGCTCGGCACCCAGGTCCTGGTAGATGCGTATCACGCTGTTCTCCCACCTGCTGCTCCGTTCTTTTTTTGCCCACCGCAAGACAAGTTCCTTGTCTGAGAAGTGATGAAATCTCACCACCATGGCCCTCGGCGGTTCATTCACCTTGGGCTTCCTTGCGAGGGCTCTGTGCGTCCGTCCAGCTCCAGGGGTCGAGGGAATACCCCCCGTCACTATCGGCGCCTCCAGTATCTTGGACACAAATGCTCCCGCATCCGACCCCTCCACACCTTCGGGGATGCCCACAATTCTCAAGTTCTGTCTCCTGGACCTGTTTTCTAGGTCCTTCAGCCTCTCCTGCCACTTCTTGTGGAGGTCATCCTGCGCCTCCACCTTAAGGGCCAATACAAACAACTTGTCCTCATGATCGGATAGCTTTTTCTCCATCTCCTTAATAGCTTTCCCTTGTGTTGCCTGAGTTGCGATCATTTGGTCTATTGATGCCTTAATCGGGGCCAGCGTGACCTTTTTAAGATCAGCAAAGCAGCCTCTAAGGAACTCCTGTTGCTCCTGTGCCCACTGCACCCATGGACCCTGGTCTATACCGGCCGCCATGCCGTGCCTTAGCACCTGCTCCGCACGCTTCTGTCTGCTGGGACTTAAACACTTCATCTAGCCACTCCTGGTCCAGCTATCCATACAACAGAGAGGGAATCCTTTTCGCAGTGTTCGCTTCACCAATCTGCCCCAAAAAATCCGTGGAAATTCCTGATAAAGGTCCGAGAGTCGGTTCCAGAAGGGAACTGCTGAATGCGCAACCTACTCCTCCATGGCTGCCACCGGAAGTTTCATTACCACTTCTTCAGTGGCCTTGGCGAGGTCTTTTCACAGTTGTTCCCTCTGCTGCTAGAATTCAGCTTTAATAAAGGCCGTCAAGTCAGCTTGAAGCCTTCAAGCTTGCCCTTCCCCCGCCTGCATGCTGGAAGAGGCTTTTGTCTTTACTGCAGCTCCAGCCAAATCTTTCACTGTTTCTGCCGGGTCTGGTAACCAAGAGACATACCATTCCTGGGGGAAAGTACTCCTCCAATATTCACCTCCATCTTTTCATCAAAATTCCACCTGTATTTTTTGTTTATAAATGTTTTTTATTGGGTTTTTGAACAAGGTATAATTACCGTTATGTACACAGGATAAGAAACATATATATATACACATATATAGAAGAGAAGGGCACCCCAACATACCAAGGAGAAGAAAATGGTACATAGTAAAAAAAAATACAATAAAAAATGAAATAGAATAACTGGTAGGGTATTGTGCACCAGCTTGACAGCGGCAGCTCTGTACACCTGGCAAAATTATTTACACCACGTAAGTAGGCGACTGTTTGCTTGGGGGGAAGGGGGGGGGGGGGTGGGGAGAGAGAGGGGATTGGGGAGGCAAATAAACATATGGGTGCCGGGGAGATAATTACAGTGTGCGATACTTGGCTGTGTTTCGTGCTGTTGTCGCCTGCTTCTCCCGGATGGATCTCGCTGCCGTCTCGCGCTCGCCTCCGCTTCTGCTGCTCCTCCCGTCCTCCGTCTTTATTTTCCTCGTTCCCCGCTCCTGGAGATGTCATGCACGTTTTGGTATCCTGTGCCTTCCTTCCAGCTCCTATTCTCTTCCCCCCCCCCCCCATCTCGCTGGTGTATTGATTAAAAAATAAATCTTTTCTGTAACCTTGGGCAGGAGCTGCCTTGTGTGTGACCACTTACTCCATGGTCCACACCGGAAGCCGGATTTGTCCTGTTCCTTGCATACAGGACACAACTGGGAAATTTTCCACATTGCCGGGTAGATGCCAGTATTGTAGCTGGACTGGAACAGCTTGGCTAAGGGTGCGGCAAGTTCTGGAGCACAAGTCTTCAGTACCATTGCAGGAATATTGTCCAGGCCCACAGAATTTGCAGCATCCAGTGCCTTCAGCCGTTTCTTGATATGTGGAGTGAATTGAATTGGCTGAAGACCGGCATCCGTAACGATGTGGGGACCTCCAGAGGAGATCTAGATGGATCATCCACTCGGCACTTCTGGCTGACGATTGTTGCGAATGCTACAGCCTCGTCTTTTGCACAGATGTGCTGGGCTCCTTCATCATTGAGAATGTGGATATCTGTGGATCCCCCTCCTCCAGTTAGTTTAATTTAAAAAAAAAAAAAGTATTGATTCAAAGTTTTTCAATAATTTTACAGAACACGTGCTGGGGCAGCATGGTCGCATAGTGGTTAGCATAAATGCTTCACAGCTCCAGGGTCCCAGGTTCGATTACCGGCTGGGTCACTGTGCGGAGTCTGCACGTCCTCCCCGTGTGTGCGTGGGTTTCCTCCGGGTGCTCCGGTTTCCTCCCACAGTCCAAAGATGTGCGGGTTAGGTGGATTGGCCATGTTAAATTGCCCGTAGTGTCCTAAAAAGTAATGTTAAGGGGGGGGGGGGGTTGTTGGGTTACGCGTATAGGGTGGATACGTGGGTTTGAGTAGGGTGATCATTGCTCGGCACAACATCGAGGGCGGAAGGGCCTGTTCTGTGCTGTACTGTTCTATGTTCTATAACACTCAAAAAGGAAAATAAAATAATACAAGGAAAAAAGGGCAAAATGCCAACCAAACAATTGACCCTGCCCAGGGCGTCAGCCCACAGGCCCTCATCCAGCTCCTCTTCCCACTTGCCATTCAGCTCCTCCACCGAGGCTTCCTCCACCTCCTGCAGCTCCTGGTTTATCTCCGATATCTTACCCTCTCGGACCCATAAGCCCGAGATCACCCTGTCCTGCATCCTTCGGGCAGGCAGCAGCGGGAATTCCCCAACCTGCTTCCTGACAAACGCCTGAACCTGCATATATCTGAAGGCAACCCAAATTTCTCCTCTAGCGCCCTCAGACTGGCAAAAGTCCCGTCAATGAAAAGAATCTCCCATCCTTCTAATTCCCGCCCGGTGCCAGCTTCGGAACCCACCATCTATCCTGCCCAGAGCAAACCTATGGTTGTTTCATGTCGGGGAAATCCCATAATACTCTTGCTCACTCGCTTGAAAAAGGCGTTAGGGATGAGAATGGGCAGGCACTGAAACAATAACCTAGGGAGGACTGTCATCTTGACAGACTGCACCCTGCCCGCTAGGGAGAGTGGTAGCATGTCCCACCTCCTAAAGTCCTCCTCCATCTGGTCCACCAACTGTGCCAGATTGAGCTTATGCAAGACCCCCCAACTCTTGGCCACCTGGATACCCAAATACCAAAAACTCCTCTCCACCATCTTGAGTGGCAGCTCCTCCAACCTCTTTTCCTGGCCCCTCGCATGCACCACAAAGAACTCGCTCTTGCCAACGTTAAGCTTATATCCCGAGAAGTCTCCAAACTGCCTAAGGGTCTGTATGACCTCCTCCATCTCCTCCACCGGATCAGCGAAGTATAGAAGTAGGTCATCCGTGTATAGTGAGACACAGTGCCCCCCCCCCCCCCCCCCCCCCCCCCCCCCCCCAGGACCAAACCCCTCCAGCTTCTGTACTCCCTCAGCGCCATGGCCAACGGCTCAATCGCCAAGGCAAACAGCAGGGGGGACAAGCGGCACTCCTGCCTCGTCCCACGGTACAGTCTAAAGTACTCTGACCTCAGCTGATTCGTTGATACACTCACCACCGGGGCCTTGTATAACAATTTAACCCAAACCCAAACCTGCCCAGCACCTCCCACAGGTACTCCCACTCCACCCAGTCAAAGGCCTTCTCTACGTCCATCGCCGTCTGATCCTCATGTATCACTCCCGGGACATAATCCTCAATCCTAGTGGCCAGGACCTTCGCCAACTACTTGGCATCCACATTGCGGAGTGAAATCAGCCTATAAGAACCACACTGCAGCGGGTCTTTGTCCCGCTTGAGAATAAGCAAGATCAGAGCCTGCAACATCGTCGAGGGAAGAGTTCCTTTTTCTTTTACCTCGTTAAAAGTTCTCAACAGCAACGGGGCCAACAGTTCTGAGAACTTCCTATAGAACTCAACCGGGAACCCATCTGGTCCCGGGGCCTTGCCCGCCTGCATGCTCCCCAATCCCTTAACCAGCTCCTCCATCCCGATCGGGGCTCCCAAACCCTCCACCTGCTCCTTCTCCACCCTCTGAAGCCTCAATTGGTCCAGGAACCGCTGCATCTGAAATCGCAATGGTCGAATACTCCGTCCCCTCCAGTCTCGGGATCAGCTCCCTGCTCACCACGAAAAAGTCTATCCGTGAATAGGCCTTGTGCATGTGGGAGAAGAAAGAGAACTCCCTCGCCCTTGGCCTAGTAAACCTCCACGGATCCGCTCCCCCCATCTGATCCATAAACCCCCTCAGGACCTTGGCCGCGGCCGGCCCAGGATCCGGCTTAACATCCGCTTCATGAACCTGCATCGTCCCAATTTGGGGCATATACATTCACCAGCACCACCCGGGCCCCCTGCAGCCTACCACTCACCATCACATAATGGCCCCCTTTATCTGCCACAATACCCACCACGTTGAAAGTCACCCGCTTGCTCACCAAGATTGCTACCCCCATGTTCTTCGCGTCTAGCCCGGAGTGAAAGACCTGCCCCACCCATCCCTTCCTCAGCCCGGTCTGATCCGCAACTTTCAGGTGCGTCTCCTGTAACATGGCTACGTCTGCCATCAGTCCCTTTAAGTGGGCAAATACCTGGCCCCTCTTGACCAGCCCATTTAGGCCTCTCATAGTCCATGTGATCAGCCGGATCGGGGGACTACACCCCCCCCCCCCCCCCCCCCCCCCCCCCCGACTAGCCATCTCCTTTTTTAGGCCAGCCACGTGCCCACGCCTCCCACACACTCCAGCCCCCCAGACGGAGGCTCCCCGCCCTGACTCTCCCTCATCTCCTGCTCCCCCTCGGTCAGTACAGCAGCAACCCAGTTCCCCCCCCCCCCCCCCCCGGCCAAGCAATTGCTTAACCCCCCCGCTCCCCCCGTTGCACTCCCATAAGTCAGCTGACTCCTGCTGACCCTGGCCGCTCCCGCCTCTGCCACCGACCCCCCCCCCCCCCCCCCCCCCCCGTTGGATTCCCCCCAAAGTCCAAGTCCCCCCCATCAACTCCCCCTACAAACCGATGTGGACTCTGATCAAGTACTGCCCTGCAACCCCACCCCAATCCCCAAAAGCCCAGGGTCTCCGGCCCACTCCCCCCCCCCAAATCGAACGTGGGGAACAACCCCTCCCAAACCAGCACACATACAGAAAAAACACAAATATTGTCCCCTCCCACTCCCCAACATCCCCCAGAGCATGCTACAGATCACTAATTAGAGTCCACCGTCTCGTTTTTGATAAAGGTCTACGCCTTGTTCGGCGTATCAAAATAGTGGTGTCGGTCCTGATATGTGACCCACAGTCGCGCTAGCTGCAACAGCCCGAACTTCACCCCCTTTCCGTGGAGAACCCCGTGGCCCGATTGAATCCTGCCCTCTTCTTGGCCAGCTCTGCACTCCAGTCCTGGTAGATGCGGATGTCAGCATTCTCCCACCTGCTTCGCTCCTTCTTTGCCATCTCAAGACACACTCCCTGTCGGTGAAACGGTGAAACCTCACCACCACAGCTCTTGGCGGCTCATTCGCCCTCGGTCTCCTTGCCAGGACCCTGTGCGCCCCATCCAGCTCCAAGGGTCTCGAGAAGGTTCCCGTGCCCATCAGCGTACTCAGCATCGTAGCCACATATGGCCCAGCATCCGACCCCTCCACACCTTCAGGGAGACCCAGAATCTGCAAATTCTTCCTCCTTGACCTGTTCTCCCGATCTTCGAATTTCTCCTACCATTTTTTATGTAGCGCCTCGTGCGTCTCCACTTTCTCCGCCAGGCCCAGGATCTCATCCTCGTTATCGGAGCCTTCTGCTGCACCTCTTTAATCACTGTCCCCCGCATCCTCTAGGTCTCTACCAGCCTTTCGATCGACGCCTTCATAGGGGCCAACATTTCCCCCTTCAATTCCGCAAAGCAGCTTCTCAGAAACTGTTGCTGCTCCCGCGACCACTGAGCCCATGCTGCCTGGTCTCTGCCCGCCGCCATCTTGCTTTTTCGCGCTCGTTCTCTCTTCTCTAATGCCACTTTTTTGACCGCGCAGCTCCTGGTCCACTCCATACAGTGCTGGAGGAACTTCACTGCCGTCTTCCCACACCGGGAATCGTCATCCAAGTGCTGCTGGGGCTCCTTAGAAGGGCCCAAAAGTCCATTCATGGCGGGAGCTGCCGAATGTGCGACCTACCCAGGCATAGCCGCAACCGGAAGTCCAAATCAGTTGTTCAATTGTTGACCACCATTCACGGCTGGATTTGGCAGGACTTCAGGGCAAATGCATTTGTTATGGAATCATTTATCTCTGTCTTACTTGCTAATTATGCTGGCATACAATTAATCCTGTGTTGTAGCATCACCAGGTTGATAACTTATTTTTAGATATGCCTGCTGTTGGTCCTCGCATGCCCGCAGTGCCCCATGGATGCCCAGTCTTGAGTAGCTAGATCTGTTCAAAGTCTGTTCTATTGAGCACCGTGATAGTGCCACACAGCGCGATGGAGAGTATCCTCAGTGTGAAGACGGGACTTTGTCTTCATAAGGACTGTGCAGTGTCACTGTAATGTTCTTGTCGGGTACAGGTTGTCCGGGAGTGGGGGGGGGGGGGGGGGGGGGGGGCTCCGCAGGTACAACATTTCTAGTTTGGTGGGGAGAGTGAAAGCGGATCTGGCAAAGTGGGATGGTCTCCCTCTGTCATTGGCGGGTCGGGTACAGGCAGTTAAAATGAACATGTTGCCACGATTTCTGTTTATTTTTCAATGCCTGCTGATTTTCCTGCCAAAGGCTTTTTTCAGAGAGATTGAGGGAATGATTACTTTGTTCATATGGGGAGGGAAGGTGGCCAGAGTTAGAAAGATGCTACTACAGAGGGGAAGTCAGACAGGGGGTTTGGGTCTTCCGAACCTGATGTATTACTACTGGGCAGCGAATGTGGAGAAGGTGCGGAGCTGCGTAAGAGGGCTTGATTCCCAGTGGGTCAGAATGGAGGAGAGTTTGTGCAGGGGGTCAGGATTGAAAGCACTAGCAACACCGCCGCTCCCGATAGCCCCGGAGAAGTACTCAGGGAGTCTGGTAATAATAACTTTCTTGAGAATTTGAAGGCAGTTTCGCCAACACTTCAGGTTGGGGGCAGAGTCAAGGGAAATGCCGATTTGGAGGAAACACAGATTTGAGCCAGGGAGGTGGGATGGAAATTTTCGGAAATGGGAGGAGAAGGGGATTAAGACACTAAAAGATTTGTTTCTTCGGGGTTGGTTTGCAGGATTGAAGGAGCTGGAAGCGAAGTATGGCCTGGAGCAGGGGAAAATGTTTCGATACATGCAGGTTCGAAATTTTGCCAGAAAGGAGACACAGAACTTCCCGGTGGAGCCGGCCTCCACATTGCTGGAGGAGGTGCTGATGACAGGGGTCTGGAAAAGGGGGTAGTGTTAGCGGTCTACAGAGCTAGTTTGGAAGAGGAGAAGGCACCACTGGAGGGGATCAAAGCAAAGTGGGAGGAAGAGTTGGGAGAGGACATGGAGGAGGGGTTCTGGTGTGAGGTGCTCCGGAGACGAATGCCACCACCTCGTGCGCGAGGTTGGGGCTGATACAGCTGAAGGTGGTATACAGAGCACACCTCACGAGGGCGAGGATGCGCCAATTCTTTGAAGGAATTGAAGATGTGTGTGAATATTGTGAGGGTGGGGTGCGTTAATCACGTTCATATGTTTTGATCCTGTCCAAAGCTAGAGGATTACTGGAAAGAGGTTTTTAGGGTAATTTCTGAAGTGGTGCACGTGAAACTGGACCCGGGCCCCCGGGGGGCCATATTTGGGGTGTCGGACCGGCCAGGGTTGGAAACAGGTGCAGAGGCAGATGTTGTAGCCTTCACTTCGTTGATCGCCCGAAGACGGATCCTGATGGGTTGGAGAGCAGCCTTTCCACCCTGTGCCCTGATGTGCCGGGGGGGACCTGTTGGAATTCTTGACTCTTGAGAAGGTTAAGTTTGAACTGAGGGGAAGGACAGAGGGGTTCTACAATTCATGGACATTATTCATTGTGCACTTTAAAGAACTGGATAACAGCGAACATTAGTTGGGGGGGGGGGGATGGGGGCGTTGGGTGTTAATAGGGGCTATGGGGGATTCCTGATTCCTTTTTGTAAGTCGTTTATGTGAACATATGGGCGACTGTTTTGGGTTTGGTGGGAGGATGGGATCGTTGTTATTGTTATGGGGACTGACATATTTGTTACTGATTATTGTTTATTGTTGGTGGATGTAAATTTGGGAGAAAATGCGAAAAAGGAGGAGAATAAAGAAATATTTAAAAAAAAAACTTCCTCCAGTCAGTCTGAGGTCAGCTGACTTTAACATTCATTTATATATGCAACTCCAAATGGTCAGTGGGTGAATTAAAACACAACCATGATATCACTACAGTCACCAACATGAATCCTGCATGATGCATTACATCCCTTATGTCAGTGTAAAGAAGGAAAGGAAAAGGACTGAGGTCCTTTAGCCAGAGTTTCAAGACCTAAGTCCTCAAAGTTTGCTCCTGGTTGGCATCTGGCAGCATGCGTAAAGTGAATATAAGGACAAAATATAGCAGGACAAAATAGATTAATCTGTGACTGGTGAAAAGGTGCACAAGGGAGAACTTCAGATTCTTGGGACATTGGGGCCAATTGTGGGCAGGAGGGATCTGTTCAAGGTCGACAGGTTACACGGCAGCAGAGATGGTACGATTGTGTTCATGGGAGGGAAGGTAGTATTGTGGTGAGAGATTTGAACTAATTTAGCAGGAGAAGCCATCAGAATGAAATGCCTGAAATAAGAGGAGAAACGAGGGATTAGGGAAAGCAAATAATTCTGGTGTAAATAATAATTGAGAAATAGGTGGATCATGCATGGGGGAAAATGCTTGGCAGTCTAAGTTGCATTTGGAGTGCATGTATGCAAATACAGGGGGCATGGTAAAATCATGAGATCATAAGAAATATGAGTTGGCCATTTGGCCCACCATGCTTGCTCTGCCATTCTATTGGACTATGGCTGATTTGATTTGACCTTAACTCTGCTTTACTGCTTGTCCTCCATGGCCCTTGATGCCACAGAGTCATAGAGTTTTACAGCACAGAAAGAGAACTTTCAGTCCATTGTGCTGGCCATCAAGCACCTATCTATTCTATTCCGATTTTCCAGCACTTAGTCTGTGGTCTTGTATGCTGTGGCAGATCAAGTGCTAAATCCACTTTAAATATTGCGAGGGTTCCTACCTCGACCAACCTGTCAGGCAGTGAGTTCCAAATTCCCATCACCCTGTGGGTGAAAAAGATTTTCTTGAAATTCCCTTTAAATCTCCTGCCCCATACCTTTTAAATTTATGCCTCTGGTCATTGAGTAATCTATTAAGGGGAAAAGCTTCTTCCTATCTGTCCTATCTCTGTCCCTCATAATTTTGTACATCTCAATAAGAACATAGAACAGACAGTGCAGGAGGCCATTCGGCCCATCGAGTCTGTACCGACCCACTTAAGCCCTCACTTCCACCCTATCCCGTAGGAAACCCACGCAGACATGGGGAGAATGTGCAAACTCTGCACAGACAGTGACCCAGCAGGGAATCAAACCTGGGACCCTGGCACTGTGAAGCCACAGTGCTAATCACTTATACCACTGTGCTGCCCGTCAGGTCCTTCCTCAGGCTTTGCTAGAAGAAAAGTATCTCCAGCTTATCCAGCCTCTCTTCATAGCTGAAACACTCCAGCCCAGGCAATATCCCGGTGAATCTCTTATGAAGTCTTTCTAGTGCAATCACATCCTTCCTATAGTGAGGCAACCAGAACTGCACACAGTACTCTAGCCGTGGCCTAACGAATGTTTTATATAGCCTCACCATAACCTCCCTGCTCAGCTGATAAAGTTAAGTATCCTGTATGCCTTCTTCACCACCTTATCTACTGTCCTGCTGCCTTCAGGGATCTTTGGACATGTACCCCCAAGTTCCCTCTGATCCTCTGTACTTCCTAACATCTTACCATTGGTTGTGCATTCCCTTGCCTTATTTGTTCAATCTGCCATCGCCTCCCTTTTTTTTTCTTTATCCAGTGCTGTATATATCCCCTGATATCTCTGGACTTTTTTGGTCCCACCCTTTACCTTTCCAGGAACCTGTTGGCATAGTACACTCTCTATTTCCTGTTCGAATGACTCTCACTGCTCTGATGTGTATTTTTCTCAAATAGCTGCTCCCAGTCCAATTCCCCCAATTCAGATCCTTTATTTCCGGCCTGTCTTTGTCTTTTTCCATAACTACCTTAAAACATACTGAGTTATGTTCACTATCACCAAAGTCACTATCCTGCTTCTTTCCCAAAAGTTAATGGGTGATGGGTAATTCCCAGTATCAAACTCTCTCTTGTAGGATTTTCTGTGTGCTGGCTCAAAAACTTCTCCTGGATGCACTTCAAGAATTGCGCCCCTCTAAGCTTTTCACATTTTGCCTATCCTGATAAATATTGGAGAATTTTAAATCCCCTACTATTATTACCCTATCATTTTTACACTTCTATGAGATTTGCCCGCACATCTGTTCTTCCTCTCTCTGATTTATAGTTTCCTGCTTTCTGTCCCCTATTCTTTAATAGTGGTGTTACATTTTTGTATTTACAATCCGCTGTGATATTTCCAGTATCTCTGCAACAATACCTCCTCCATGATAGTCCTCAATACTGGAGTCCCGCAATGCTGTGTATTTAGCCCCCTATTATACTCCCTGTCCACACACGACTTGTGTGGCAAAATTTTGCTCCAACTGCATCGACAAGTTTGCTGATGACATGACCATAGCGGCCGGCTGAAACGAGTATGCCAACACCGTCACAGACTTAATCAGCAAGTATGTAGAAGACTGCATGGCAAAGAAGGTAGCATGTACGTTCCCCAAATGGAAACCATGGTTTAATCGGGACATTCACTCCCTACTGAAGGCCAGGTCTGCGGCTTTCAAGGCAGGAGACCCTAACCTATACAAGAAATCCAGGCACGACCTCCGCAAAACCATCAGCGATGCCAAGAGACAATACCAGACTAAACTAGAGTCACAAATTAACATCACGGACCCTGGGGCTTCCGGTTGCGGCTATGCGGAGGTAAGCCGCACGTTTGGCAACTCCCGCTTTAAGAGGACTTGTGGGCTCTTTTAAGGGCCCCAAACGGTGCTGATTCGACGATTCCCGGTGGATAAAGGGGTCTGGAGCAAAACCCCCCGGGATTTATGGTGCGGACTCGAAGTGGGGCGAGGAGAAGAACGGCAGCAGCTCCCCTGGAAAAGCGGGGGATGGTGGACAAAATGGCGGCCGGTGGAGTGGAGGCAGTGGGCTGAGTAGCAGCAGGCGGCCCTTCTGCGCTATTTCACGGAGCTTAAAGGGGAGTTGTTGGAATCCCTGAAGGTGACGACGAGTAAGCTGCTGGAGACACAGACAACCCAGGGTGCAGCGATACATGAGTTGCAGCAGCACGCCTCTGAGCGCGAGGAGGAGGTTTTGGCCCTTGTGGGGAAGGTGGAGATACACGAGGCGCTTCAAAAAAGTGGCAAGATCGGTTCGAGGAGATGGAGCTTCGGTCATGGAGGAAGAACTTGCGGATCCTGGGCCTCGAGGAGGGGCTGGAGGGGTCGGACCTGCCGGCCTATGTGGCCGTGATGTTAAACTCGCTGGTGGGGGCAGGATCCTTCCATCTGCCCCTGGAACTGGAGGGGGCCCACAGAGTACTGGTCAGGCGGCCTAAGGCGAATGAACCCCTGCGGGCGGTGCTGGTGCGGTTCCATCGGTTCAGTGACCGGGAGTGTGTTCTCTGATGGGCCAAGAAGGTGAGGAGTAGTAAGTGGGAGAATTCGGTAGTGCGTATCTACCAGGACTGGAGTGCAGAGGTGGCCAAGCGGAGAGCCGGGTTTAACCGGACGAAGGCAGTGCTCCATGGAAAGCAGGTGAAGTTCGGCATGTTGCCGCCTGCGCGCCTGTGGGTCACCTACAAGGACCGGCATCACTACTTTGAGTCCCCGGAGGAAGCGTGGGCCTTTGTGCAGGCTGAAAAGCTGAACTCGAACTAGAGATTGGGGGCTGTGGGAGTTTTTCTATTTCTGTATCATTGTTTATGCTGTAGCGGGTTATTCTGTTTGTTTCTGTTTTTTCTCTCGCTTTCGAACAATGTGGGTTATGGTTTTGTGTTCTAAGGGGGGTACTGGGGTTTGTGGTTGATTAGTGTCTTTGTTTGTACGGAGTTGGTGGTTGGGTTGGGACTGTGGTTTGGGAGCTGCGTTGGTGGGGTGGGGCAGTGTGAAAGCGCGGGCTTTTCTCTGGTTTCCTGCGCTGCGGGACGAGGGGGTGGAGCTGGTGGGGAGGGACGTGGTAATTAGACTGGGTTTCCCGTGCTGAAGCGGTGCCAAGGAGCTGATGCAGGGGAGGAGGGGGGACCTCATATCGGGAGGGGTCGGAGTTACAGCGGGAGCTGCCGGGGTCAGCAGAAGTCAGCTGGCTCACGGGAGTACAGTGGAGGGAGAGTTGCGGCTAGGAGGGGTCCTAGCCTTGGGGGGGGGGGGGTTTGCTGCTGGATTGGCCAGGGAGGAGTTGGTGCGGGTCGGGGTGAGGTTCTATCGCCGTGGGAAACGGGCTGAATGGGTGCTGGCCAGGGGCGAGCAGTCGATGGGCTATGGCTAGTGCCCCCTGATCCAGCTGATCACGTGGAACGTGAGGGGGTTGATGGGGCCGGTTAAGCGGGCCCAGGTGTTTTCGCATCTGAAGGGGCTGAAGGCGGACGTGGCCATGCTCCAGGAGACCCACCTGAAGGTGGTGGACCAGGTCCGTCTGAGGAAGGGGTGGGTGGGGCAGGTTTTCCACTCAGGGCTCGACTCGAACCGGGGGGTGGCGATCCTGGTAGGGAAGAGGGTGGCGTTTAAGGCGTTTGAGGTTGTGGCTGATAGTGGCGGCAGATATGTGATGATGAGCGGTAAGCTGCAGGGGGAGAGGGTGGTGTTGGTTAATGTGTACGCCCCAAATTGGGATGATGCTGGTTTCATGAGGCGTATGTTGGGCCGCATTCCTGGCCTGGAGGTGGGGGGCTTGATCATGGGGGGGACTTCAATACGGTGCTGGATCCCCTACTGGATCGTTCTAGTTCAAGGACAGGCAGGAGACCGGCGGCGGTCAAGGTGTTGAGGGGGTTTATGGACCAGATGGGAGGAGTGGATCCCTGGAGGTTCGGGAGGCCGAGGGCTCGGGAGTACTCTTTTTTTTTCTCCCATGTGCACAGGGTTTATTCCCGTATTGATTTCTTTGTTTTGAGTAGGGGACTGGTCCCGAGGGTGGAAGAGGTCGAGTATTCGGCTATTGCGATTTCGGACCATGCTCTGCATTGGGTGGATCTGGAGATGGGGGAGGTGTGGGACCAGCGCCCGCTTTGGCATCTGGACGTGGGGTTGTTGGCTGATGAGGTGTGTAGGAGGATTCGGGGATGTATCGAGAGGTACCTCGAGGTCAATGTTACAGGGGAGGTCCAGGTGGGGATGGTGTGGGAGGCTCTGAAGGCAGTGATTAGGGGGGAGCTGATCTCCATCCGAGCCCATAGGGGGAGGGGGGAGAGGGAGAGACTGGTGGAGGAGCTGTTGAGTGTGGATAGGAGGTACGCGGAGGCCCCGGAGGAGGGATTGCTGGGGGAGCGGCGTAGCTTGCAGGCCAAGTTTGATTTATTGACCACCAGAAAGGTGGAGACACAGTGGAGGAAGGCGCAGGGAGCAGTCTATGAGTAAGGTGAGCAGGATGCTGGTGCACCAGCTTCATAAGCGGGACGCGGCTAGGGAGATTGGTGGAGTGAAGGATAGAGATGGGAATGTGGTGCGGCAGGGGGCAGAGGTCAATGAGGTCTTTAGGGACTTCTATAGGGAACTGTACCGGTCGGAGCCGCCAGCGGTGGGAGGGGGAATGGAGAGTTTTTTGGACAGGCTCCGATTTCCAAGGGTGCAGGAGGAGCAGGTGGAGGGACTGAGGGCGCCGATTGAGTTGGAGGATTTGGTCAGTGGGATTGGCCACATGCAGTTGGGGAAGGCGCCGGGACCGGATGGGTTCCCGGTTGAATTTTATAAGAAATATGCGGACCTGCTGGGCCCCCTGTTGGTTAGGACCTTCAACGAGGCATGGGAGGGGGGTGTTCTGCCCCTGACGATGTCTCGGGCGCTAAGCTCCCTGATCCTGAAGCGTGATAAGGACCCCTTGCAGTGCGGATCATACAGGCCGATTTCACTGCTGAATGTAGACGCCAAGTTGCTGGTGAAGATCTTGGCCACGAGAATAGAGGACTGGGTGCCGGGGGTGGTACACGAAGATCAGGGTTTTGTGAAGGGGAGGCAGCTGAACACTAACGTGCGAAGGCTTCTAAATGTGATAATGATGCCGGCAGCAGAAGGAGAGGCGGAGATTGTGGTGGCATTGGATGCGGAGAAGGCCTTTGACAGGGTTGAGTGGGGGTACTTGTGGGAGGTGTTAGGTTCGGGTTTGGGGTGGGGTTTATTAAATGGGTGAGGTTGCTGTACGAGGCCCCAATGGCGAGTGTAGCGACAAATGGGAGGAGGTCCGAGTACTTCAGGCTCTACCGTGGGACGAGGCAGGGGTACCCCCTGTCCCCCTTGCTTTTTGCACTGGCAATTGAGCCTCTTGCCATGGCTCTCAGGGAGTCGAAGAGGTGGAGGGGTTTGGTGCGAGGTGGGGAGCAGCACCGAGTGTCGCTGTATGCGGATGACTTGCTGTTGTATGTAGCAGACCCGGTGGGGGGAATACCGGAGGTGATGGAGATTCTTGCTGAGTTCGGGAGTTTCTCGGGATATAAATTGAACCTGGGCAAGAGTGAGCTGTTTATCGTACACCCGGGAGATCAGGAGGAGGGGATTGGTAGGCTCCCGCTAAAGAGGGCAGTGAGGAGTTTTAGGTACCTGGGGGTTCAGGTGGCTAGGAACTGGGGGACTCTGCACAAGCTCAATTTTACTAGGTTGGTGGAGCAGATGGAGGAGGAATTTAAAAGGTGGGACATGCTGCCGTTGTCGTTGGCGGGTAGAGTACTATCCGTTAAAATGACGGTGCTCCCGAGGTTTTTGTTTTTGTTTCAGTGCCTCCCCATTTCCGTTCCGAGGGCCTTTTTTAGGAGGGTGAACAGCAGCATTCTGGGATTTGTTTGGGCGCACGGGACTCCGAGGGTAAGGAGGGTCTTTTTAGAACGGGGCTGGGATAGAGGGGGCTGGCGCTGCCCAACCTCTCTGTGTACTATTGGGCGGCTAACGTCTCGATGGTACGTAAGTGGGTAATGGATGGGGAGGGGGCAGCATGGAAACGGATGGAGATGGCGTCCTGTGGAGGCACGAGCCTGAAGGCACTGGTAACGGCGCCGTTGCCGCTCCCTCCAACGAGGTACACTACGAGCCCGGTGGTGGCGGCTACCCTCAAAATGTGGGGGCAGTGGAGGCGACACAGGAAGGAAGTGTTGGGCTCGGTGGAGGCCCCGCTGCGGGGGAACCACCAGTTTGTCCCAGGGAACATGGATGGCGGGTTCCTGGGGTGGCACAGGATGGGCATTAGGAAGTTGGGAGACCTGTTTATCGACGGGAGGTTCGCGAGCCTTGGTGAACTGGAGGAGAAGTTTGAGCTCCCCCGGGAAATATGTTCAGATACCTTCAGGTCAAGGCGTTAGCTAGGCGACAGGTGGAGGGGTTCCCTTTGCTGCCCCCGTGGGGGGTAAGGGATAGGGTGCTTTTGGGGGTGTGGGTCGGGGATGGGAAGGTGTCTGACATCTACCAGGTAATGCAGGAGGTGGGGGAGGCGTCGGTAGAGGAGCTGAAGGCTAAGTGGGAGGTGCAGCTGGGGGAGCAGATTGAGGAGGGGACATGGGCGGACACCCTGGAGAGGGTGAACTCCTCCTCTTCATGTGCGAGGCTTAGTCTCATCCAGTTCAAGGTGCTGCGCCGGGCCCACATGTCCGGATCTAGGATGAGTAGGTTCTTTGGGGGCGAAGACAGGTGCGTCAGGTGTTCAGGGAGTCCAGCGAACCATGCCCATATGTTCTGGGCATGCCCGGCACTGGAAGAGTTCTGGAAGGGGGTGGCGAGGACGGTGTCGAGGGTGGTGGGATCCAGGGTCAAGCCAGGCTGGGGACTCGCGATATTTGGGGTTGGGGTGGAGCCGGGAGTGCAGGAGGCGAAAGAGGCCGATGTCTTGGCCTTTGCGTCCCTAGTAGCCCGGCAGAGGATCTTGCTGCAGTGGAAAGATGCGAGACCTCCGAGCGTGGAGACCTGGATAAATGACATGGCGGGATTCATTCAGCTGGAGAGGGTCAAATTCGCCCTGAGGGGGTCGGTACAAGGGTTCTTTAGGAGGTGGCAGCCTTTCCTCGACTTTCTGGCTCAACGATAAGGTACTAGGTCAGCAGCAGCAGCAACCCGGGGGGGGGGGGGAAAGGGGGGGGGGGGGTTTAGGGGATAGTGTTTAAGTTAATTTGCTTATTGTTAATTTATTTTGTTGTTGGTTGGGGGGGGAGGAGTGGGGGGGTTTGTTATATGCGTTGTTACGGGTGCCGGGGGGTGTTTATTACTACAATTGTTATTATTATTGTTTTGTTGATATATATTTTTCAAAAAATTCCAATAAAAATTATTTAAAAAAAAAATCACGGACCCTCGTCGGTTGTGGCAAGGGGGCGAAAACAACATAACAGGCTACTGGGCCAGGGTTTAGCGAACCCCAAAATGTATCATGGAGTTCACCTGACCTACAACTTTTAATAGATTGTCATATGGGGAGCACATGGCCCACTCTACAGGTGTGGTACAGCAGAAATGGAAAAGTATTTTTGAAAGCAAATTAATGTTTATTATATGAACTCAAGTTAACCTTTTTAAAACATACAGTGAACATCTTAGCAACCATTATTTCCAATACAATCCCCAAAGAATACAACACTAAGTAATCCTTTAAGATTTCCTTTTAACATCCATAAGACTTAAAATACCTTTTACCAGAAGCACATCAGATTAAAGTCACTACTGTTAGTTTTAAATCACCAGGATTTATTTACAGTCTTTAGGTTGCGGAGAGATACACCTTTTGACTGTGACTGCAGCTATCCAGCTCTGAAAACAAAACTAAAACACACCCTGTAGCAAACAGCCTAAAACGAAACTAAAAAGCTGACAGCCCAGCTCCACCCACTCTCTGACATCACTGCAGTAATAAACACTCATTTCTTAAAGATACTCTCACATGACACTACAAAGCAAAGCCAAGTAGAATCTCCAGCAGCAGCACACCCCACCCTGATGAACTCAGTGCATTCTATGCTCGGTTCGAGCAGGAAACTATCAAAGCGTTGTCAACTGCCCCAGCAGCCTTGCACACACCCATACCTAACATCAGAGGTTCTGAAGTCAGATTGGCCTTCTTGAAAGTGAACCCTCGGAATGCAATGGGTCCTGATGGGGGTCGCTGATCATGCTCTCAGATTTCTGCGCGGACCAATTCCTGGATGTGTTTGCGGACATCTTCAACCTTTTCCTGCTCCGTTCCGAGGTTCCCACCTGCTTCAAGAAGACCACCATCACACCTGTGCCAAAGAAGAACCATGCAACGTATTTCAATTCATTGACTACAGCTCCGCCCTCAATACCATAATCTCAGCCAAGGTCATATCAAAGCTCCAAAATCTAGGACTTGACTCCTTCCCCTGCAACTAGGTTTTCGACTTCCTGACCCATAGACCACAATCAGTAATTTTAAACAACAATACCTCCTCCACAATAGTCCGGGGCCCCTCAAGGCTGCGTACTTAGCCCCCTAGTATGCTCCCTAGACACATATGATTGTGTGGCAAAATTTGTCTCAACTCTGTCTACACGTTTGCTAATTACACGACCATAAAAGGGTCGGATCTCGAAGAACGATGAGTCAGAGTACAGGAGGGAGATAGAGAACCTAGTGGAGTGGTGTAACGACAATCTCTCTCAATAGCAAAACTAGTCATTGATTTCAGGAAGCAAAATATCGCACATACCTCTGTCTGAATCCATGTTGCTGAGGTGGAGCTGGTTGATATCTTCAAATCCTAGGTGCCCACATCACCAACAATCTGTTCTGGTCCACCCACATTGATGCTATAATCAAGAAAGCCCAAAAGCGCCTGACCTTCCTCAGGAAACTAAGGAAATTCAGCATGTCCATATTGACACGTACCAATTTTTACAGATACACCTTAGAAAGCTGCATCACAGTTTGATATGGCAACTGCTCGGACAAGACCATAAGAAACTACAGAGTCGTGAACACAGCCCAGTCCGTCACGCGAACCTGCCTCCCATCCATTGACTCTGTCTACACCTCCCGCTGCCTTGGGAAAGCGGGCAGCATAAGCAAAGACCGCTCCCACCCGGGTTATTCTCTCTTCCAACCTGTTCCATCGGGCAGGACATACAAATGTCTGAGTACACATACTAACAGATTCTAAATCAGCTTCATCTCCGTTGTTATTGGACTTTTAGGTATCTGAATGAGTCAGACACTTGAGAGCCCAAATTTATCTTCCAAACTCCCAAACCGTTCCTCCAAGAACAGATTCCGCCATTTCTTCCAGCACTTCTCTTCCCACCACCCGAACGTGACATGCAACCTCGCAGGGCCACGCACATGATTCGTGCAGATCGGAGCCAGCCTTGATACTGCCCCCAAGTTAAAATGTTGACAAAATTGCATCTATATCTGCAGGGTGGAGACAACCACTGGATGTGCTGAATATTTCACCATTGATAACGGGAGTGAGGCCATTACTGGTGCCCTCAACCCCGACCCACTGCTTGATTTTGAAGCTATCCATACCCATGTTGTCCCCGGATCCCCACACCACACCAACACCTTTGTGTTCGCCACCCAGTAATAATATATCAAGCTTGGCAATGCCAAGCCCCCTGAATGTTGGTCCCGCTGAAGGACTGTCCTTTGAAATTTTGCCACTTTTCCTGACCAATTAAAGGACAAAATCAATTTCTCAACTCACTCCCCCCCCACCCCCCAAAAAAAAGGGCTTTGGCAGGAAAACCGCAGGTCCCTTTAACAGGAACAGAAATCTTGGTAAAATATTCATCATGACTGATTGAATCCTGCCCAACAGGGACAGAGGAATACTCTCCCATCTCTGCAAATCGGTCTTGACACTTCCCACCAAGCTCATATAGTTAAACTTATGGAGCCAGGCCCAGTCCTGAGCTACCTGAAATGAGAACCCGCTCAGCGAAATGGCAACACCCTAGATTAGCTCCCTATCCCGGGGAGTGACCAGAAAACACTCACTTTTCTTCAATTTATATCCTGAGAAAGTGCCAAAATGTTTCAACAGTGCCATTAAATTGCCCATGGTGGGGATCAAGTCTAACATATCCAGAAGAAGATCGTCAGCGAACAAGGACACCCTATGTTTCACACCTCCCCTCAATATCTCCCTCAACCTTTCCGAAGCCTGCAGGGCAATGGCCATAGGTTCTATCGCCAAAGCAAACAAGAGTGGGGTGGGGGGTCATAGGGCACCACTGTATCATTCCCCTGTTCAACTAAAAAAAAAACTCACATTGTTTGTACGGACATTGGCTTTTGGAACCTTGTATAACAACCATAGCCACAAAACAAATTTAGGCCCTATCCCGCACGTTTCCAGTACTGCAAGCAAATACCCTCATTCTACTGCATCAAAAGCTTCTTGGCATCCAGTTCAACAATAACTTCCTGTTCTGTCCCCTCCAACGGGGACAACACCACATTTAACAACAGCCGCACATTAGATGAAAATCGCTGATTCTTCACAAAACCTCTCTGTACCTCCCCAATAACTTGATGGAGACACTGCTCCAGCCTTAGTGCACCTTGGCCAATATCTTAGCATCCACATTTAATTGGGAAATCGGATGGTACGATCCACACTCCACCGTGTCCTTATCTTTTTTTAATAAAAGTGAAATGAATGCTTGAATCAACATCTCAGCAAGAGAACTCTGTGCTACCGAATCCCCAAACATCTCCATCTGTAATGGTACCAACCAGCCTGCAAATCTTTTACAAAATTCCACCGGGCACCTGTTCGGCCCTGGAGCCTTACCAGTCTACATTCGCCTCAATAGCCTTTAGGATCTTCTCTGCACCGAGAAGCTCTTACAACCCTCCCCAATCTTTCTCTTCCACCTTAGGACACTCCAAGCCTTCCAAAAGCATCATCATATCTGATTCCTCCCCAGGTTGCTCTGATCTATAAAGAAGCTTATAGAACTATTCAAATGCCCCATTGACTTTATCTGGCACAGACACCAACCCGCCACCCGAGTTTTGAATCTGAACAATCTCTCAGGAGGCTGCCTGCTGCCTCAACTGGCAAGCTAAGAGACGACTGGCCTCCCTTCCCCCCCTTCCCCCCCCCCCCCCCCCCCAATATTTGTACATTGCACCACCTTATCTGTGGGCAGTAAATGAGACTGAATCTGCAGTTTCTTCCTGCTGGCCAAGAGTTCTGGGGTGGGATCACTCTAGTACCTACCATTTACCTCCAAGATCTCATCCACCAACCTTTGGCATTCCTCTCATGTCCCCCTATCTATCTGCGCCTTATGCAAGATTATCTCTCCTCACTACTGAATTCAGGGCCTCCGACAAAAGCGAGGGTGAAACCTCTTTTCTTATTAAACCCCACATACTCATTGATTAGCCAAATCTGCCAACATGCCCACATCCAAACTCCATGCTGGCAGCTGCGCCGACTCTGTCTCCAGTATCACATCTACCAGATGCTGAGCATGATTGAAAGAGCTTTTGCAGAATATTTTGCTTTCCTCACTCCTTTTTAAAAATTAATTCTGCACCTCTGGTTAGGCCAGCATTTATTGCCCGTCCCTAGTTGTCCTTCAGAAGGTGGTGGTGAGATGCTTTCCTGAGCCGCTGCAGTCCTTGAAGTGGACGCACTCCAAACTGTTCTGTTAGGGAGAGAGTTCCAGGATGTTGCCCCAGCGACAGTGAAGGAATGGAGATATAATTCCAAGTCAGGATAGTGAGTGACTTGGAGGGAAACATCAAGGTGGTGGGGCTCTCGGGTACCTGCTGCTCTTGTCCTTCTAGGTAGTAGTGGTCGTGGGTTTGCAGGGTGATGTCTAAGGAATCTTGGTGAGTGAAAAAAGGAGTGCTCTGCTGTAGACGCCCCCTCCTTTCTGTGAACTGGTTCCCCTGTTCGTAACGAGTTGATACAGTCCCACGTGAACTGTCCCATTGTTTTCTCTGTTTCCTCTGTGTCCTACTCATCGCTGTCGCCCTTGTAGTTTGTCCAGTCCGTTTTTTTATTTGGACAAACTCGCCCACCTCTGCAAGGGCAGTGAAATGATTCTCTCTGATCTGGTATGTTACCCAGAACCTGGCTGAGTACAATATTCCAAATTTTATATTGTTCATGTACAGGGCTGACTTCACCCTGTTAAATTCTGCCCGGCGCTTTGCTAGGTCTGCCCCAATGTCTTGATAGGCTCTGATCTTGTGTCCCTCCCAACTGCAAGCCTTCATTTGTCTGTGAAGGATTATTTCCCGGTCCTGGTATCTGTACAGCTTGGCAATGATCGCTCTTGGCTGCTCCCCTTCCTGGGATTTCGGCCGGTGCGACCTTTGAGCCCTGTTGATCTCCTGTGACTTGGCAAAGCTGTCTCTCCCACTAGGTTAGCCAACATTTGGGCCACGTAGTCGGTCGGGTCCCTGCCCTCGATTCCTTCTGGGAGGCCTACTATTCTAATATTTTGCCGTCTAGCCTGATTTTCTTGGTGCTCCACCTTTTGTTTCAAGTTCCCCTAGGTCGCCACCAACCTCTTAATTTCGGCCTCCAGGGCGATTATTCGATTGCTCTTGTCCGTTGAGGCTTTCTCCAACTCCTTTATCGTGCTCCCCTGGGCCTCCAATTTCTTTCCCATACTGTCGTGGGGTACCTGCATGGTGGCCACGCCTCCATCACTGCCACCTTGACTGCCGCCTTTATTTCCGTATTAATGTCTTCCCTCATCCCCTTCAGTTTCTTGGTGAGGAACATCTTCCACCCATTCCCTGGCCGCGGGCGGGACTCCTTTTTCGGGTCGCTGGTCTCCCTCTCTCGGGAGTGGCAAAGAACCACTCGCTTTGTGGGTCCCCCCGTCTTGTGGGTCCGCTGACCCACTTACTCACCGTTCCTGTCTCTTGCTTCCATTTTTTTGGTGTCTCTGCGGCATCTTGAGTTGCTGCTTCCTGGCATCCTTGTTGTTATCAGTATTGTTGAGGGTGAAGGGATGTTTTAGTCCGATTTTTAGTGGCTAAATTTGTCTAAAAGTGCCTTATTATCATGTCTTTCGGAGGAGAGCCCACTGATATGAGATTGCTCAGCACATCCTGTCAGTGGAAATCGTCAAACTCTTTTATTAATTAAATGATATCAAAGCCCGAGTGGATCACCTGACTCATCCAACCCTTCCGAAGTGTAATCTGTTCCCTCACCCGCAGGTGGGTCTTCTGCAACAGCACCACATTGGCTCTCAAATTCCTCAAATGAGGGAATACTTTTGCTGACTTGACTGGGCCCCCCCAAACCCCAAAGTCCTCCATTTTCACCATGAGGAGATAGTCCCTCTATCTCTCAGACTTTTGATACCAGGGCCCACCCAAGATGGCACCCAGTCCCACCCACAGGGAGAGACAAAGAAACAACCCCTGGTTACCGTCAGCAATCTACCCCCATCCCAGAAATCCTTTATTTTGGGTCCAAAACTACTCGCATACTTTATACCTTATACCCACACTACTACCTTAATCCGCATCTCTAACTCTCTCGGCCCCCTCCTCCACTCCGAAAAACCCGAAACTCTTTCAGTACAGAATCATCAATTTTAATTAACCATATCTACATTCAAAAAAGAATAAACAATACAATATCCCCAAACAGTTCTGTCCCAACAACCATCAAAGTCCCATTCAAACCTCCTTAGTTCAGTCTAAGTCGTCGTGCTTTAACAAATGACTCTGCTTCCTCTGCCGTCTTGAAGAAATGATTCCTGGAATTGTGCTTGATTTTCAGCCTCGCTGGGTACACCACAGCAAAATGCACACTGCTCTTATACAGTGCTGACTTTGCCCTGTTGAAGGCCGCACACCTCTTTGCCAACTCTGCCGCGAAGTCGCGGTATATTTGAATACTGCTGCCTTCCCACTGTACCGCTCGATTCCCTTTGGCCCATTTCAGGATCCATTCCTCCTTCCGATAGCTATGAAAGCGCACTATCACCACTCGTGGTGGCTTATTCGCCAGTGGCTTCACCTGGAGCAACCAGTGGGCCCTATCCAGCTCGAGGGAGGGAGTAAACAAATTTGCAAACATCGCAGAAAAGTACTCAGTCAGCTTCAGGTCCTCCGTCCCTTCCGGAATCTCATGATCTTGAGGTTTTGCTTCCTCAACCTATTCTCCAGGTCTTCAACCTTAGCCATCAGGCCCTTGTTCCTGTCCTCCACCACCCAAAGAGGCATTCTGGTTGCTGTGTTGTGCCAGGGTCTCCTCCACCCCGTTAGCATCTCACCATGCTCCCGCACTGTCTCCGAGATCTTTTCCAATGCCTCCTTTATCAGGCCCAGAGCGTCCACCAGCGACTTCTTGAGGGTCTCCATCATCTCCCTCCCTTGCCCCAAAATGCTTGTCAAATTGTCATTCGGCCACCATTACCTCTTGTCAGCTTATCCACCATAATAGATGCAGCCCCGCCCGACGAGCTTGGCTCTGCCATCTTTGTTCCCAACGGTCTTTGCACCTTCCCCAACTCATCTGAAGGTCTACTGCTCATACCCTCCTTCACAGTATTCTTTTTTGCTATCTTTGACATCTTCTTGCAAAAGGATATCAAATGGGGATGGGTCTGTCCACAAATTGTCCCCCAGAAACGGCGTGAAAAGGGCCAAAAACCAAGGACTCTGGCGGGAGCTACCTTTCTTGCGATCTTCTACATATGTGGAGATGCTGCCGTTAGACTGGGGTGGCACAGTAAGAAGTCTTACAACACCAGGTTAAAGCCCAACAGGTTTGTTTGGATTCATTAGTTTTCGGAGCGCAGCTTCTTCATCAGGTGAGACATAGAACATAGAACATAGAACAGTACAGCACAGAACAGGCCCTTCGGCCCTCGATGTTGTGCCGAGCCATGATCACCCTACTCAAACCCACGTATCCACCCTATACCCGTAACCCAACAACCCCCCCTTAACCTTACTTTTTTATTAGGACACTACGGGCAATTTAGCATGGCCAATCCACCTAACCCGCACATCTTTGGACTGTGGGAGGAAACCGGAGCACCCGGAGGAAACCCACGCACACACGGGGAGGACGTGCAGACTCCACACAGACAGTGACCCAGCCGGGAATCGAACCTGGGACCCTGGAGCTGTGAAGCATGTATGCTAACCACCATGCTACCATGCTGCCCAAATGAAATTAAAATCGCTTACTGTCACTTAGGCTTCAATGAAGTTATTCTGAAAAGCCCCTAGTTGCCACATTCCGGCGCCTGTTCAGGGAGGCTGGTACGGGAATTGAACCGTGCTGCTGGCCTGCCTTGGTCTGCTTTCAAAGCCAGCGATTTAGCCCAGTGTGCTAAACCAGCTCAACCAGCTCAAACCCAGACCTGTTGGACTTTAACCTGGTGTTGTAAGATTTCTTACTGTGCTCCTTCCACAGCCACTACTGGAAGACACACTACTTGTTCATAATTTATAACAATGCTATAGACTTTGAATCAATATAACAATTTAATAATTTTTGAATGACACCAAATTGGGAGGGATTTTCAATACTGAAGAGAACTGCAGCAAATTGCAAGAAGCCATGAATAAACTGGTAAAATGGGCACATAATTGACAAATAGATTTCAATGTAAATAAATCTGTTACTTCCTGTTAGAAAAATAAGAATTCCTATGACTTGGAAAATAAGAGTCTGAATTGGGTAGTGAAACAAAGGAATTTGGGAGTGCAAATATGCAAACACAACACAGTCAGGCAGCATCTGTGGAGAGAGTAATGGAATTAGCATTTCAAATCCATATGACACAGACCTGAAACATTAACACTGTTTCTGGCTCCACAGATGCTGCCAGACCTGCTGATTGCTGTGCCACAACGAAAGTGGACTGCCAAAATTCCACCAACACATCTCCTGTTCCTCCAGAGTCGGCAACATTCTCGACCACTGCTACTCAAACATCAAGGACGCCTACCAGTCCATCCTCCGACCGCACTTCGGAAAATTGGATCATAAGACGGTACTCCTTCTCCTGGCATATAAGCAGAAACTTAAGTGGGAGAATCCGGTTAAGAAGGCCGTGCAATGCTGGTCTGATTTAACAGAAGAGCTCACACGTGACTATTTGGAATCAGTGGACTGGTCCATATTCAGGAACTCAGCGGACAACCTAAATGAATATGCCACCACCATCACAGACTTCATTAAAAAGTGTGTAGAAGACTGCGTTCCAAAGAAGGTAGTGCGTACGTTCCCCAACCGGAAACCATGGTTTAATCAGAAGATTCACTCCCTACACTCCCTAGGGGCTGGTTTACCACAGTGGGCTAAATCGCTGGCTTGTAATGTAAAACACAGCCAGCAGTGCGGGTTCAATTCCCGCACCAGCCTCCCTGAACAGGTGCCGGAATGTGGCGACTAGGGGCTGTTCACGGTAACTTCACTGAAGCCTACTTATGACAAGAAGTGATTATTATTATTATTACTACTGACGCCAGTCTGAGGCGTTCAAGACAGGCAACCATTACCTATGCAAGAAATCCAGGTACGTCTCTGTAAAGCCATCAGGGATGCCAAGAGACAATACCAGACTAAGCTAGAGTCACAGACTAACGTCACGGACTCTCATCGATTGTGGCAATGCTTAAGCAACATAATGGGCTATAAAGCAAAGCAGAGTAGAATCTTCGGCAGCAACGCACCTCTCTTGATGAACTCAGTGCATTCTACGCTCGGTTCGAGCAGGAAACCATCAAACCGTTGTTTACTGCCCCAGCAGCCTTGCGCACATCCATACTTACCATCACAGCTTCTGAAGTCCGATTGGCCTTCTTGAAACTACTACTTTCCGAAGTCCCATCTGTTCAACACGATCACCATCATACCGGTGTCAAAGAAGAACCAGGCAATATGCCTCAACAGTTACTGTCCGGTGGCCTTGCCATCAATCAGTGTGAAGTGCTTCGAGAGGTTGGTGATGAGCCACATCAACTCCATATTCCCAGAATGCCTTGCTCCGTTGCAATTTGCATCCCGCCACTAAACGGTCCACAGCAGACACCATCTCCCTGGCCCTACACTCATCCCTGGAGCATCTCGACATCAAGGACTCCTACATCAGACTCGTATTCATTGACTACAGCTCCGCCTTCAGCGCCATAACCTCAGCTAAGCTCCTATTAAAGCTCCAAAATCTAGGGTTTGGCTCCTCTCTCTGCAACTGGATCCTCTACTTCCTGACACATAGACCACAATCAGTAATGAGAAACAACAGCTCCTCCACGATAGTCCTCTATACCGGGGCCCTGCAAGGCTGCGTATTTAGTTCCCTATACTCCCTACACACACGACTATGTGGCAAAATTTGGCTCCAACTCCATCTTCAAGTTTGCTGATGACACGATAGTGGGTCAGATCCCGAACAACGATGAATCCGAGTACAGGAGGGAGAACCTCGTGGAGTGGTGTAATGAGAACAATCTCTCCCTCAATGTCAGCTAAACTAAAGAACTGGTCCGTAATTGTCTTTCTCGCCATGAACGCCGTCCTCTTAGTTATCAGTATGGCTACCTCCGAGCTCTTGTCCCAGAGCAGGAATGGTAAGTCGATCTCACTCAGCCCTTCCTTACCCGCAGTCGGTCCTTCTCCCTCAGGTGCGTCTCTTGGAGGAAGACTATGTCGGCTTTCAAGCTTCTGAGATGGACAAAGATTCTTGATATTTTCACTACACCGTTAAGTCCCCTAACGTTCCAGGTGACTATCCTGATGGGGGGGTTTCTGACTCTCCCTTCTGCGGGATCACTTACATGGTGGATGTGCCCCTGTACTCCGGGGTTTCCCTTTATTAGGGGTCCATCCAACATGGTCAAAGTTTGCGTTCTCACCATGCGATTGGGCCCTGCGCTCCAGGGTTTCCCATTATCCAGGGGGCACCCAACATGGCCACCAACTGTGTGCGCGCCACGTGTGTGTGAGCCCCTGCACTATGGGGTTTCCCTTTGTTTAAGGACCCTCCAAAGTGGCTGCTTACGGTGCCATTTTGTTCCATCAATTCGAATCTGACCTGCTGAAGCCAGCCTAAAACCCCTCCCCTCCTTATCATTATGCTCCCCCTGTGCCCCCCTCCCTATTCAAGCCCCTAACTTCCCCAACCCTATCCTGTGGTCCGGCCCATCATCCCCCGCCAGAAGCTCCCTCCCCGCTGGGAGTTGCGAAGTGGGCCCCCTTTCTTTCATACCTCCGGTGCTAGCTTTTCCCACTAGTATGGTGGCCCCCCCCCCTCCTGGATCTGATCTTGCCCCCTCCTTATGCCTGATCAATTGCCACCCTCTCACTCCTCTTCACCCTTTGCTGCTCTCTGCCGCACTTGCCCCTTCCCTGTGAGCTGGTGCTTCTGCTCAAAGCAAGGCAGTACTGTCCAGTGCAAAAATTGTTCATGTCCATTACTTTGCACTGGTTTAGCACAGGGCTAAATAGCTGGCTTTTAGAGTAGATCAAGGCAGGCCTGCAGCGTGGGTTCAATTCCCATACCAGCCTCCCTGAACAGGCGCCGGAATGTGGCGACTAGGGGCTTTCCACAGTAACTTCATTTGAAGCCTACTTGTGACAATAAGCGATTTTCATTCATTTTTCTTTCTCCTTTCTCTCCCTGCGTCTTCCTCATTGCTGCTTTGTCTGTCTTTTGTCTCGGCCATTAACCCGCACAAACTCATCGTCCTCTGCCTGGGTGGTGAAATGATATTCTTTGTTCTGGAATGTCACCCAGAGCCTGGCTGGGAATAACATCCCAAATTTTATTCTGTTCTTGTACAGGGCCAATATTGCTTGGTTCAACTCAGCCCTGCGCTTTGCCAGGTCTCCCTCAACGTTTTGGTACAGCTGTATCTGTGTCCTTCCCAATTGCTTGTTCTGGTCTGCTGAGCCCAACGAAGGATCCTCTCCCGATCCTGAAACCTGTGTAGTTTGGCAAGTGCCTCCGCCCTTAACACCACCTGGATCTCGACTTTATTTCTTCCTGCATCGCAGTCAATTCCTTGGTTTGGAATGCCTTCCACCACCCTCCAGGTTGTGGGGTGGAGGAGGGTGTGTGTTGGGGGGGGCGCGCGTGTTTGGGTCATTGGTCTGCTTCTCACCTTGTAGATCCGCCAACACTCTCGCTTGCTGCTCCTGCCCTTTTTCACCAAGTCTGGCTTCCCTGCGGCCTCTTGAGCTACCACTTGCTGGTATATTCCTGTTTTCCTCTTCCTTTTCTCTTTAAGGGTAGAATAAGTCCAAATTTTCGGGCTAAATTAATCCAAAAGTGCCTATTTTACTGCATTCTGCAGGAGAGCCATCTGATGTGCGAATGCTCAGCACATCCCCTTCACTGGAAGTCCCTCCAGAGTCCATTATACAAGATTACATAGCAATGCAGTTGGGAAACAGTGGGAGAATTGGATAGCCAGCATGGATTTATGAAAGGGAAATCATGCCTGATAAATCGCCTGGAATTCTTTAATGATGTAACTAGTAGGGTTAATGAGGGGAACCTGTAGATATAGGTTTTTTTGACTTTCAGAATGCTTTTGACCAAGTCCCACATAAGAGATTACTGTGTAAAGTTAAAGTGCATGGGTCTGGGAGTGATGTGCTGAGATGGACAGAAAACTGCTTGGCAGACTGTAAACAAAGAGTAGGAATAAAAGGGTCTTTTTCCGATTGGCGCACTGTGACTAGTGGGGTACTCTAGGGATTGCTGCTCGGACCCCAGCTATTCACAATATGTATTAATAATTTAGATGAGGGAACAAAATATAATATATACAAATTTGCAGATGGTACAAAGCTGGGTGGGAGGGTGAGCTGGGAGGAAGATGCAGAGATACAAAGTATTATTTGGACAAGGTGAATGCGTGGGTAAATGCATGGAAGATGTAAAAAATGTGATAAATATATGGTTATCCACTTTGGTAGCAAAAACAGGAAGGCAAATTACTATCTGAATGGCTAGAAATTGAGACTGGGGATTATGCAACCAGACCTGGGTGTCCTTGTACACTAGCCGCTGAAGGCAAGTATGCAGATAGATGCAACAGGCGGTAAAGAAGGCAAATGGTATGTTTGCCTTCATAGCGAGAGGATTTGTATGCATAAGAACATAAGAACTAGGAGCAGGAGCAAGCCATCTGGCCCCTCGAGTCTGCTCTGCCATTTAATAAGATCATGGCTGATCTTTTTGTGGACTCGGCTCCACTTATCCGCCCGCTCACCATAACCCTTAATTCCTTTACTGTTCAAAAATCTATCTGTCTTTGCCTTAAAAACATTCAACGAGGTAGCCTCAACTGCTTCACTGGGCAGGGAATTCCACAGATTCACAACCCTTTGGGTGAAGAAGTTCCTCCTCAACTCAGTCCTAAATCTGCTCCCCTAGTTCTAGTTTGACCCGCCAGTAGAAACAACCTCCCTGCTTCTATCTTATCTATTCCCTTCATAATTTTATGTTTCTGTAAGATCTCTCCTCATTCTTCGAAATTCCAATGAGTATAACCCAGTCCCAGTCCACTCAGTCCTACTCATAAGTCAATCCTCTCAACTCTGGAATCAACCTAGTGAATCTCCTCTGCACTCCTCCAGTGCCAATACATCCTTTCTCAAGTAAGGAGTCCAAAACTGTACACTGCTGGCCTCACCAGCACCCTATATAGCTGAAACATTATCTCCCTGTTTTAAACTCCATCCCTCTAGCAATGAAGGACAACATTCCATTTGCCTTCTTAATTACCTGCAAATCGATTTTTCACAGTGCTCAGCAAAAGTATATACCAGTGAAAAGGAAGGACGATAGGAAAAGGGATAATCAGCAATGGATATCTGAGGAAATAGAGGGTGTAAAATTGTAACTTTTTTTCGATTTTGCGATTCATGCACAAGGACACCCAGGTCTCCCTGCACAGCAGGATGCTGCTATTTTTTACCATTTAAATCATAGTCTGTTTTGCTGTTATTCCTACCAAAATGGATTATCTCACATTTACCAACATTGTACTCCATCTGCCAGATCCTTGCCCACTCACTTAAACAATCTATATTCCTCTGAAGACTTTGTGTCCTCTACACACTTTGCTCTACCATTCATCTTGGTGTCATCTATGGACTTTGATACATTGCATTTGGTCTCCAACTCCAAAACATCTATATAAATCGTATACAATTGCGGTCCCAACACTGATCCTGAGGCACACCACCAGCCACTTATCGTTAACCACCAGAAAAACACCCATTTATCCCCACTCTTTGCTTTCTGTTAGTTAACCAATCCTCTATCCATGCTAATACATTACCCATAACGCTGTGCATGTTTTCTTACGCAGCAGCCTTTTTTGTGGCACATTGTCAAATGCCTTCTGGAAATCCTGATATACCATATCCACTGATTCTACATTGTCCACCATGCTCATAATGTCCTCAAAGAATTCCAGTAAATTAGTTAAACATAACCTACCTTTCATGAACCCATGCTGCATTTGCCTAATAGTACAATTTCTGTCCATATGTCTCGCTATTTCTTCTTTGATGATAGACTTAAGCATTTTCCCTACGACAGAAGTTAAGCTAACCGGCCGGTAGTTACTTGCCTTTTGTCTACCTCCTTTTTTAAACAGTGGTGTCATGTTTGCTGTTTTACAATCTGCTGAAACCACTCCAGAGACAAGCGAATTTTGGTAATTGCGCATTTGCAATTTCCCCTGCCATCTCTTTGAGTACCCTGGGATGCATTCCATCAGGGCCAGGAGACTTGTCTACCTTTAGCCCCATTAGCTTGCCCACACTACCTCCTTACTGATCATAATCGTTTCTACCACACCTGCCATAGCCTCCTTGCCATCAATTATTCGCATGTTATTTGTGTCTTCCACTGTATAGACCGGCACCGACACAAAATACCTATTCAATGCCTCGGCCATTTCCTCACTTCCTGTTATTAAATACCACTTCTCATCCTTTAAAGGACCAATCTTATAGCCACTCTTTTTGTTTTATATATTTGTAGAAACTTTTGCTATCTGTTTTTATATTAGATTATAGAGAATTATAGAGAAATACAGCACAGAATAGGCCCTTCGGCCAACGATGTTGTGCCGAACTTTTGTCCTATGTTAATCATAGATTATCATAGAATTTTGGACACTAAGGGCAATTTATCATGGCCAATCCACCCAACCTGCACATCTTTGGACTGTGGGAGGAATCCGGAGCACCCGGAGGAAACCCACGCACAGACGGGGAGGATGTGCAGACTCCACACAGGAATCGAACCTGGAGCTGTGAAGCAATTGTGCTATCCACAATGCTACCGTGCTGCCCTTAAGAACAAATTAATCAAACTCCATTATTCTACCATAATCCATGTACATATCGAATAGCCGCTTTAAGGTCCCTAATGTTTCCGACTCAACTACTTCCACAGGCAGTGCATTCCATGCCCCCACTACTCTCTGGGGAAAGAACCTACCTCTGACATCCCCTCTATATCTTTCACCATTCACCTTAAATTTATGTCCCCTTGTAATGGTTTGTTCCACCCGGGGAAAAAGTCTCTGACTGTCTACTCTATCTATTCCCCTGATCATCTTATAAACCTCTATCAAGTCGCCCCTCATCCTTATCCATTCTAATGAGAAAAGGCCTAGCACCCTCAACCTTTCCTCGTAAGACCTACTCTCCATTCCAGGCAACATCCTGGTAAATCTCCGTTGCACCTTTTCCAAAGCTTCCACATCCTTCCTAAAATGAGGTGACCAGAACTGCACACAGTACTCCAAATGTGGCCTGACCAAGGTTTTGTACAGCTGCATCATCACCTCACGGCTCTTAAATTCAATCCCTCTGCTAATGAACGCTAGCACACCATAGGCCTTCTTCACAGCTCTATCCACTTGAGTGGCAACGTTCAAAGATCTATGAACATAGACCCCAAGATCTTTCTGCTCCTCTACATTGCCAAGAACCCTACCGTTAACCCTGTATTCCGCATTCATATTTGTCCTTCCAAAATGGACAACCTCACACTTGTCCGGATTAAACTCCATCTGCCACTTATCAGCCAGCTCTGCATCCTATCTATGTCTCTTTGCAGCCGACAACAGCCCTCCTCACTATCCACAACTCCACCAATCTTCGTATCATCTGCAAATTTACTGACCCACCCTTCAACTCCCTCATCCAAGTCATTAATGAAAATCACAAACAGCAGAGGACCCAGAACTGATCCCTGCGGTAAGCCCCTGGTAACTGGGCTCCAGGCTGAATATTTGCCATCCACCACCACTCGCTGACTTTTATCGGTTAGCCAGTTCATTATCCAACTGGCCAAATTTCCCACTATCTCATGCCTCCTTACTTTCTGCATAAGCCTACTATGGGGAACCTTATCAAATGCCTTACTAAAATCCATGTACATTACATGCACTGCTTTACCTTCATCCACATGCTCCTCAAAGAAGTCAATAAGACTTGTGAGGCAAGACTTACCTCTCACAAATCCATGCTGACTATCCCTAATCAAGCAGTGTCTTTCCAGATGCTCAGAAATCCTATCCCTCTGTACCCTTTCCATTACTTTGCCTACCACCGAAGTAAGACTAACTGGCCTGTAATTCCCAGGGTTATCTCTATTCCCTTTTTTGAACAGGGGCACGACATTCGCCACTCTCCAATCCTCTGGTACCACCCCTGTTGACAGCGAGGACGAAAAGATCATTGCCAACGGCTCTGCAATTTCATTTCTTGCTTCCCATAGAATCCTTGGATATGTCCCGTCAGGCCCGGGAGACTTGTCTATCTTCAGGTTTTCCAAAACGCCCAACACATCTCTCTTCCTAACAAGTATCTCCTCGAGCTTACCGGTCTGTTTCACACTGTCCTCTCCAACAATATGGCCCCTCTCATTTGTAAATACTGAAGAAAAGTACTCGTTCAAGACCTCTCCTATCTCTTCAGACTCAATACACAATCTCCCGCTACTGTCCTTGATCGGACCTACCCTCGCTCTAGTCAGTCTCATATTTCTCGCATATGTGTAAAAGGCCTTGGGGTTTCCTTGATCCTAACTGCCAAAGATTTTTCATGCCCTCTCTTAGTTCTCCTAATCCTTTTCTTCAGTTCCCTCTTGGCTATCTTGTATCCCTCAGCATCCTGTCTGAACCTTGTTTCCTCAGCCTTACATAAGTCTCCTTCTTCCTCTTAACAAGATATTCAACCTCTTTTGTCAACCATGGTTCCCTCACTCGACCATCTCTTCCCTGCCTGACAGGGACATACATATCAAAGACATGCAGTACCTGTTACTTGAACAAGTTCCACATTTCACTTGTGTCCTTCCCTGACAGCCGATGTTCCCAACTTATGCACTTGCAATTCCTGTCTGACAGCATTCTATTTACCCTTCCCCCAATTGTAAACCTTGCCCTGTTGCACGCACCTATCCCTCTCCATTACTAAAGTGAAAGTCACAGAATTGTGGTCACTACCTCCAAAATGCTCCCCCACTAACAAATCTATCACTTGCCCTGGTTCATTACCAAGTACCAAATCCAATATGGCGTCCCCTCTGGTCGGACAATCTACATACTGTGTTAGAAAAGCTTCCTGGACACACTGCACAAACACCACCCCATCCAAACTATTTGATCGAAAGAGTTTCCACTCAATGTTTGGGAAGTTGAAGTCACCCATGACTACTACCCTGTGACCTCTGCACGTTCCAGAATCTGTTTCCCAATCTGTTCCTCCGCATCTCTGCTGCTATTGGGGGGCCTATAGAAAACTCCCAACAAGGTAACTGCTCCTTTCCTATTTCTGACTTCAACCCATACTACCTCAGTAGGCAGATCCTCCTCGAACTGCCTTTCTGCAGCTGTTATACTATCTCTAATTAACAATGCCACCTCCCCAATTAACAATGCCACATCCCCAATTAACAATGCCACCCCCCAATTAACAATGCCACCCCTAGTTTACTAAGACTAGTTTAATCTTATAATCTTTCTTACTTTTCTTTGTAGCTTTTTTCGTGGCTTTCTGTTGATCTTTAGAGATTTCCCAATCCTCTTGTGTCCCACTAATCTCTGCCACTTTGTATGCATTTTCTTTCAATTTGATACCCTCCTTTGTTTCCCTAGATATCCATGGCTGATTATCCCATTTCCTACAGTCCTTCCTTTTCACTGGTATATACCTTTGCTGAGCACTGTGAAAAATCGCTTTGAAAGTCTTCCACTTTTGCTTAATTGTCCCACCATAAAGTCTTTGCTCCCAGTCTACTGTAGCCGACTGCTCCCTCATCCTATCGTAGGCTCCTTTGTTTCAGCACAAGATACTAGTATTGAATTTTAACTTGTTATGGACCAGGGTTTAGAGAACCCCAAAGTGTATCCTGGAGTTCATCGGCCCACAACTTTTAATAGATTGTGGTATGGGGAGCACACAGCCCACTCTCCAGGTGTGGTACAGCAGAAATCGAAAAGTATTTTTTTGAAGCAAAACAGTGTTTATTCTATGAACTCAAGTTAACCTTAAAACATACAGTGAAAATCTCAGCAAATATCAATTCAAATACAACCCCCAAAGAATACAACAATTAAGTAATCCGTAATAAATTCCCAAACAACATCCAGAAGACAAAAGACCCTTTTAGCACAGAGATCAGGTTGAAATTCCCTAATGAGAGCAGTTATCCCTCTCAAATCACCCAAATGAACACTCATTAGCTTGCAGAGAGATCCATGCACATCTGCTGGCTTTCACTGCAGCTCTTCTCTCTGCAAACAAAACTAAAACCTCACTCTATAGCAGCCTGCTCAAAAACAAAAGTAAAGCAGACATACAGCCTGCTCCACCCTCTCTCTGACATCCCCGCAGTAATAAACATGCATTTCTTAAAGGTACACCCAGTACAGTTGTTTAATTAAAAAACATCCATTTCTTAAAAGGAACTCTCACATGACACCTCCCTCCAAGAAAAAAAATAAACCATCAACTACAAGATGGTTTCATTTTTCATCTTTTCACTATCCTTTAAGAAATGCACATAGTAAATATACTTTTTTTGTTTAAAAAAAAAACAACACACGCAAACTGGTATAATAATATAGTCCATTTTTGTTGTTCTTCCTCCAACTGAACCTGCTTATGTTCATCACATTCGTGACAATGCATCAGCTATCAGTTTTCTCGTCCTGCCACATGTACTATTTTTAAATGAAATGGCTGTAACAATAAACTCCAGCAAAACAGCCTTGCACTGTTATTCCGGAATCGCTCCAAAAATGTCAACATATTATGATCGGTATATATAATGGTGTCAGACGGATTGCTGGTCACGTGAATGTGAAAATGTTGCAGAGCTAGCACCAAACTCAAAGTCAAAGTCGTCTCCTCAATCGTTGAATACTTTTTCTAGTGAGAATTCAATTTCTTTGAAAAATAACCAATAGGTTGCTCTAGCCCTTCGTCGTCACACCACTCGCATCAACAGCCACTTTGAATGGTTTGGTATAAGTTGGGATGGCTAACACAGGAGCAGTGGTTAACACAGCCTTCAGGCCGTCAAATGCCTGTTGACACTCCGTTGCCCACTGTAATTTGTTACGCTTCTTGAGCAAGTCCATCAGTGGAGCGACCACAGTGCTAAAATTCGGTACAAATTTCTGGTAAAACCCACTCATACCAAGAAATCACATTATTTCCCGTCATGTCGAGGGTATTGGAAACTCCCCAATAACTTTTGTTTTCACATCCCGTGGGACCATTCGACCCTGTCCAATTGTATTGCCAAGGAAAGTGACTTGGGCTTTTCCAAATTCACTTTTGGGTAGGTTGACCACCAAACCCGCCTCCTGAAGTCGATTGAATAACTCCAACAGATGTTTTAAATGTTCTATCCATGTCTGGCTCAAAATTACCAGATCGTCGATGTATACCGCACAATTGGGTAATTCTGAAATGACTGTTTATTAACCATTGAAATGTGGCTGGGGCGTTTTTCATGCCAAATGGCATAACTTTGAATTGGGATATACCATCTGGAGTCACAAAAGCTAAAATCTCCTTCGCCCTTTGGGATAAAGATAGCTGCCAGTAACCGTTAAGTAAATCCAGTTTGGAAATCAAAGCTGATTGTCCCACCTTCTCAATGCAATCCTCCAAACATGGGATAGGATAAGAGTCCGTTCTTATAACTGCATTAACTTTTCTATAGTCCACACACAACCGTTGGGTACCATCACTATGGGTGAGCTCCATTGGCTGCAACCCACTTCAATTATGCCATTTTTAAACATACTCTCAATCTTTTTGTTAACCTGTGCCAATTTTAAGGGGTTAAGTCTGTATGAATGTTGTTTGATTGGAACGGCATTTCCCACATCTACATCACGTATAGCCATTTTAGTACTTCCCAATTTATCTCTACAAACTTGCCCATGTGATATCAATAACTTAGGTCAGTTTGTTTTTCCTCTAGAAGGTAACTCAACAATTCATCTCAATTTTTAAGAACATCTTCATTTTCCAATTTAATTTGAGGAATGTCAAATTCACAGTCATCTGGATTTGGTTCGTCACTTTGAGTTAGAATCATTAAAACCTCCTTTTTCTCTCCCCTTTCAAATTACCGTTTAAGCACATTCACATGACACACTCGGTGAGTCTTTCTTGTATCTGGTGTTTTTACTACATAATTCACCTCACTTAATTTCCTTTCAATCTGATAAGGTCCACAGAACCTTGCTTTTAAAGGTTCACCCTACCACTGGTAACAACACTAAAACTCTATCTCCACTGGCAAAACTACGAACTTTGGATTTCTTGTCCGCTACACGTTTCATCACATTTTGTGCAACTTTAAAATGTTGTCTGGCCAATTTACCTGTTCTATTTCGTCATTCCCTAAAATTTGACACGTAATCCAATAATGTAATTTCTGATTTCTCACTCACCAATTTTTCCTTAATCAATTTAAGTGGTCCTCTTACCTCATGACCAAAAATTAGTTCAAATGGACTGAATTTGGTTGACTCATTACGTGCATCCCTAATTGCAAACAGTACAAATGGAATTCCTTTATCCCAATCCTCTGGATAATCTTGACAGTAAGCCCTCAACATTGTCTTTTTTAAAAAAAAAATGTTATTGAAAAATTTTGAATTTATACAACAACAATGAACCATAATAAAATACCAAAAATAACAATAATATTAGCAATCATAAACATTCGCCCCACCTCCATGAACAACACAGCATTTTAACAACAGCGCAAATGAACACAAAATTAAGTTGCATAATAGAAACTACAATAAGAAACACCCCCCCCCCCCCCCCCCCCCTTCGTCGGGCTACTAGGGACGCAAAGGCCAGGACACCGGTCTCTTTCGCCTCCTGCACTCCCGGCTCTACCGCAACTCCAAAAATCGCGAGTCCCCACCCTCGTTTGACCCTGGATCCAATCACCCTCGACATCGGTCCTGCCACCCCCTTCCAGAATTCTTCCAGTGCTGGGCATGCCCAGAACATATGGGCGTGGTTTGCTGGACTCCCCGAACATCTGGTGCACCTGTCCTCACCCCCAAAGAACCTACTCATCCTAGTCCCGGACATGTGGGCCCGGTGCAGCACCTTAAATTGGATGAGACTAAGCCTCGCACATGAGGAGGAAGAGTTGACTCTCTCCAAGGCATCCGCCCAAGTCCCGTCCTCTATCTGCTCCCCGAGTTCCTCCTCCCATTTAGCCTTCAGCTCTTCCACTGATGACTCCTCTACCTCCTGCATTACCTTATAGATGTCAGACACATTCCCCTCTCCGACCCACACCCCCGAAAGCACTCTGTCCATCGTCCCCGCGAGGGCAGCAAAGGGAATCCCTCTACCTGTCGCCTAGCAAACGCCTTTACCTGCAACCCTCAACATTGTCTTTAATGTCTGATGCCATCTTTCTAATGCTCCCTGCGTTTCTGGATGGTACGCAGTTGATTTAAATTGTTTTATTCCTGAGCTATCCATAACTTCTTTGAATAACCTTGAGGTAAAATTCGATCCTTGATCCGATTGTATTTCTGTGGGTAGTCCATATCCAGTAAAGAATTTAAGTAACTCCTCCACAATTTTTTTAGCTGTAATATACTTACTGGAATGGCCTCTGGAAACCTACTAGACATGTCCATTATGGTCAAAATCCCACTTTTAGTTTTAGGAAGCTGTCCTACGCAATCAATTAGGACCCTTGTAAACGGTTTCTCAAATGCTGGAATGGGTATTAAGGGTGCTGGTTTTATCACTGATTGAGGTTTCCCTATCACTTGACATGTGTGACACGATTGACAAAATTTAACTCTATCTTTATGTAGTCCAGGCCAGTAAAAATGTTTCTGGATTTTAGCTCGAGTTTTCCTTATTCCCAAATGATCTCCCACTCGTACCTCATGTGTAACTTGCAACACCTCCTTGATGAACTTCTGCCCACTTTTCATCCGCCTGCATATGTAAAGGTCTCCATTTTCTCATCAAGACATCACTTTTACGGTAATAACACTCTGGTATACACTCAGATTCCTCTTCCGTATATGCTTTCTGATAAATCCATTTTATTTCTATATCTTTCTGTTGTAATTCTGCCAAATTTCCTCAACTAAAAATATCCACCTCATCTTCCAACTGTTCTTGTTCTATTTCAACCATCTGATCAAAAATAGTTTCTGATAATTGCACTTCCACTTCATCTTCACTCTTTGATTTCTCCTCTTGTCTTAACGTGTGACTTTGCAACCAATTACCCAAGATAAACTGTATTCCTGGACAAGATAGTTTCTCTGTTACTCCTATTGCCACTTCACCACTCTTCACTGGACTTTCCAACCTTGCCTTATATAATGGAACACTACTCCTCTCATCCTGAATTCCACATATTACCACCATTTCTGGCAATATTCTTCCCAAATTACATAACTCCTCATCTCTTACCATTAAAGATTGACTAGCTCACGTGTATGTCTTTAAATTGTGACTTATTTACCTACTCCTCCTGATAGACATGAGTAAACTTTACCCACACAAGTAAATTCTTTAAAGAGATCTGGCACCTTCGTATCAATCGCTTCTCGATCAGGCTGTTCAATCTTTTGCATCTCCTTCTCTTCACTTGGGCTTTCCTTCACCACTTTAACAAACCCCACTGTCTTATCTTGTTTTAGCACATCAGCCTTCCCAGTGCTTTTCTTCAAGCACCATCACTGTGACTTTACATGGCCCAGTTTATTACAGTGAAAACATTTGAAACTTTTCATTTCTCTTCCACCCTCCTGGATTTCTTTTTTAATCTGAGGTACACACTCCTTTTTATCTCTCATCAGATCACCTTTGCCTCTCCCATTTGAGTATTTCTCATGTCCCCAATTTCAATCCCTCACAGGCTGAAACTGATGTCGGAAACCAAGCTTTGATTTATGAACTAATTCATAATCATCTACCATTTCTGCTGCTAATCTCACAATTTTAACCCTCTGCTCTTCCACATGAGTTCTCACTACACCAGGAGTTGAATTTTTGAACTCCTCCAAAAGCATAGGGCGAGATTCTCCGCGGAGAATCGTAAAGGCTGCCGTGGGACAGTCCGTGACCCAGGGCAGCCTTCACGGCCACTTCCGGGGCCGATTCTCCCTCCGGGCGGGGCTAGGAGTGCGGCCCCGTGCGTCACGGCGGCGCGACCTCGACGACGGTCGTCAAGCGTCATGGCGGCTGATGCGGTCGATGACGTCAGCCGCGCATGCGCAGGTTGGACACCGCGTGAAAAATGTCGGGAGGCCCTCCCGCTATTCTCCTACCCGGCCCATAATTTCTCTGAGAGCTTCATATGTTTGGTCTATTTTCAAAGCCCTTATTCACCAAAATTACTTTGTTTGATCCTTTCAAACTCCATGTATGTTTGACCAAATTCTTTCCTTAAATTTCTAACCTTTGTAAGCTTCAGGCACTAGTTCATATGCACCTAAAATGGATTTTTTCACTTCCTCATACGTCCCAGATACCTCCTCCGGTAGTGATGCAAACACTTCACTAGCCCTACCTACCAGCTTTGTTTGAATCAGTAATACCCACATGTCCTGTGGCCATTTCATTTGTTTAGCTACCTTCTCAAATGAAATGAAAAAGGCTTCAACCTCCTTCTCATGAAACCTTGGCAATGCTTGGACATATTTAAATAGATCACCAACAAGCCTTTGACTATGATGCTCTTTCTCACTATCCTCATCACTATCATCCAACTGTACGTTTCCCTTTACGTCTGCCAATCTTAACTGACTGTCATGTTTCATGGCCACTTTCTGAAGTTCAAACTCTCATCTTTTTCCCTGATCTATATCTCCCTTTCTCTTTATTTTTGTTCTGCTAGGGCTGTTCTTTTCTCCTTTCTTCTCTCTCCTTTTCTTTGTCCTCTCTAACTCTCTTTCTTTCCCCCCCCCCTCTCTCTTTCTTTTTTCCCTCTCTCTCTCGTATTCAAGCTGCTTTAATTCTTTCTCATGTTCCATTTGTTTAATTTGAAACTGAATTTTTGCCATTTCCAATGAGTCAAACTCTATCTCAGGCAACTTTAAATGCTTAGCCACCGCCATAATTACCTCATCTTTTCGCTTTTTGTTAGGTAATGTTAACTGCAATGTTTTTGCCAAATTTAACAGTGTGCTTTAGTCTCTGTCCGTAAGGAACTTATGTCTCCACCCCCAAAAACCTCAGCCTCTGAAAGAGCCATTGTCCACAACACACTCCCCACTTAAACTGGAACACCACACCTTAAAAACAACCACAATATGCTCACCTGTCACTGTCTTTAAGTTCACTAAGCCAATCGAATAGATAGACTTTTATCCCCCTCGAGCCCCCAATTTGTTATGGGCCTGGGTTTAGAGAACTCCAAAATGTATCATGTTCACCTGACCCACAGCTTTTCATAGATTGTGGTACAGGGAGCACACGGCCCACTCTCCAGGTGTGGTGCAGCAGAAATCGAAAAGTATCTTTTTTGAAGCAAAACAATATTTATTCTATGAACTTAAGTTAATCTTTTTAAAACATACAGTGAACATCTTAGCAACCATCAATTCAAATACAACGCTCAAAGAGTACAACACTAAGTAATCCTTAATAAATTCCCAAACAACATCCAGAAGACAAAAGACCCTTTTAGCACAGAAATTAGGTTTAAATTCCCTAATGAGAGCAGTTATCCCTTTGAAATCACACTCTTTAGCTTGCAGAGAGATCCATGCTCATACAACACAGAACAGCACAGAACAGGCCCTTCGGCCCTCGATGTTGTGCCGAGCAATGATCACCCTATTCAAACCCACGTATCCACCCTATACCCGTAACCCAACAGCCCCCCCCTTAACCTTACATTTTAGGACACTACGGGCAATTTAGCATGGCCAATCCACCTACCCCGCACATCTTTGGACTGTGGGAGGAAACCGGAGCACCCGGAGGAAACCCACGCACACACGGGGAGGACGTGCAGACTCCGCACAGACAGTGACCCAAGCCGGGAATCGAACCTGGGACCCTGGAGCTGTGAAGCATTTATGCTAACCACCATGCTACCGTGCTGCCCTACATCTTCTGGCTTTCACTGCAGCTCTTCTCTCTGAAAACAAAACTAAAACCTCACTCTATAGCAGCCTGCTCAAAAACAAACGTAAAGCAGAGACAGCCCAGCTCCATCCACTCTCTGACATCACTGCAATAAGAGAAGTGAAGCTAGTCAAGAGGATGAAGGAAGCTTACGCAAGGTTGTGGAAGCAAAGATCTGGACCGGCTCTATAGGGTTACAAGGTACCTAGGAAGGAACTCAAAAATGGACTTAAGAGAGCTAGAAGGGAGCATGAAAAAAGCCCAGGCGGGAAGGATTGGGGAAAACCCCAAGGCTTTCTACACTTATGTGAGAAATAAGAGGATGATCAGAGTAAGAGTAGGGCCAATCAGGGGTAGTGGAGGGAACTTGTTCCTAGAATCTGAGGATGTAGGGGAGGCCCTAAATGAATATTTTGCTTCAGTATTCACGAGAGGGAGGGATCTTGTTGCTGATGAGAACAACGTGAACCAGGTTAATAGGCTCAAACAGGTTGATATTAAGAAGAAGGATGTGCTGGAAATTTTGAAAAGCATCAGAATAGATAAGCCCCTGTGCCAGACGGGATTTACCCAAGGTTACTACGGAAAGCAAGGGAGGAGATTGCTGCGTCGTTGGCGATGATCTTTGCGTCCTCGCTCTCCACTGGAGTCGTACTGGATGTTTGGAGGGAGGTGAACGGTGGTCCCATATTCAAGAAAGGGAATAGGGAAACCCCATGGAATTACAGACCAGTCAGTCTTATGTCTGTGGTGAGAAAAATACTGGAAAGGATTCTGAGAGACAGGATTTATGATTATTTAGAGAAACATAGTTTAATTAAAAATAGTCAGCATTGCTTTGTTAGGGGCAGGTCATGACATATTGATGAAGGTTGGGCATTGGATGTGGTGTATATGGTTTTCAGTAAGGCATTTGATAAGGTTCCCCATGGTAGGCTCATTCAGAAAGTCAGGGGTCTTGGGATACAGGGAAATTTGGCATCTGGATACAGAATTGGCTGGCTGAAAGAAGACGGCGAGTGGTAGTGGATGGAAAGTATTCCGCCTGGAGGTCAGTGACCAATGGTGTCCCGCACATACCTGTTCTGGGCCCTCTGCTCATTGTGGTTTTTATAAATGACTTGGATGAGGAAATGGAAGGGTGGGTTAGTAAGTTTGCCGATGACACGAAGGTTGGTGGAGTTGTAGATAGTGTCGAGGACTGTGGCAGGTTACAAAAGGACATTGACAGGACGCAGAGCTGAGAAGTGGCAGATGGAGTTCAACCAAGATAAATTTGAAGTGATTAATTTTGGAAGGTCGAATTTGAATACTAAATGTAGGGTTAAAGGTAGGATTCTTGGAAGTGTGGGGGAACAGAGGAATCTTGGGGTCCACGTACATTGATCCCTCAAAGTTGCCACCCAGGTTGATAGGGTTGTTAAGAAGGCGTATGGTGTGTTGGTTTTCATTAATAGGGGCATTGAGTTTAAGAGCCACGAGGTTTTGCTGTAGCTTTATAAAACCCTGGTTAGACCACACTTGGAATATGTGTCTAGTTCTGGTCGCCTCATTATAGGAATGATGTGGATGCTTTGGAGAGGGTGCAGAGGATATTAACCAGGATGCTGCCTGGACTGGAGGGCATTTCTTATGAAGAAAGGTTAAGGGAGCTAGGGCTTTTCTCACTGGAGAGAAGAAGGAAGAGAGGTGACTTGATAGAAGTGCCCAAGGTAATGAGAGCATGGACGGAGTGGATAGCCAGAGACTCTTCCCCAAGGCGGAAATGGTTGTCATGAAGGGAAATAATTTTAAGGTGTTTGTAAGAAGGTACAGGGGAGATATCAGAGGTCGGTTCATTCCATAGAGAGTGGTGGGTGCATGGAATGCACTGTCAGCAGAAAAGCGACTCTTGGACAGACACATGGGCAGCAGTAAATTGAAGGGTTGTAGATTAGGTTGATCTTAGATTAGGATAAATGGTCGGCACAACATAGTGGGCCGAAGGGCCTGTACTGTGCTGTGTAGTTCTATGTTCTATGTTCTAATTTGTCACTTTACTAATCCCTCACTTTAGCCATAAAGCATCATAACAATCTCAGAAACTACTGGCCTCACATGAAAGACATGATGTGGAGTTGCTGGAGTTGGACTGGGATGGGCACAGAAAGAAGTCTTACAACACCAGGTTAAAGTCCAACAGGTTTGTTTTGAATCACTAGCTTTCAGAGCGCCGTTCCTTCCTCGGGTGAATCACCTGAGGAAGGAGCTGGGCTCCAAAAGCTAATGATTCAAAACAAACCTGTTGGACTTTAACCTGGTGTTGTAAGACTTGTTACTGTGCTCGCGTGAAAGAGATTGAGATAATTACAATTTGTTAAAATATATTCATCTATACCTAATCTTTGTGTGAGGTAACGTGTGTTTGAGACGAGTGGGCAAAATGTGTTATTTTTAGGGTACATGAGTGAGAATAATTAACCTTATTTATTTCTCAACTCACAAAAAGCTTGCTGCTGTAAATAATTAACCAGGTCTCACACTCTGAGGATAAGAAAACACACATTTGTCATTATAATCTGTACAGATTATGGGCAGCAAGGGAGCACGCAAATTGTATCTGTCAAAATCTTAATGATAACAACCCCTTCAGCTTTGTTTTTTGTGCTCCCATGCCACCCTCACCATTATTAAGCATGAGGATGCTCATGGGCTTCCTCTTTCTGACAAGTCCTTAACTGTCAACCAACATTCATTGCTGCATGTACAGGGTTGCATGATCCATTGGTTGTGGAATTATTTAGTTCTGTTTGTATCATGTTGCTTTTGCTGCTCAACAGCATGTTGTTGTCGCGTTGGGGTTGACACTTCTTGGGATTTCCAGTATGTCTAATGCTGTTCCTGGTATGCTGACCTACATTCTTAATTGTGATATCGTAAGCCATCTGGCTTCATGATGGTGGAAGAATGAGGGGATGCTGGTCCATGTACTTATATATTGAGGTGATATACAGTTCTGCTGTTTGCAAGTAGCCCACAACACCACAGGAATTTGCCCATTTTAAACCCTAGATTTTTTACTTAATCCATCTATTCAGCAGAATGATAGTGCACAATAGAGCAGTGTAAATATGGAACTTGATTTCCATGAAGATGGAAGTATGGTGGTCTTTTCTACTAATGCTATCATGGGGAAATTCAACTGTGACAGGTAGATTGGTGAGTCTGAAATTAATTCCCTCAAGATAGTTGTCTCACTCCCTGCTGAAAGTCTTGTCTGACAGCTACAAGAAGGACGGGTTGCATCTAAACTGGAGAGGCAGCAATATCCTGGCTGGGAGGTTTGCTAGTGTCACTCCGGAGGATTTAAACTAGTATGGCAGGGGGTGGGAACCAGAACGTTAGCTTAGAAGGTGTAATATCTGAAGGGGAAATAAAGAACAAAAGCAAAAGAACAATAATAACACCGTGTCCGTTCAAACACAGTGGTCTGAAGTGTTTCAACACCAGAAGTATAGTAGATAAGACAAATGAACTTAGAGCACTGATTAGTACTTGAAACTAAGATGTTGTGGCTATACAGAAACATGTTAAAGGAAGGTCAGGATTGGTAGCTGAACGTTGGAGGATATAGATGCTCCAGGAGAGATAGAGGGGGATGTAAAAGGGGTGGGGGAGTAGCATTACTGGTTAAGGAAAATATTATAGCCATACTGCAGGGCACCTCAGAGGGCACATACAATGAGGCAATCTAGGTAGAGCTCAGGAACATGAAAGGGGCAATCACAATGTTAGGAGTTTATTGCAGGCCCCCCAACTGCCAGAGAGAGATAGAGGAGCAGATAGGTAGCGAGATTTTGGATAGGTGCAAAATTAAGAGTTGTTGTGGTAGAGGATTTTAATTTTCCCTATATTGACTGGGACTCACGTAGTGCTAGGGGCTTGGATGGGGCAGAATTTGTAATGTGTATCCAGGAAGGCTTCTTGATGCAATATGTAGATAGTCCACTAGGGAAGGGGCAGCACTGGACCTGGTACTGGGGAATGAGACTGGACAGGTGGTTAAGGTTTCAGTAGGGGAACATTTTGGGAGTAGTGATCACAATTCCAGATGTTTTAGCATACTTTTGGATAGGGATGAGGGTAAGGTGCTAAACTGGGGAAAGGCAAATTATGCTAACATTAGATAGGAACTGAAGAATTTGGATTGGGCACGACTGTTGGAGGGTAAATCAACATCGGACATATGGGAGTCTTTCAAATGACAGTTGATTAGGATTCAGGAAAGTCAGGTTCCTGAGAGAATGAAGGATACATATGGGAAGTTTAGGGAGCCTTGGATAACAAAGGGCATTGTGTAACTCGTTGAAAAGAAAAAGGAGGCTTTTGTAAGGCCTAAAAGAGTGGGGACAATCAAAGCCCTTGGGGAGTATAAAGTAGGAAGGTACTTAAGCAGGAAATTAGGAGGGCTTGGAGGGATCATGAAAAGTCCTTGGCAAGTAGGATTAAGGTGAATCAAAGCTTTTTATTCATATATAAAAAGCAAGAGGGTGGCCAGGGAAAGGAGGGGAAGCCAGAGGAAATGGGAAAGGTACTAAATGAGTGCTTTGCATCAGTGTTCACCAAGGAAAAGGACATTGTGGAAGATGATTCTTGGGTAGAGTGTGTGGATAGTCTGGGCCATGTTGACATCAAAAAGGAGGAGGTATTAGGTGTTTTAAAAGACATTAGGTTGATATGTCTCGTGGGCCAGATGGATTTACCCCAGAATACTGAGGGAAGCAAGGGAGGAAATTGCTGGGGCCTTGATTGATATCTTTGTATCCTCATTGGCTACAAGTGAGATCCCAGAGGACTGGAGAATAGCTAATGTGGTACCGCTGTTTAAGAAAGGTAGCAGGGATAATCCAGGAAACTATAGGGCAGTGAGCCACACGTCGGTAGTAGGTAAATTATTGGAGAGAATTCTCACGGTCAGAATTTTTACCCATTTGGAAACAAATAGACTCATTAGCGATAGACAGCATGGTTTTGTGAAGGGGAGGTCGTACCTCACTAACTTTTTTTTTTAAAATTTAGATTAGCCAATTATTTTTTCCAATTAAGGGGCAATTTAGTGTGGCCAATCCACCTACTCTGCACATTTTTGGGTTGTGGGGGCGAAACCCACGCAGACACGGGGAGAATGTGCAAACTCCACACGGACAGTGACCCAGAGCCGGGATCGAACCTGGGACCTCAGCGCCGTGAGGCGGTTGTGCTAACCACTAGGCCACCGTGCTGCCCGTACCTCACTAACTTGATCGAGTTTTTTAAGGAGATAACAAAGATGATTCATTAGGGGAGGCCGATGGTTGTTGTTTGCATGGACTTCAGAAAAGCCTTTGACAAATTGCCTTATGGCAAACTGGTACAAAAGGTGAAGTCACATGGGATCAGAGGTGAGGTGGCAAGATGGATACAGAACTGGTTCGGTCACAGAAGGCTGAGGACAGCAGTAGAAGGGTGTTTTTCTGAATAGAAGGTTGTGACTAGTGGTGTTCCACAGGGATTGGTGCTGGGGTCTCTGTTTATAAACTACATAAACGATTTAGATGAAAATGTAGTTGGTCAGATTAGTAAATTTGCGAATGACGCCACGTTTGGTGGAGTGGCAGATAGTGTTGAGGATTGTCAGAGGATATAGCAGGACATAGATATGTTGGAGACATAGGCCGAGAAATGGGAAATGGTGTTTAATCTGGACAAATGTGAAGTAATGCATTTTGGTAGTTCTAACACAGTGATTTTCAAACCCAGGGTCGTGACCCGCGGATGGGTCGTGGGGGGGGGGGGGGGGGGGGGGGGGGGTGGGTGTGTGTCGGGAGGGTTGCAGGGCCATGTGTTGCACTGTTTTCGATCACAGGGCCATGCGCCGCAGCATTCCAAAATTGCAGAAAATAGTGCCCAACGGCACGACCAGCTTTTAAAAATGCTGGCTGCGACTGGCTTTCAGTATACTGGCGGTCCACGCGTGCGTGCCCCCTCAGCAGAGCGCAGGCTCTAAGCCCAGTGGGACGGAAAGACTCCTCCTGATATCAGTGTGCTGACCCAGGGCAGATTTTATTTTGAATTGTTGTAGTCTTCCTGCCTGGAGCGACGGCAGAGAGCAGGTCAAGCGCCCCTTCACATGTTCTGGGCGCGAGAGAGATTCCTCCATTTTACAGCTGCCAGCAGTGCTGGTGTGAACTCCAGGACCTCTGGTGAACAGCCCATGAAGAAGTGGCTGAAACCAGGAACTGAGCAGCATAAAGATTATTTGAGGTATGGATTTATTAATTGTGCCACTGCAAATCAGGATTCAAAGTTCTGATACAGGGAAGCACTGGCAAATGAAAGTTTGAAACCCTCAAAGCTTCAAAGACATTTGAAAACTAAGCAATGCAAGTTCAAGGTCAAACCTCTTTAATTTTTTCAATGGATGCAGTGAGATCTTAACTGATCAGCTGAAGTCATTATCAGAAATGTAACATTGAATAACAGAGCACGTGAGGTTGTGAGGACTGAGCAGGCTCACCTGTTACATTAAAGGTCAGTGACAATGGTGGGTTGCAAAGTTTGGGTCGCATGGATCGCGAAGGTCGACCGGCATGGGTCACAAATGTTTGCTGGCATGGATCCCGAAGGTCAGCCGGTGTGGGTCCCGTGCATAGCTGTTGGTAAAAAGGGCAAAAACGTTTGAAAATCTCTGGTCCAACATAGAGGGGATGTATACAGTAAATGGCAAAAGTCTTTGGAACATAGAAAGCCAAAGAGATCTGGGCATACAGGTCCATGAGGAGATGTGCGAGCTGGTATTTTTACACAGAGGGTAGTGAGTACCTGAAACGCGCTGCCAGGGGATATTGTGGAAGCAGATACATTAACGGTGCTCAAAATGCATCTCAACAAATACATGGATAGGATGAATATAGAGGGATACGGCACTAGGAAGTTCTGAGGGTTTTGGCATGACCGGTACAGGTCTGGAGGGCCTAAAGGTCTGTTCCTGTGTTATATTCTTTGTTCTTTGTACATCTGTCAGGGTTATACCTGCTCGATTAGTATTTGTACTGCCGAGCCACTCGTGGTGAAAGATGCCTGTGCTTCTTTCAGTTTTTCCTACACGTGATGTTTAGACATGGGGGAATGATGAACATTCATGTTGGGAGGATGGCATTTGATAATTGCTGACAGGTTTCCTTGGTCATGTTTGGCCTGAAACCCGAGGTCATGGAATTCAGCATTAATTTTGAGAACTTCCTCAGCCTCTATCGGTGAGATTTGTACTCTCCCAAAGCCCAATCCCTTACACAGTTAAAATAGGGTTCTGTTATCATTCACCTTGAGTGAGACAGGACAGAAGCAAAGATGGCGATGGAGGAGTCTGATCACTTTTGAAAAAAATTTAATTCAGATTCCTAAAGTGGGATTTGAACTCACATTCTGCTGGATTATTCACCTAGGCCTCTGGGCTACAGATCTAGTAACACAACCACAATGCTACCTTGCCCAGAACACAATGCTGATTATTTCAGCCACCAACCAGGGAAGGAATCATGATCATACAGCATAAAAATCAGAAAACTTGTTTTTTTAGAGCTCAGGGAGGGGAAATTACACGAAAATTGTTAGAAAACGCATCTCTACTTTGAAAGAATGAAACACTCGAGTTGTAATTATTGTGTTCATACTGAAATCAAAAACACTTTATTAAAAAGAAAAAAATTGGGAACCAATGGTATTTCTGTTCAAATACATGCAAGTACCCAGACCATCTAAATTCAAACCCAACTCCCAAGAAGTGTAATAAAATTGTACTGAGAATCATTGTTTAAAGCTTAAAGGTTGCCACCAGCATGATGAACTCAACAAAGTAACTGAGCATGTTTGAAGAAAACAGGGTTATCTATATGTTGATTACGTAACTAACTTTGTCAGAAATATATCTTTGAACCTGAATATAGTGATTTTGGTTTCTGCATCTGAAGGAGCTTGATTTTGGATTGATTTGGATCTTCCATTCAGTTTGGCTCTTGCTCCAAGCAGGATTTTTAGTAAATAATGAGAGAAATGCTAAAATGATGATTCTGTAATTAAGTTCATCTTCTAAAATAATTCTTATTGCATTTATCTTAGGTAAAATGGAGAACTGTTTTCTGGGGCATAGGCTTGCAGTTCATTTTTGGACTCCTCATTTTGAGAACAAAGGCAGGATTCACTGCTTTTGAATGGATGGGAATACAAGTACAGGTATTTGGGCGATTATGAATTATTTAAAAGAAATATTGCACTCAAGTATTTATCAAATAACAGCCGATTTGGAAATCATTGCGATGACATGACGGAGGATAGGTTATTATATGCAGTGTCATATATGAGAAAAGTTCTGTACCCACATTTGTGGCCATGGCTTGGGAGTTAGATGCAAGTTCTTTAAACCCTGAAATTCTACAACCATTCCAGCAAACCTCCACCATATAAATCCAGTGGGAGTTTACTGAGAAACTATACACTCAACCAGTCCTGGCAATGCAAGATCCCTGCTTCAAAGCAGAATTTTCAGGATCTTGTGGTCGTGGAGCGGACATTCATACAACTGATGGGGCCACTGCTGAGAGGGGCAGTGTGCCATGGAGAGTGCCAAATGCCACTGTGCATGCTCAGTGGTGCTCTCTGCTCTTCCTCTGCAGTGGGGCTACGCTTCTGATGAGTGAACTGAGGAGCGGCAGAACCTGGTGGCTACTGTGTGCATCGCTGATGGACATGGCGATGTCCACGTCCATCAGCGATGGACCCATGGCCCATCTCAGAATCAGTCCCCATTACTCCACCCGGTCCTGGCAGATGCCCCCCCAGCCAGCGGCACAACTGTCAGCCCACTATTGCAAATTTGGAAACTTTTATTACGTCCTCGCTCTCCCTCAGCAGCCACAGCACCCGATCCGCGTTTTTAAATACCACAAGTGAACCTCGCTGGAATCACCTTCGCCTGGGGGCGGTGGAGCATCGCAGATCCCTGGAGAATACCGGGCCACACCTGTTGATGATATCCTAATGTATGCAAAATACGGGTTTGCATGCTGGTATGGCGCATGGAGCACATTGACGCCACCAGCAGGGCACCGGAGCATGGCGGTCGGTTCTGCGACCGGTGCCAACCTTGAATTTTGGTAGATGCCCAATTCCCCACCGGATCACAATTCACGATTCCAGCATCGCGAAGCGGAGAAACCAGCCCATAATATGAAGTCGACATGCGGATCAGCTTTTGATGACAGGAATTAATCTGCAGGAATCAGAACCTCAGTTGAGAACCAGGCACCGAGTCAACATCAGAACACTATGTTGACTCCAGTTGAGTCATTACCATGGGCAATGCCCCAACCAAGCCAAAGACACCAAAAGTTGCAGCAAACACAAAAAAACAGAGGCCTGAGGTTCACCAACAACCACACAGAGAATGACGGCCTCAGAAACGTCTGATGTATTGATTTGTTGTTGATTGATTGCTAGTGTTATACAGTATATTGTGTCAGAAACCTTTGATTTAAAGGGGGAGGAAAATGTGTTATCATGATATTTTTAATGCTTCCTCACTAGTAGCCTTACAGTGGAACAGAGGCATTTAAGAGACCAATCATGATGTCATTGGCCATTTGCACGGGCAAATGGGCAGTGTAACATAACAGCCTGTAGTGCTAACATCTTCTAATAAAGTTCTTTCTTTGCATCTCTGAGACAAGCAGACTTAATTTTAAAACTACCACACATGCTTTAACTCCTACTCTTTGGTTTTTTTGTTTTGGATCATCTTTCGATCTATTCTGCTACCTGGCTCCAACTCCATATATTCTGACCTTTGTTGCATGTCTTTTACGTGGCACCTAGTTACAGCTTTTCTGAAGGTCAATGTATACCTTTATCCACTGTATTTCCTTTGTCTATTCATTGTTATTTATTCAAATAATTTAATAAGGTTGTTTCAACTTCACCTTTTAAAAATATATGATGACTATTTCAATCTATATCTAGATATTTTACATTTGGCAAAGTCTATGATCTACCATTGGCGTTAACTGTAGACTATAGCTTATGAAGATTGGAATTAACTTTAAATCTGTCAGTTTTCTGGCAGTATTCCTTATTTCTATTGATTCTTTTTTATCAATGGACATAGTGGACGGGATTCTCCAATAATGGGGCTATGTCCCCACTCCAGCGTCAAAACGCAGGCGTTTCACTCTGGACTTTTTTCAAGAAAGTCCAGAGCGATTGTGATTCTCCTACCTTAGGGGGCTAGCAGGGCCCTGGAGTACTCCATGCAGCTCTGCTTGCCGATACGGGACTCTACACTTCCGGTCGGGAGTCCGCGTATGCTGCCCCGTGCTACATGGCGGACTAGCAGCCACGACCATATAGGCCCCCCCGAGATCGCGCGTGTCCGCAGACCGGTGGTCCCCAATCGCTAGCCTGGCCATTCCTGAGACCCCACCTGGTGAAGGATCCCCTCCGCACCCCCACGAGGGCGGCCGTTCCCAACAGGCAAAACATGGTTAGAACCATGCCGTCGGGTACTCAGCCAGTTTTCATTGGTGAATCACAGGGGAGGCCTCTGTCAATGGCACCCTACCTGCGCTGCGTAGACCGTGGGCGCACGATTCGCGGTATTCTCCGGCGACCAGAGAATTGCGGGAGCGGCGTCATGCCGGTTTTCGGCGTCAACGCCCATTCTCTGCCCCCCACGCCGATCGCGATTTCGGCTCGGAGAATCCCGCCCAGTGTTTCTTTTTAAAAAAAAAATAAATTTAGAGTACCCAATTCACTTTTTCCAATTAAGGGGCAATTTAGTGTGGCCAATCCACCTAGCCTGCACATCTTTGGGTTGTGGGGGCGAAACCCACGCAAACACAGGGAGAATGTTCAAACTCCACACGGACAGTGACCCAGAGCCGGGATCGAACCTGGGACCTCAGCGCCATGAGGCTGCAGGGTTAATCCACTGCACCACCATGCTGCCCCCGCCCAGTGTTTCTGCCATCAACTTCCTTGTTTCTTTGTGGAATTTCCATCTGGACCCAAAGCTGTGTACATAATAAGTTTGGCTACTATTTTCCTTCTCTTAAGTTTGGTAATATCTCCCAACCCCTTTATTAACCTCTTAGTGAAAAACTAGGCTTAATACCTACAACAAGAACAATTTGTGCCTGAACCTCCACGAAATGGCAATCACAGTTGGATTGCCACTCTGTCGCTACTTTATTACCTTGTAATCTTTTTGATCCTATCTCACTCGATCTTCCAACTCAGGCTGGGTGGGAACTATGCATGGCAGTATGCTGTTGAGGCCTTCAGTTGAGCACTGTGACAAGGAGGCAATGCCTTTAGTTTCTGGCACTGGCTGCCGTAAACCATGTTGAAAGGTCCAGCTGGGGAACGTATGTTTGTCAGATAAGTGTGTTATAGGCCAGGATTTAAAAACTCCAAAGTATATTATGGAGTTCACCTCACCTATAACTTTTTGTTGAATTTTGCTAGGATGAGCACAAGAGCCTTCACTTGAGGTGTGATTCGACAGTCTTCCTAGATACTTTAATCAAAATAAGCTTTATTCTAAGAATTTAAGAACAAAGAACAAGACAGCACAGGAACAGGCCCTTTGGCCCTCCAAGCCTGTACCGATTATGATACCAACCTTTGCTAAAACCCTCAGCACTTCCTTGTGCCGTATCCCTCTATCCTATCAATGTGTTTGTCAAGATGCCTTTTGAACACCGTTAATGTATCTGCTTCTACGTAAAAAAACACATCTCTAAACTTTGCCCCATGGACCTTAAACCTATGTCCCCTGGTGACTGACCCCTCCACCCTGGGAAAGAGTCCCTTCCCATCCACTCTATCCACGCCCCTCATAAACTTGTAGCCCTCAATCAGGTCAATCCTCAACTTCTGTCTTTCGAATGAAAACAGTCAAAGAACAAAGAACATTACAGCACAGGAACAGGCCCTTCGGCCCTCCCAGCCTGCGCCAATCCAGATCCTTTATCTAAACCTGTCTCCTATTTTCCAAGGCCTACTTCCCTCTGTTCCCGCCTATTCATATACCTGTCTAGATGCTTCTTAAATGATGCTATCGTGCCCACCTTTACCACCTCCGCTGGTAAAGCGTTCCAGGCACCCACCACCCTCTGCGTAAAAAAACTTTCCATGCACATCTCCCTTAAACTTTCCCCCTCTCACCTTGAAATCGTGACCCCTTGTAACTGACACCCCCACTCTTCTGAAAAGCTTGTTGCTGTCCACCCCGTCCATACCTCTCATAATTTTGTAGACCTCAATCATGTCCCCCCTCAACCTCCGTCTTTCCAACAAAAACAATCCTAATCGACTCAACCTTTCTTCATAGCTAGCACCCTTCATACCAGGCAACATCCTGGTGAACCTCCTCTGCACCCTCTCCAAGGCATCCACATCCTTCTGGTAATGTGGCGACCAGAACTGCAAGCAGTATTCCAAATGTGGCCGAACCAAAGTCCTATACAACTGTAACATGACCTGCCAACTCTTGTACTCAATACCCCGTCCGATGAACGCAAGCATACTGTATGCCTTCTTGACCACTCTATCAATCTGCGTTGCCACCTTCAGGGTACAATGGACCTGAACTCCCAGATCTCTCTGCACATCAATTTTCCCCAAGACCCTTCCATTGACCATATAGTCCGCTCTTGAATTTGATCTTCCAAAATGCATCACCTCGCATTTGCCTGGATTGAACTCCATCTGCCATTTCTCTGCCCAACTCTCCAATCTATCTATATTTTGTTGTATTCTCTGACAGTCCTCCTCGCTATCTGCAACTCCACCAATCTTATTATCATCTGCAAACTTGCTAATCAGACCACCTATACCTTCCTCCAGGTCATTTATGTAGATTACAAACAACAGTGGTCCGAGCACGGATCCCTGTGGAACACCACTAGTCACCCTTCTCCATTTTGACACACTCCCTTCCACCACTACTCTCTGTCTCCTGTTGCCCAGCCAGTTCTTTATCCATCTAGCTAGTACACCCTGAACCCCATACGACTTCACTTTTTCCATCAACCTGCCATGGGAAACCTTATCAAACGCCTTACTAAAGTCCATGTATACGACATCTACAGTCCTTCCCTCATCAATTAACTTTGTCACTTCCTCAAAGAATTCTATTAGTTTTGTAAGACATGACCTTCCCTGCACAAAACCATGCTGCCTATCACTGATAAGTCTATTTTCTTCCAGATGTGAATAGATCCTATCCCTCAGTATCTTCTCCAACAGTTTGCCTACCACTGACGTCAAGCTCACAGGTCTATAATTCCCTGGACTATCCCTGCTACCATTCTTAAACAAAGGGACAACATTAGCAATTCTCCAGTTCCGGGACCTCACCCGTGCTCAAGGATGCTGCAAAGATATCTGTTAAGGCCCCAGCTATTTCAACCCTCGCTTCCCTCAGTAACCTGGGATAGATCCCATCCGGTCCTGGGGACTTGTCCACCTTAATGTCTTTTAGAATACCCAAAACTTCCCCCTTCCGTATGACAACTTGACCGAGAGTATTTAAACATCCATCCCAAGCCTCAACATCCGTCTTGTCCCTCTCCTTTGTGAATACCGATGCAAAGTACTCATTCAGAATCTCACCCATTTCCTCTGAGTCCATGCATAAATTCCCTCTTTTTTCTTTAAGTGGGCCAATCCTTTCTCTAGTTACCCTCTTGCTCCTTACATACGAATAAAATGCTTTGGGATTTTCCTTAACCCTGTTAGCCAAAGATATTTCATGACCCCTTTTAGCCCTCTTTATTGCGCGTTTGAGATTCGTCCTACTTTCCCGATATTCCTCCAAAGCTTCATCAGTTTTGAGTTGCCTCGATCCTATGTATGCTTCCTTTTTCATCTTAGCTAGTGTCACAATTTCACCCGTCATCCATGGTTCCGTAATCTTGCCATTTCTATCTTTCATTTTCACAGGAACATGTCTGTCCTGCACTCTAATCAACCTTTCCTTAAAAGACTCCCACATTTCAAATGTGGATTTACCTTTAAACAGCTGCTCCCAATCCACATTCCCTAGTTCCTGCCGAATTTTGTTATACTCTCCTGGATGCTCCTTACAAACTCTGCTCCATCTACGCCTCCAACACTACACGAATCCCATTCAATGTTGGGGAAGTTAAAATCTCCCATCACAACCACCCTATTGCTCCTACATTTTTCTATAATCTGTCTGCATATTTGTACCTCAACTTCATGCTCGCTTTTGGGAGGCCTGTAGTAAAGTCCCAACAATGTTACTGCACCCTTCCTATTTCTCAGCTCCACCCATATTGCCTCAGTGCTCGAATCCTCCATCATGCCCTCCTTAATCACAGCTGTGATATAATCTCTGGCGAGTAATGCAACTCCTCCACCCCTTCTACCTCCCTCTCTATCCCTCCTGAAGCATCTATACCCTGGGATATTCAGTTGCCAGTCCTGCCCTTCCCTCAACCAAGTCTCAGTAATACCAATAGCGTCATATTCCCAGGTACTGATCCAAGCCCTAAGTTCATCTGCCTTACCTGCTACACTTCTCGCATTAAAACAAATGCACCTCAGACCACCTTTGCGTTCATCATCTCTTCCCTGTCTACTCTTCCCCTTAGTCACATTGAGTTTATTGTCTCGTACCTTACTGGCTTTAGTTGCTGCTTCTTTACTGACCTCTAACTTCCTAATCTGGTTCCCATCCCCCTACCACATTAGTTTAAAACCTCCCCAACATCGTTAGCAAAAGCACCCCCTAGGACATTGGTTCCAGTCCTGCCCAGGTGTAGACCATCCTGTTTGTAATGATCCCACTGCCCCCACAACCGGTTCCAATGTCCCAAAAATCTGACCCCCTCCCTCCTACACCATCTCTCAAGCCACGTATTAATTCTGACTATTCTTGAATTTCTACTCTGGCTGTCCCGTGGCACTGGTAGCAATCCTGAGATTACCTTTGAGGTCCTACTTTTTAACTTATCTCCTAACTCCCTAAATTCTGATTGTAGGACCTCATCCCTTTTTTAACCTATATCGTTGGTGCCTATATGCACCACGACACCTGGCTGTTCACCCTCCCCCTTCAGTATGTCCTGCAGCCGATTGGAGACATCCCTGACCCGAGCACCCGGGAGGCAACATACCATTCAGGAGTCTCGTTTTCGACCACAGAAACGCCTGTCTACTCCTCTTACAATGACTATAGCCCTGCCAGTCTTTTTCCCGCCCTTCTGTGCAGCAGAGCTAGCCATGGTGCCATGAGCCTGGCTACTACTGCCTTCTCCTGGTGAGTCATCTCCCCCAACAGTATCCAAAACGGTATATCTGTTTTGGAGGGAGATGACCGCAGGGGACATCTGCACTGCCTTCCTGCTCTTTCTCTGCCTTTTGGTCACCCATTCCCTGTCTCATTCACCAATCCTAATCCGCGGTGTGACCAACTCACTGAACGTGCTATCCACGACCTCCTCAGCATCGCGGATGCTCCAAAGTGAGTCCATCCGCAGCCCCAGAGCCATCATGCGGTCTAACAGGAGCTGCAGCTGGACACACTTCCCGCACATGAAGAAGTCAGGGGCATCGGCCACGTCCCTGAACTCCCACATTGCGCACGAGGAGCATAACACGGGTCTGGGATCTCCTGCCATTTTTACCCTTTACCTTAACTGATTACACATATAGTATCAAGTAATTAATAAGTGAAAGGAATAAAGATTTTACTTACCGATCACAATACTCACCAACACAGGAAGGTTAAATTTCTCCCAGCAACTGCTAATTGGAGCACTTTCCTTGCCTGCCAATCAGGTCACTGCTTTGCTGTGATGTCACCCTTCAAGGTAAGTTTTTAAATAGATAAATTTACCTTCCCGACAACCACGGTTGTTTTTTTTTGGTTAGAGGAGGGGATAGGGAGGAAACACTGAGGAAGTGTTTTGGGTTTAATTGTCACTTGACAACAGCCCCTTCACAAACCACCTTCAAATTAGCCTGACCGCGCTGCACGTATGCAAATCTCCCTGGAACAACCAATCAGTCAGAGACTATTCAGCTCTCCAGATCGCTAAAAGCCTTCAGACCAGGCAATGTCCTGGTAAATCTCCTCTACACCCTCTCCAAAGCCACCACACCCTTCTGGTAGTATGGCGACCAGAATTGTACGCAAATATTCCAAATGATGCCTTACCAAGTGTAGCATGACCGCCAGTTTTTAAACTCGATGCCCCGTCCAAGAAAGGGAAGCATTCCGTATGCTTTCTTGACTACCTTGTCCACTTGTGTTGCCACCTGCAAAGATCTGTGGACTTGTACTCCCAGATCTCTCTGACTTTCAGGTATATTTCCCCTCTATATCAGACCTACCAAAATGCATTATCTCACATTTGTCCAGATTTGCCATTTCTCTGCCCATGTCTCCAACCAATCTATGTCCTGCTGTATCTTCTGACAATCCTCAACACTATCTGCCACTCCACCAACCTTGGTGTCATCCGCGAACTTACTAACCAGACCGTATACATTTTCCTCCAAATCGTTTATGTGCACCATGGAGGCCCAAGCACCGATCCCTGTGGAACACCACTAGTCACAACCTTCCATTCAGAAAAATACCCTTCTACTGCTACCCTTTGCCTTCTGTGACTTATAGCTAAGTTCCGCACGCATGAATGCGGACTCAACCGGGATCTGGGATTCATGTCGCATTACATTCGGCCCCCACCAACAAGCCTGGACTTGCAGAGGCCTACCAACTGAACTGGCTTGGGACAATTCACACCTCTTTAACCTGGAGTTACCTCTCTCTCTGCATCTTTGATGATTTGATTGCCTGCAGGTGCTCGCATTCCGGGGCATCTCTGACTGTGTCTATATAAACATTTCTGGAACAAGCCTTTCCATTCACCTGAAGAAGGAGCCGTGCTCCGAAAGCTCGTGTTTGAAACAAACCTGTTGGACTTTAACCTGGTGTTGTAAGACTTCTTACTGTTCTGTGACCAAGCTAGTTCTGTATCCATCTTACCACCTCACCTCTGATCCCGTGTGACTTCAACTGTTAGTTAACATTTATAACCAAAACATATATAACTAAATAGCAAGAATCTTTATCAATTACAAACATAAAGACCCCACAGGGTGATATTAGTCTATGTATAACCCTTAATTAATTCCCCCTTAACTGTTCCAATTCAAAAACAAAATCCCATAAGCTTAAAAACCCCTTTATGAAGGGCGTGGCTCAACACTCGGCATTCTCACTTGAATAAGACTGGCTATTCCTGAGATTCTGACCCCGCCTCATTAACAGGTTTAAACCTTCCGGAAAGCAAACTAAATCTTTTAAGTTACCAGAACAGCAAGTACTTCTAATCCAATGTTTTTTTTCTTGGAACAACTCTTTAAAATATAAATAGAGAGACAGGCCAAAACACTTCTCTGTCTGAGTCCACAATAGCTTAAAGTGAAAGCGAAAGTAAAGAGCCACAGCCCAGCTCCACCCACACAATGACATCACTGAAGCCATGTGATAAGACAAAAATCTTTCTTAAAGGGACACTCCCATGACACCGCCCCCAAGAAAAAAAATAAACCACCAACTTCAAAGATGGTTTCATTTTTCAACTTTTCATTTGCCCAGTTATAACAATTGGCAATAAATATACATTTTTTAAACAAAAACAGAACAGGCAAACGTTTTCAATAAGTTAGTGCATTTTAGTTCTTTGTCTTCCTGCAATTAGAATCCCTTTGATTGACAGTCTCCTTGAACAAGAAGGTCTCTGCACGATCCATCCATTTCTCTAGAGCATCACCATCTTTCTTTGAGAGCAGTACTTTTGTTCAATCCGATCACAAAGCCTCTTGTAATTCTCCAAAAAAGCTTGAAGATCCCGGGACGTTAATTCCTGACTACTGGGTGACACTTTCTTAAGAACTGTATTTATATTGTCTTTCAGAATCCTCACTCTAACCTTTCTGCAGCACCTCTTTTGTCCGCTTCATCTCCTCCACTGAAGTCTCTTATTCCTTGGGTTATTTTACTCAAAGTCCTTCTCTATATTCCTCTTCGGCCAGCAGGGTCCACTTCGGCATCTCTGCAAGTTCTTTCCTCAAGTTCAATGTCTTCTCTGTCCTTCAGGCAATCTAGTCTGCTTAATCTGGTTGCTCACACTTTCCTATCTTGTTCGGTAGTCAACCATGTGAGATGCCATAAATTTGGAGATAGTTGACACCAGCTGTATCTTCAGTGACTCCTAAAACTCATTCATTGATATCAACTTTGACTGAATGTTCTGAATTTCATTCATAAATGTTGTGCAATGTTACACCTTCTCAAAGCAGTCCTCCAACCATGGGATAGGATAAGAGTCTGTTCTTGTAACTGCATGAACCATTCTATAGTCCACACACAATCGTTGGGTACCGTCTGGTTTTGGTACCATCATTATGGATGAGCTCCATTGGCTGCAACCCACTTCTTTTATGCCCTTTTGAAGCATACTTTCAATTTATTTTTCTACCAGTACCAATTTTAAACGGTTAATTCTATATGGATGTTGTTTAATTGGAACATTTCCCACATCTACATCATGTATAACTATTTTAGTACTTCCTAACTTATTTCCACAAACTTCCCCATGTGATATACCTATTTCAGGTCAGCAGCTTTTTTCTCTGGAAGGTAACTCAATAATTTATCCCAATTTTTAAGAACATCCTCGTTTTCCAATTTAATTTGAGGAATGTCAGATTCAGAGTTATCTAGATTTTGTTCTTCACTGTGAGTTGGAAACACTAAAACCTCCTCCTTTTGCTCTCCTTCCCTTTCAAAATACCTTTTAAGCATATTAACATGACACACTCGGCGAGTTTTCCTTCTATCCGGCGCTCTTACCAAATAATTCACCTCACTTAATTTCCTTTCAATCTGATAAGGTACACAAAACTTTGCTTTTAAAGGTTCACCTACCACTGGTAACAACACTAAAATTTTAGCTCCACTGGCAAAACTTTAGCTTTTTTGTCCGCTACCTGTTTCATCACGATGTGGAGATGCCGGCGTTGGACTGGGGTGAGCACAGTAAGAAGTCTTACAACACCAGGTTAAAGTCCAACAGGTGCACCTGAGGAAGGAGCAGTGCTCCGAAAGCTAGTGTTTGAAACAAACATGTTGGACTTTAACCTGGCGTTGTAAGACTTCTTACTGTTTCATCACATGATGTGCAACTTTTAAATGTTGTCTCGCCAATTCAGGTGCTCTATTTAATTGTTTCCTAAAATATGACACGTAATCCAATAATGTAATTTCTGACTACTCATTCACCAATTTCTCCTTCATCAATTTAAGAGGTCCTCTTACTTCATGACCAAAAACTAGTTCAAAAGGACTGAATTTGGTTAACTCATTAGGTGCATCTCAAATTGCAAACAGTCCGAATGGAATTATTTTCTCACAATCCTCTGGATAATTTTGACAATAAGCCCTGCACATTATCTTTAACTTCTGATGCCACCGTTCTAATGCTCCCTGTGACTCTTGATGGTATGCAGTTGATTTAAGCTATCCATAACCCCCTTGAATAACCTCGAGATTAAATTTGATCCTTGATCTGATTGTATTTCTGTGGGTAGTCCATATCTAGTAAAATATTTAAGTAACTCCTCAACAATCTTTTTAGCTGTAATATTGCGTACTGGAATGGCCTCTGGAAACATTTATTATAGTCAAAAGATATTGATTTCCACTTTTTGTTTTAGGAAGCGCTTCCATGAAATCAATTACAACCTTTGTAAAAGGTTCCTCAAATGCTGGAATGTGTATTAAGGGCACTGGTTTTATGACCGCTTGACGTTTCCCTATCACTTGACGTGTGACATGATCGACAAAATTTAACTACATCTTTATGTAATCCAGGCCCATAAAAATAAGTTTATATTTTAGCTTGAGTTTTCCTTACACCCAAATGACCTCCTGGTACCTCGTGCTACTCACAACACCTTTTTATACCCTACTGGCAATACCATTTGATGAACTTCTGCCCACTTTTTATCTGCCTGCATATGTAAAGATCTCGATTTTCTCATTAAGGCATAATTTTTAAGATAATGACATTCTGGTATCCACTCAGATTCCTCTTCCGTGTATGGTTTCTGTACAGGGATAGGGTGGAGGCTTGTGCTTTCCAGTGGCCAGTGCAGACTCGATGGGCCAAATTGCCTCCTTTTGCGCTGTAAATTCTCTGATCTATGAGTTTTAAATGGAGACCCTCCTAAATTGAGCCGGTGTAGGACAATAAGCACAGGAGTGCTAATTGAAAATGACTTGGGCATGACTGTCAGGTTTTGGATAACCTTAAGTTGATGGACCAGTCAGAATTGCATTGGACTAGTGAAGTTTAATGGTAACAAAAGCATGGATGAGAGTTTCAGCAACAGTTGAGCTAAGGCAGAGGCACAGTCAGGCAATGTTACAAAGATGGAAGAAAGTCTATGGCAGCACAATGGTTAGTACTGCTACCTCACAATTCCAGGTACCGTGGGTGACTGTGGAGTTTGTATGTTGCCCCCATGTCAATGTGGCTTTCCATCAAGTGCTCTGGTTTCCTCCCACAGTCTAAAGATGTGCAGGTTATGTGGATTGGCCATGCTAAATTGCCCCCTAGTGTCCAAAAGGTTAGATGGGGCTACTGGGTTGCAGGGATAGGTTGGGGGCGTGAGCCTAGGTAGAGTGCTTTATCAGAGGGTCAGTGTAGACTTGATGTCCCGAATGACCTCCTTCTGCACTGTAGGGATTCTATGCTTGGTGATGACTCAATTGTTTTGGAAGTGCATCCCAGGTCAAATGTGACACCAAGATTGAGACAATGGTTCAACCTCAGAGTTGCAAGGAAGTTGGATAGAATTGACAGCTAAAGAATGGAGTTTGTGATAGGAACCAAAGACAAAGACAAGATTTAGTTGGAAAACATTTCCAGGATTCTACTATTCCTCGTCAAGAAAGCAGTGTGACAATTTAATTGGCTGGCAGCTCCAGCAACCCAGGCATCACCAGAGCTCAGTAGTGGGTGACACCAGGACTGCAGGAAGGAACATGAAGGAGGACAAAGCTGCCCGCAAAAGGCAAGTCCCAGGGCTTTAGGGTGGGGGTGGGGGATCCGAATGCCAGGGAAGGGGAGATGAGGATGTGGGGGCTAGGTTTTTCTGGTAGGCGATGTGGATGGAATTGATGAGTTTACATATTGTGGGTGTTGCCCCTAGTCCGAATGAGGGGATTGTTTAACTGTATTCACTTAATATTAGTTTGCTTTTTTGAGACTTCAACCAAAACAAGGGGCTGAATTCTCCGCCCTGCTGCATCACATTTCTGTTTTACTCCACCGGCGGGATGCTCTGTTACGCCCGCTAGTCAATGGGGCAGCCCAATGCCGTCAGGAAACCCCTGGGCTGCCGGCAAAATGGAGTATCCCGCCGGCCGAGAATCCTGCCCAAGAGCTTCTTATGGTTGCACTCGGTTTTACAACAGCTATCATGGCTCCTTCATGCTTCCACAGGTCTTCCGCCAAACTGGATGGTTCAACTCTGAGGGACAGGGTTTACACCTTGAAGAGACAGCTGAAACAGATGTGCTACAACCAGGACCATCTGCTCACTAGGACCACCATAGATCAGGCCATTGGTTTTCTGAAGATGTGGTTCTGTTGCATGGGCAGGTGAGGCGGTACTCTGCAGTACACTCCTGCAAGAGTCTTACACATTTTTTGGGTTTGCAGCACATAATAGAGCTCCCAGGTGGGCACAGCCCATTGGAGAAGGAGTAGGAGTGGAAGAGGAGGAGGAAGAAGACAGAATATAGATGTGGTCCAGTTGTCCAAGGAGTTGGCTATTGGAAGTGAATGTGTATGTGTGCATTTGTGGGGCGATGGGTACACTCAATAGTCTTATCAAGATGCCATCAAAGTCAGACGCGATCAGATTCTACCTTGTTCTTGAGTGTCTCTAACCCAGGAGGAACTGCATGATTTGTCACTTATTTTGAAGATGCAGCTTCAATCAGATCAATTGCTACCACTGTGAAGGATTTGCACTGTCTAGTTGTTACACTGTTATCTTATTCTGCCTCTTGCTCCTTATAACCACTTCATTCCCACTTTCTTGTCCAACCATGTATCAATAAGTACCTGGTGCTCAAAAAAACAAAAAAGTGCACTTACAGGTGAAAGAAACCCAGTGACTCTCACACTGTTTTGTCAGATGTGGTGGTCTTCACTCTCAGCCACTTCTGCAGAGTGGCATGGGATGAGGTGGAGACAGCCCACTTGACTCTGCTTGTGGCAGAAATGCATATGGTAGTCTTTGTTGCGGCGGTGCCAATTGGGGCACCTCAAGAGACTGCTGCACTGGCACCACTGTAGCTGCAACCTTCAACACTGAACCCTGCTGCACAGGTGCTTCCTCAGTCACAGGGCCTGAAGAGACCTGTGATGATGATGGTGGCTGTGAAGGATGACACCCTCATCCTCTTCTGTCACAGCCTCAGCCCTTGGATAGTCCTCCTGTTGGCTGGTTTGCATCAACTGGCATTTCCTCCAAATATCTCGATGCTATCACTGATTTGTAAAAGCTTCATAATTGCATTCATCTGGTCAGTTTCTGTATGCTCTGTGTGTGCTGCTACAATTGTTTTTCCAAAAGCTTTGAAGAGCTCATGTATGTAAAAACTGAGCCATGGATGCATCCTCCATTCTCAGTCCATAACTGTGTCCTCATAGTACTCTGATATGGTTGCCCACCTGTTGCTGCTGATCTACGTAGAGCTCTTTCCTGTGATTCCTGAGGACTTGCATCTGTGGATTTCAGTCATTGGTAAGGCCGTTATTAAAGATGAGATCGCGGAGTATTTGGAAGTGCATGGTAATATAGGACTGAGTCAGCACGGCTTTGTCATAGGGAGGTCATGACTGACAAATCTGTTAAGAGTTCTTTGAGGAGGTAACCAGTAAGTCAGATAAAGGAGAACCAGTGGACGTGATTTATTTCGATTTCGAGAAGGCCTTTGACAAGGTGCCGCATAGGAGATTATTAAATAAGTTAAGGGTAAGACCCTGGCATGGATAGAGAATTTGCTGACTGGCAGAAGGCGGAGAGTGGGGATAAAGGGATCTTTTTCAGGATGTGACTAGTGGTATTCCTCGGGGGGGGGGGGGTCTGTGCTGGGACTATAACTTTTCACAATATACATTAATGATCTGGATGAAGGAACTAAAGGCACTGTTGCTAAGTTTTCAGATGATACAAAGATCTGCAGAGAGGTAGTATTGAAGAAGCAAGGGGGCTGCAGAAGGATTTGGGCAGGCTAGGAGAGTGGACAATGAAATGGCAGATTAAATACAATGTGGAAAAGTGTGAGGTTATGCATATTGGAAGGAGGAATTTAGGCATAGACTTTTTTCTAAATGGGGAAATGCTTAGAAATCAGAAGCACAAAGGCACTTGGGAGACCTTGTTCACGACTCTCTTAAGGCTAACATGCAGGTTCAGTCGGCAGTTAGGAAGCCAAATGCAATATTAGCACTCATGTCAAGAGGGCTATAATACAAGACCAGGGATGTATTTTTGAGGCTGAATAAGGCTCTTGTCAGACCCCATTTGGAGTATTGTGAGTAGTTTTGGGCCCCATATCTAAGGAAATATGTGCTGGACTTGGAAAGGATCCAGAGGAGGTTCACAAGAATGATCCCTGGAATGAACAGTTTGTCGTATGAGGAACAATTGAGGACTCTGGGTCCGCACCCATTGGAGTTTAGAAGGATGAGGGGGGATCTTATTGAAACTTACAGGATACTGTGAGGCCTGGATAGGGTGGACGTGGAGAAGATGTTTCTACTTGTAGGAAAAACTAGAACCAGATGACACAATCTAAAAGGATAATCCTTTAAACCAGATGAGGAGTAATTTCTTCAGCCAGAGGGTGGTGAATCTGTGGAATAGGTTTGCACTGAGTGCTGAGCTTGTGGCATTTGAGTGCTACAGTGAGAGTTTGGTGACTGAGGGAGTTAGGTGAGGAGGGAGTAAGGTGTTCCTTACATTTCATTTCCTGTATTTATCAAAGAGCGTGAAGGGAGCCAGGAGTTTAGAGTACAGCTGACTGGAAGTAGAGTCGGAGGGCGGAGGTCCAGTTGGTCCACGGGGCAGCTAATTTTGTAAAGTAAGAGGGGATGGAGGCTAGGGCAGTTGCATGCTCCTCCTGTAGGATGTGGGTGGTGAGGGATACCACTGGTGTCCCCGCTGACTATACCTGCGGGAAGTGCACCCAACTCCAGCTCCTCAGAGACCGTGTTAAGGTACTGGAGCTGGAGCTGGATGAACTTCGGATCATCCGGGAGGCAGAGGGGGTTATAGAGAAGAGTTACAGGGAGGTAGCCACACCAAAGGTACTGGACAAGAGTAGCTGGGTTACAGTCAGGGGAAAGAAAACTAACAGGCAGACAGTGCAGGGATCCCTCGTGGCCGTTCCCCTTCAAAACAAGTATACCGTTTTGGATGCTGTTGGGGGGGATGACCTCCCGGTGGAAGGCCCCAGCGGCCAGGTCTCTGGCACTGAGTCTGGCTCTGGGGCTCAGAAGGGAAGGGGGGAGCATAGAAAAGCAATAGTAATAGGAGATTCAATGGTTAGGGGAATAGATAGGAGATTCTGTGGTCGCGAGCGAGACTCCCGAAAGGTATGTTGCCTCCCGGGTGCCAGGGCCAGGGATGTCTCTGATCGTGTCTTCAGGATCCTGAAGGGGGAGGGTGAGCAGCCAGAAGTCGTGGTGCACATTGGTACCAACGATGTAGGTAGGAAAAAGGGTGTGGAGGTAATAAACAAGTTTAGGGAGTTAGGCTGGAAGTTAAAGGCCAGGACAGACAGAGTTGTCATCTCTGGTTTGTTGCCGGTGCCACGTGATAGCGAGGCTAGGAATAGGGAGAGAGTGCAGTTGAACACGTGGCTGCAGGAATGGTGTAGGAGGGAGGGCTTCAGGTATTTGGATAATTGGAGCGCATTCTGGGGAAGGTGAGACCTGTACAAGCAGGACGAGTTGCATCTGAACCAGAGGGGCACCAATATCCTGGGGGGGAGGTTTTCTAGTACTCTTCGGGAGGGTTTAAACTAATTTGGCAGGGGAATGGGAACCGGATCTGTAGTCCAGCAACTAAGGTAGACGATAGTCAGGACGCCAAAGCACATAGTGATGCAGTGGGGAAGGTAACAATGACAAAGGAGAGTACTTGCAGGCAAGGAGATGGGTTGAAGTGTGTATACTTTAATGCAAGAAGCATCAGGAATAAGGTGGGTGAACTTAAGGCATGGATCTGTACTTGGGACTACGATGTGGTGGCCATCACAGAAACTTGGATAGAAGAGGGGCAGAAATGGTTGTTGGAGGTCCCTGGTTATAGATGTTTCAACAAGATTAGGGAGGATGGTAAAAGAGGTGGGGGGGTGGCATTGTTAATTAGAGATAGTATAACAGCTGCAGAAAGGCAGTTCGAGGGGGATGTGCCTACTGAGGTAATATGGGTTGAAGTTAGAAATAGGAAAGGAGCAGTCACCTTGTTGGGAGTTTTCTATAGGCCCCCCAATAGCAGCAGAGATGTGGAGGAACAGATTGGGAAACAGATTTTGGAAAGGTGCAGAAGTCACAGGGTAGTAGTCATGGGCGACTTCAACTTCCCAAACATTGAGTGGAAACTCTTTAGATCAAATAGTTTGGATGGGGTAGTGTTTGTGCAGTGTGTCCAGGAAGCTTTTCTAACACAGTATGTAGATTGTCCGACCAGAGGGGGGGCCATATTGGATTTAGTACTTGGTAATGAACCAGGGCAGGTGATAGATTTGTTAGTGGGGGAGCATTTTGGAGGTAGTGACCACAATTCTGTGACTTTCACTTTAGTAATGGAGAGGGATAGGTGCGAGCAACAGGGCAAGGTTTATAATTGGGGGAAGGGTAAATACAATGCTGTCAGACAAGAATTGAAGTGCATAAGTTGGGAACATAGGCTGTCAGGGAAGGACACAAGTGAAATGTGGAACTTGTTCAAGGAACAGGTACTGCGTGTCTTTGATATGTATGTCCCTGTCAGGCAGGGAAGAGATGGTCGAGTGAGGGAACCATGGTTGACAAAAGAGGTTGAATATCTTGTTAAGAGGAAGAAGGAGACTTATGTAAGGCTGAGGAAACAAGGCCTTTTACACATATGTGAGAAATATGAGAATGACTAGAGCGAGGGTAGGTCCGATTAAGGACAGTAGCGGGAGATTGTGTATTGAGTCTGAAGAGATAGGAGAGGTCTTGAACAAGTATTTTTTTTCAGTATTTACAAACGAGAGGGGCCATATTGATGGAGAGGACAGCGTGAAGCAGACTGATAAGCTTGAGGAGATACTTGTCAGGAAGGAAGATGTGTTGCGCGTTTTGAAAAACCTGAGGATAGACAAGTCCCCCGGGCCTGACGGGATATATCCAAGGATTCTATGGGAAGCAAGAAATGAAATTGCAGAGCCGTTGGCAATGATCTTTTCGTCCTGAGCTGTCAACAGGGGTGGTACCAGAGGATTGGAGAGTGGCGAATGTCGTGCCCCTGTTCAAAAAAGGGAATAGGGATAACCCTGGGAATTACAGGCCAGTTAGTCTTACTTCGGTGGTAGGCAAAGTAATGGAAAGGGTACTGAGGGATAGGATTTCTGAGCATCTGGAAAGGCATTGCTTGATTAGGGATAGTCAGCACGGATTTGTGAGGGGTAGGTCTTGCCTTATTGAATTCTTTGAGGAGGTGACCAAGCATGTGGATGAAGGTAAAGCAGTGGATGTAGTGTACATGGATTTTAGTAAGGCATTTGATAAGGTTCCCCATGGTAGGCTTATGCAGAAAGTAAGGAGGCATGGGATAGTGGGAAATTTGGCCAGTTGGATAACAAACTGGCTAACCGATAGAAGACAGAGAGTTGTGGTGGATGGCAAATATTCAGCCTGGAGCCCAGTTATCAGTGGCGTACCGCAGGGATCAGTTCTGGGTCCTCTGCTGTTTGTGATTTTCATTAACGACTTGGATGAGGGAGTTGAAGGGTGGGTCAGTAAATTTGCAGATGATACGAAGATTGGTGGAGTTGTGGATAGTGAGGAGGGCTGTTGTCGGCTTCAAAGAGACATAGATAGAATGCAGAGCTGGGCTGAGAAGTGGCAGATGGAGTTTAACCCTGACAAGTGTGAGGTTGTCCATTTTGGAAGGACAAATCTGAATGCGGAATACAGGGTTAATGGTAGGGTTCTTGGCAATGTGGAGGAGCAGAGAGATCTTGGGGTCTATGTTCATAGATCTTTGAAAGTTGCCACTTAAGTGGATAGAGCTGTGAAGAAGGCCTATGGTGTGCTAGCGTTCATTAGCAGAGGGATTGAATTTAAGAGCCGTGAGGTGATGATGCAGCTGTACAAAACCTTGGTCAGGCCACATTTGGAGTACTGTGTGCAGTTCTGGTCACCTCATTTTAGGAAGGATGTGGAACCTTTGGAAAAGGTGCAAAGGAGATTTACCAGGATGTTGCCTGGAATGGAGAGTAGGTCATACGAGGAAAGGTTGAGGGTGCTAGGCCTTTTCTCATTAGAACGGAGAAGGATGAGGGGTGACTTGATAGAGGTTTATAAGATGATCAGGGGAATAGATAGAGTAGACAGTCAGAGACTTTTTCCCCGGGTGGAACACACCATTACAAGGGGACATAAATTTAAGATAAATGGTGGAAGATATAGAGGGGATGTCAGAGGTAGGTTCTTTACCCAGAGAGTAGTGGGGGCATGGAATGCACTGCCTGTGGTAGTAGTTGAGTCGGAAAATTTATGGACCTTCAAGCGGCTATTGGAAAGGTACTTGGATTAGGGTAGAATAAGGGAGTGTAGGTTAACTTCTTAAGGGCAGCACGGTAGCATTGTGGATAGCACAATTGCTTCACAGCTCCAGGGTCCCAAGTTCGATTTCGACTTGGGTCACTGTCTGTGTGGAGTCTGCACATCCTCCCCGTGACTGCGTGGGTTTCCTCCGGGTACTCCGGTTTCCTCCGACAGTCCAAAGATGTGCAGGTTGGGTGGATTGGCCATGAAAAATTGTCCAAAATTCTATGATTAACCTAGGACAAAAGTTCGGCGCAACATCGTGGGCCGAAGGGCCTGTTTTGTGCTGTATTTCTCTATATCTATATCTCTATAACTCTTTGCTGCAGAAGGCTGTGGAGGCCAAATCACTGAGTGTCTTTAAGACAGGGTTAGAGAGGTTCTTGATTAATAAGGGGAAGGAACTGGTGGATGTTGAGCCTGGAGAAGGGTGTGTAGATAGCCTGGGTCACATTGAGATCCAAAAAGACAAGGGACGGAATTCTCCACTCCCCACGCGGCCTGGGAGAATTGCGGGAGAGCCTCCCGACATTTTTTACGACCCCCCCCCCCCCCCCGCGATTCTCCCCCCCCCGCTCACCGAATCGTCGCTCGCTGTTTTTTACGGCGAACGGCGATTCTCCGAGCCCGATGGGCCGAGTGGCCGGCCGTTTCGGACCGTTTCACGACGGCGGCAACCACACCTGGTCGCCACCATCGTGAAACGGGGCCAGAAGCCGTTTGGGGCTTCTAGGTGCCCGATCGGGACAGGAGCATTGCGACTGTGCTCGGGAGGGGACAGGCCCGCGATCGGTGCCCACCGATCGTCGGGCCTGCGTCCAAAACGCACGCACTATTTTCCCTCCGCCGCCCCGCAAGATCAAGCTGCCATGTCTTGCGGGGCGGCTAAGGGAAAAGAGGTAACCGCACATGCGCGGGTTCGTGCCGCCGAAGCCGTCGTGAGAGACGGCCTCTTTCACGGCGCAACTGCGGAGATTCGCGCCCAAGGTGTTGGGCACCTTGAAAAATATTAAGGTTGATAAGTCCCCAGGGCCTGATCCTCACTGTCTTCAGGTGAAATCCCGGAGGACTGGAGAATAGCCAGTGTTGTTCCTTTGTTTCGGAAGGGTAGCAAGGATAATCCAGGGAACTACAGGCCGGTGAGCCTTATGTCAGTGGTAGGGAGATTACTGGAGAGAATTCTTCGAGACAGAATCTACTCCCATTTGGAAATAAATGGACGTATTAGTGAGAGGCAGCACGGTTTTGTGAAGGAGAAGTTGTGTCTCACTAACTTGATAAGAGTTTTTCGAGGAGGTCACAAAGATGATTGATGCAGGTAGGACAGTGGATGTTGTCTATATTGACTTCAGTAGGGCCTTTGACAAGGTCCCTCATGGCAGACTCGTACAAAAGGTGAAGTCATACGGGATTAGGGGTGAGCTGGCAAGATGGATACAGAACTGGTTAGGTCAAAGAAGACAGACAGTGGCAATGGAAGGGTGCTTTTCTGATTGGAGGACTGTGACTAGTGGTGTTCCGCAGGGATCAGTGTTGGGACCTTTGCTGTTCGTAGTATATATAAATGATTTGGAGGAAAATGTAACTGGTCTGATTCGTAAGTTTCCAGACAACACAAAGGTTGATGGAATTGCGGATAGCGATGAGGACTGTCAGAGGATGCATTAGGATTCAGATAGTTTGGAGACTTGGGTGGAGAGATGGCAGGTGGAGTTTAATCCGGACAAATGTGAGGTAATGCATTTTGGAAGGCCTAATGCAGGTAGGGAATATACAGTGAATGGTAGAACCCTCAAGAGTATTGATAGTCAGAGAGATCTCGGTGTACAGGTCCACAGGTCACTGAAAGAGGCAACACAGGTGGAGAAGGTAGTCAAGAAGGCATACGGCATATTTGTCTTCATTGGCCGAGGCATTGTGTATAAAAATTGGCAAGTCATGTTGTAGCTGTATAGAACCTTAGTTAGGCCACACGTGGAGTATAGTGTTCAATTCTGGTCGCCACACTACCAGAAGGATGTGGAGGCTTTAGAGAGGGTGCAGAAGAGATTTACCAGGATGTTGCTTGGCATGGAGGGCATTAGCTATGAGGATAGGTTGAGGATAGGTGGCTCCTGTAAGCATTTCTGTTTTGAACAAAAGCACTTCGTAAATATTCATACTCGACAGTTTCGAGTTCTCACTGGAACAATGGAGGTTGAGGGGTGACCTGATAGAGGTCTACAAATTTATGAAGGGCATAGACAGAGTGGATAGTCAGAGGCTTTTTCCCAGGGTAGAGGGGTCAATTACTAGGGGGCGAGGGGCAAGGTTTAGAGGAGATGTACGAGTCAAGTTTTTTACACAGAGGGTAGTGGGTGCCTGGAACTCGCTGCCGAAGGAGGTGGTGGAAGCAGGGACGATAGTGACGTTTAGACCATAGAACAGTACAGCACAGAACAGGCCCTTCGGCCCTCGATGTTGTGCCGAGCAATGATCACCCTACTCAAACCCACGTATCCACCCTATACCCGTAACCCAACAATCCCCCCATTAACCTTACACTACGGGCAATTTAGCATGGCCAATCCACCTAACTAAGGTGCATCTTGGCAAATACATGAATAGGATGAGAATAGAGGGATACCGACCCCAGAAGTGCAGAAGATTTTAGTTTAGACGGACAGCATGGTCGGCACAGGCTTGGAGGGCCAAAGGACCTGTTCCTTTGTACTTTTCTTTGTTCTTTGGATCAGGGGTTATGGCAGAAGGCAGGAGAATGGGGATTAGAAAAATATCAGCCATGATTGAATAGCGGAGCAGACTTGATGGGCCGAGTGGCCTAATTCTGCTTCTATGTCTTACGGTCTTATGTGCCCGATGAGACATCTCACCTTCATTTCACACTTGTGATGTGCTCTTCACCCAGTGCCATCCTATTGAACTGTATGTGAGGACCCAACGAGGTGATCTATATTAGCTGCTGGAGGGTGTGCTTGAATAGTGGGATAGTTTGTGTTTCGAAGTCTGCTCTGATAACGCTTGGCTAGATGATGGTACAGGAATCAGTCTTTGTGTCTTGACAACAGAACTTGTGGGAGACACAAGAAAACATCTTGAGAACTAAACTTAGAGCAGAAGCCTCTGCAATGCTGAGCCTTCATAATGCAGCTGAGTCTTTGGCATGTCGTTGGATGGGGCAGAGCGCAATATACCCACTTAATCGATATATTCTCATTTCTATTCATCAGGAATGCCCATCTTGTCTTCCCCGACCTACTTGTGAATGGGCATTACGGTGATCTCCATTCCTCCCTCGTTGATGGTGGTGGCGATGTGAAGGATGGGGACTCCTCCTCCTTTCAGGTCCTTTTTATGAGCATCGTGAGCTCATTTTTTTGTGCAAGGCCAAACGAGAAAGAGAGATAAGGCACTGCTAATCTTTTTGGTCAATGTCAAAGTCACACATTTATTAGAAGGTGCATATATCATTGCTGGCAAGTCCACAGCAATGCGATGGCTCTGAACCTTGCAGATGAGTCAGTAGTGAAATGTCAGGAGCAGTCTGTGCCTTCAGGCCCCTCAGCAGCAATATTTGCTGAAGGCTTGTTTTGAGGGCATGGAATTGCACTCACCTCACTAGAGAGAATAAGGCAGAGTAAACTCTGCTTGCACTAAATTCGGTTTCTCTGTACAACGCTCTGGTGGTTCACAACCTCTACCATCTCGATCAGGGTCTGCATGGTCCAGGAGGGTGGCCTTCTCCTGCCACCTGCCAGAAAATGGATCTCTTTCCTCTCTCTCAGTGCCTTGAGAAGGACCTCCAGGTCCGCATGAGCAAAGCGAGGAGCCCTCTGTCGGGCTCCCCTCTGCCTATCCTTATCATTGTGTAATACAGCAAATACATTTTCTAAAACAGTGTTCTTCAAACTTTTTTTCTGGGGACCCATTTTTACCAAACGGCCAACCTTCGGAACCCAATCCGGCCGACCTTCACAACCCACGCTGGCCGACCTTCGCGACCCACGCCGGCCGACCTGTATGACCCACCATTTTCTCTTACCCTGTTTGCTGCTGACAAAAATGGAGGAAATGGTTTTGGGTCACTTTGGCCTTCGTACACGCTCCTCCAATGGAACCTGTTGGATGAAGGTGAAGCCTCCTGGTGTCGGAAAGTATAGAGTCTCCATCTGTCTAAAGTTCTGAATTTTTTTCCTGTAAAATTTTATCAAATAACCCCCCTCCCCGAACTTGTAACAAAAAAGAGTAAAATAAATGAAAAAAATGAATAAACCCCCCGAACTTGTAAAAAAAAATAAAATGAGTAAAATAAATGAAAAAAATGAATAAACCCCCCCCCGAACATGTAAAAAAAAAATGAATAAAATAAATGAAAAAGAAATTAAATTAATAAAATAAATGAATAAAAACCACTACAGAACTTATAAAACAAAAAGCTGCAACCGTTTAAAAAAAATAGCGGCCGCACTGCGCATGCGTGAGGATCAGCATGTGCAATGCGGCCAAATTTGTTATACATGTTCGCGGCCGCTTGCAATCGGCATTATGAAAAATCGGCTGCTGCGCGGTGATTTGCGCAATCGGGAGCGCTGCGGACAACAGCTCCGCGACCCTCCCAACACCCGCCCGCGCCCCACCCGCGGGTCGCGCCCTCGACTTTGAAGAACACTATTCTAAAACAGCAGGCACAGTAATGGCTGGCATGGTGAGTTCAAATCAAATTTATTTCAGCCCTGCCTCCATTGCTGTCCCTGTGGCTGCTTATTGTCCACCCACCCACCATGTAGTCAATTAACAGTCCACTCATGAAAATTAGGTTAAAGTCCAACAGGTTTATTCGCAATCACTTGCTTTCGGAGCACAGCTCCTTCAACAGATGACTCACCCGATAAAGGAGCTGTGCTCTGAAAACTAGTGATTCCAAATAAACCTGTTGGACTTTAACCTGGTGTCATAAGACTTCTTACTGTGCCTACCCTAGTCCAACGCCGGCATCTCCACATCATGAAAATTAGGGGCTGTGACTGCTTCCCCTCTGGGTAAGTCAGCATCCAGAAACTGTCCCAATGTATATTTACCGACCGTGGCTGCAAACATTCAATACCTTTCTCCTCTTTCACTGCTCCATACCAGTTTATTTGAGAGTAGTTAAAATCCCCCATGTTGTATGGGGTATTGGGACTAGTAAAGGTTAATGTAACTGGAGAACTGTACGGCCCATGGTATGATGGACAGAGTCACATGATGATAGACTTTGTCGGAGAGTCTGGGAGGAGCCAGCGAGGATACAGCACCCTTGCAGGATTGTACCTTAGAGTTATTTGTAGTTATAGATTACCAATAAAAGGTTTATGTGCAACCATATAGTCTTGCAGACCTCTTAGTAACACCAAACAACCGTACAACATTGTGGCAGTGAAGGATAGACCCCCAAATTCCAGAAGCATGCAAAGCAAAATAAACTGCAGCCTGTGCAAAGTGCACCTAAATTGAAGACACAGTTGAGATAACCTGAAAAGAAGCTCCATTGCAGATGTGAAAGTTGAAGGACTCCACCATGGCACGAGGTGATCCATTGCCAGATCTGATCGAATACAGAGTTATATGACCGAGTTAGATTGCAAGAAGCTGAGCAAAATGGAAAAAAAAGGGGGTAAACGGCTGAAAGGTAGTGGAAGAATCCACTGTGCAGATGAAAAGCTTGATCTGATCGAACGCAGAGACAGAGTCATCGGACCTGACTATATCACAAATGGCTGAGCAGAATTCAACAGAGAAAAAAAGCAGAAAGAAGGAAGAGTAATCCATTGCGAGATGAAAAGAAGAACCTGAATGCAGAGTCAAGGGACCTAGCCAAATCACCAAAAGGATGAGAAAACTGCAGTAAAATGGCATATTTGTCTGGAAAAAAGGCAGCAATCCGGATCAGCACAACATGGAAGTTGGAAAAAAGCTGCAGAAATGGTCTACAGTCAGCACCGACACGTGATCACACTTGACTGAACAAGACAGCATTTTAAAATTGAAGGCAGAGCTTAAACGTCACCTTAACGTACATTTCCCCTAATTTAAAAGTTCACCAGATGGCCCAAACCACTTGTTTTAAGGATTCCTGCTGAGAGTTTAAAAAAACGGCTCCATAAGAGCAACAAAAGACTGCAACCCGACAGATGTGAAATGAAGAAAGAGAAGAAAATGGCTGTTGTGGGTTCATATTGAAGAAAAACAATTTAAAGAGAATTTAAAAATCTTGAGAAAAATGCCATGGAGAAGAAATTAAAACTACCAGACCAATTGGAGCTCAAGCATGAGTCAAACCAAAATGAGTTGTGATGGAGAAGAACATTTTTAGATTATAGTATTACATCCAGATTAAGCAAGAAAACAGGATAGAATACAATTTTTTATACTTGTTTGATGTATTTGCCAAAGAAGTAATTCAAATGCAAGGCATTGATGAATCTTCAACTACATTTGGCGAGAGATTCAAAGACTTGAGCAATTATTTTAAATTCCAAGCCATGGAGAGCACAAATCTTGGGGGGAAAAAGTCTACAACATTCACGATGAAACACTGAAGGGGCAAGGCGACCCTAGGGCAAGGGAAACAAGACTGAAGCAAACCACAAGATGGCCACAGACCATGCCAAAGAGTTTAGTGCGGAAGAACGAGGTTGAGAAGCAGCCAAATGACTCAAGAGTAGAGCTTTTTGAAAATGCCAACATGTTACCCCAAACTGCAACAGCAGGTGACAGTGCAGAGAAGGCACTGTCTGTGAATGAAGGAGAGCTATCTGTGGTATGCAAAAAGAGACAAAGCCTACAAAAAGAAAATGAAGCTATTCCACAGGAATATGTTTATATCAAAGTGTAGTTGGAAGAACTGAACCAGAAGTACAGCCAGGCACAACAGCAGGCAGGAAAGGCACCCAGCGAAGTTGCTGACCAGAAAGACTCTTTGAAGAATCAATACATAGCCCTGGAAAATTATGAGCTAAAAAGGATGTGCATGTTACTGTAGAAAAAGCTGCGGTGGAACTATAAGTAGCAACAAGCCAATGCGCTGATGCTAAGCCTCGAGTTGGCAAGATGTGAACATGAAAATTAACAGTTGAAAGATGAGCTGAATGGCCTTCAAGATGAAATGCAAAATAATAATACTAATAATCTTTATTAGTGTCATAAGTAGGCTTACATTAACATTGCAATTAAGTTACTGTGAAAAGCTCCTAGTCGCCACATTCCGGCACCTGTTCAGGTTCACAGAGGGAGAATTCAGAATGCCCAACTTACCTAACAGCATGTCTTTCGGGATTTGTGGCAGAAAACCAGAGCACCCGGAGGGAACCCACGCACACATGGAGAGAACATGCAGACGCCACACCGGCAGTGACCCAAGCCGGGAATCAAACCTGGGACCCTGAAGCTGTGAAGCAACAGTGCTACCCACTGTGCTATTGTGCTGCCCTATGAGTCCATAACCCTTCAACAGCATGAATAAATGAAAACTCTTGAACAACAGAATGGAAAAAACAGAACAAAGTGAAGGAGACTCTATTCAATTACAAGAAAATTCAAGACGCAGCTACGGAGCCTGGCAAAAGAAAGGAAAACCCGTTGAAGAGCCATCACGCACCACCAGGATTCCTCAGGTTAAATTTTAAAAACGAGAAGCTGAATGAATTCACTGTTACTCTGAATGAACTGAAGAACCAGTTGGCAGAGTAGACTCAACAATGTTCAAAATTCCAGGAAGAAGCCAAGAGGTACAAGAAAGAGACTGAGACTACAATTCCTCCAAATGTGATAGAATGTGATCTGGAGGAATTGTCCAGCTTGCAGATAGTCTGAATTTATAAAGTCAGAGCCTTTAGTAGGGGAGAGGGTGCAGCATCGAAATAAACAATATTATACTGTTAATATATGTGGTTAAGGACTGAGGGAGGGGCGCAGGGGGGGGGGGGTGGGGGGGGGGGGGGGTAGTAGAGTACCAGGTTGTTCAGCCCCACATTAACTCTTAGTAAACTGGAGAATGGTACTGCCCATCACATGATGTATATGGTCACATGATGGTAGACTGTGTAGTTGAACCTGGAAGGTGCCAGTATGGCATCAGAATGCATGCAGGGCTGTACCTTGGAGATGTATTTAATTATGGATTACCAATAAATGGTTTTGGTCAAAATTACAAGCCTCCGGACTTCTCAATGAGACACTAAACAACCGTACAATACTCTATGAGTACTATTTTGCATTTTCCATCATAGCATAGATTTGCCTCCCTTCATTTATTTTACACATATGGTTATCTGGTGTGTATCCTAAATAATTTGCCCAATCCCAACTTTCTGTGATCTCAATTCATATATAGATACATAGAAGATAGGAGCAGGAGGTGGCTTTTTGGCCCTTCGAGCCTGCACTGCCATTCATCGCGATCATGGCTGATCATCAAATTCAATAACCTAATCCTGCTTTCTCCTCATAACCTTTGATCCCATTCCCCCCCATGTGCTATATCCAGCCACCTCTCAAATATATTCAAAATTTTAGCATCAACCACTTCCTGTGGTAATGAATTCCACAGGCTCACCACTCTTTGTGTGAAGAAGTGTCTCCTTATCTCTGTCCAAAATGGTTTACCCTGAATCCTAAGGCTGTGACCCCTGGTTCTAGACACACCTATCATTGGTAACATCTTCCCTGCATCTACCCTGTCTAGTCCTGTTAGAATTTTATAAGCCTCTATGAGATACCCCCTCATTCTTCTGAACTCCAGCGAGAACAATCCCAACCTAGTCAATCTCTCCTCATATGACAGTACGCCATCCCTGGAATCAGTCTGGTAAACCTTCGCTGCACTCCCTCGAGAGCAAGAACATCCTTCCTCAGAGAAGGAGACCAAAACTGTACACAATACTCCCAAGTATGGCCTTACCAAGGGACTGCACAATTGCAGCAACACATCCCTGCTTCTATACTCGAATCTTGCAATGAAGACCAACATACGATTAGCCAGTTTACCGCCTGCTGCACCTGCGTGCTTACCTTCAGTGACTGGTGCACAAGGACACCCAGGTCCCACTGCATACTCTCCTCGCCCAATTTATAACCATTCAGGTAGTAATCTGCCTTCCTGTTTTTGCTTCCAAAATGAATAACCTCACACTTATCCAAATTATACTGCATCTGCCATTGGTTTGCCCACTCGCCCAACCTGTCCAGATCTTGCTGTCGGATCCCTGCATCCTCGTCACAATTCACCTTCCCACCTAATTTGGTATAATCTGCAAACTTTGAGATGTTACATTTTGTTCCCTCATCCAAATCATTAATATATATTGTGAATAGCTGGGGTCCCAGCACCGATCCCTGTGGTACCCCACTGGTTACTGCCTGCCAATTTGAAAAGGACCCATTAATTCCTGCTCTTTGTTTTCTCTCTGCCAACCAGTTTTCTATCCATCTCAATACATTTCCCCCAATCCCATGCGCTTTAATTTTGCACAATAATCTCTTATGAGGGACTTTGTCAAAAACCTTTTGAAAGTCCAAATGTACCAATCGACTGGCTCCCCCTTGTTGACTGCACTGGTTACCTCTTCCAAGAATTCCAACAGATTTGTCAAGCATGATTTTCCCTTCATAAATCCATGCTGACTCTGACTGATCCTGCCACTGCTTTCTAAATGTTCTGCTATAAAGTCCTTGATAATGGATTCAAGCATTTTCCCCACTACCGATGTTAGGCTCACTGGTCTATAATTCCCTGCTTTTTCTCACCTCCCTTTTTGAATATCGGAGTGACATGAGCTACCCTCCAATCTGTAGGGACAGTTCCAGAATCTATAGAATCCCGGAAGATGACCACCAATGCATCCACTATTTCATTTAAGCACTCTGGGATGCAGATTCTCAGGCCCTGGGGATTTATCCGGCTTCAATCCCATCAGTTTTCCCAGCACCATTTCTCTACTAATGTTGATCTCCCTCAGTTCTTCCCTCTGACTAAACCTTTCATTCTCCAACATTTCTGGGATCTGATTTGTGTCCTCATTTGTGAAGACAGAACCAAAGTATGTATTATAATTATAATTAACCCATTTATATCTATCTGCGCGATTAGTTCATCCACTTTATTGCAAATGCTCTGTGCATTAAGGCACAGAGCCTTTAAGTTTGTCTTTTTCACAATGCTTGTATTGCTCCCAATATTTTTCTCTACTGCCCTGTTTGGTTTCTCCACCTTTCACTTTTTTTATTCACTTCTCTACCTTTTGCTTTTGTCCTTGCTCCTCTTTCTCTGACTCCTTGCGTAGGTTCCCATCCCCCTGGCATTTTAGTTGATAGATTTTGTTTCTATCTCTTTGTTACTTATGTCCTTCCTTCTACTGTCATTTTTGTTGTGTTCAATGTCTAGCAAGGAATCTACAAAACAACTTGACTTGTCCAAACCAGGATCTTTATTTAATCACAAGTAGTAAGATGATGATCTGTCACAGAGCAAGTTACCATGAAGTTTATTTGTACTCCTCTGGAACTGCACTAAGATTCACTGTCCATTTGTATGTCCTACAACCATCTAGTGATGACTGCATGTGCTCCCACTTATATTGGAGTGCCTTGTCACATGACCAATGTCTTGAGACCACATGATGTGTCTGTACCGCCATCTGCTGGTTGGAGGTCGCACCACCAGCCACCTATGATATTGCTTACAGGCATCTGGCTAGTTATTTTTTTTTGGAGGCCAAGAGTGGTTTTAAAGGGTATTCACATTTCATACATATTTTATGCTAAATTCATGTACACACACACCACCCAAATTAATTTTATTATGAGGATTATACTTGGGTATTCAAATGTACTCGGGTCAAAGAAAAACAGAAGATGATTTTATTCAAATTTATAACTTAATCATTCGTGTCCCCCACATTTTCACATTTTTTTTAGAGACATGGAAACTCTCTTTGTTCTTAAGGCTGTATAATTCATTCTCATTAATGAATTTGAGTGATTTTGCTGTTTATCACAATTTTATCAATAATGGTTAATTCTGGAAAGTATTAAATTTCCTTATTTTAAATGTTGTCTATCATTTTTGTGCTGGAATAAAATGCAAATTTCGTAAATTTTATTGCCCAGTTATTTACGTTGGATCTCGAATTTAAAAGGTATGTAAATTTTTTTAAACTCCGTTGGCAAGTCAGTCTTGTCAGTATAAAATAAACATACATTAGCAGCACACATTACAACATAAAACATTAAATATAGCCCACATTTTTAACAAAAAAAATTGCAATTACCTTTTTGATGATGTTAAATGATGTCCCAGAAAACTTTACGTCTGCCATGTTTGATCATGGCAAAGACACTACCGGCGAAATTAACAAAGGGAAAAATCACCTGATTCCACAGCACCCGGATGGACCTACCACGTGCGCAAGGTAAGAACACGTGAACTACTACAGTTTTAAAATTTGTGAATGAGACCGCATTGTGTCCCGCGTTTTACCTTGTTCTTCCGTTTACTTACGCTGCGGTTTGGAAATCATCAATGAATCACAGGTAAGTTAAAGATTTCTTGAGAGATTCTTTACTATTTTTGTAGATTAGTGTTATTTTTAAATGTTAAAACTGTTTAAATTAACCAGGAAGCTTTTGCACTCGTGCTACAAAGGCACAGTGTGCGTTTTAAGTAGGATGGGGAAACCATTTTTTTGTGTCCAGTCTTTACGTTGTAAACTCTGTTTATAATATTTTTTTAAAGCTTACAACCATAATTTGTGCTTTGGTTAATCTTTTTAATCATACAAATGTTTTATATTTATTATACTGTACCTTAACCATACAATTTATTTAAAGCTAATAAAATGAATAATTAAATAAGGCAGGGTGTTTTATTTTAAGTGTAAAGATTAATTGCATCACATTATAAGTGATGCAATTAATGGCAGAATGCTTTCTGATACCAAAATTTGTACAAATTTCTGAAAGGTCAGTTGTTTCTCTAATTTAAAAACCCATCTTTAAGCAAATTTGATAATTTTGAAATTTTAGGTCAAATGGCACTTGTTGGACCCATAACTAAAATAATATGATCCTACAACTTTTATCCGATTAAAATCACATACCATTTTCTCTTCCCTAACACGCTTAAGCATCTTATAGCCTGTCCATTATATAACTGCCAATTTTGTCTCCTGTGCTAACTTGTTTCCATTGATACACCCGAAGAATATCTGTGTCCGCTTTCGGGTGCGGTTGGCCTCGGGGAGTTTGTCTCTGCTGAGGCTGCACTTAAGAGGGATTTCCTACTGGTGAGCATCAGCTCCTCACAGACAGGGGCGCAATTTTGGAAGGCTGTACCCATCTTTTCCACCCCCCTTTCATGGCTCCCCTGCATTTTCGATCTCCCCCTCCTAACCTTGGGTTGGACCTGTGAGCCCCTCTCCCCTCACCCCCCAATCTACCTGGTAAGCCCCCCGTGGTCCCGATCCTTGACATTGCCAACCTGGCACCCGGGCATGCTGGCACTCCCAGTAAGGCATCCTGGCAGTGCCTTGCCAGCCTGGCAGTCCCACCTAGGAACTTGCGGTGTCATGGTGGCACTACTGTTATGGGCCAGGTTTAGAGAACCCCAAAGTGTATCGTGGAGTTCACCTGACCCACAACTTTTAAGAAATTGTTGTTTTGGGGAGCAGACGGGCCTACCTTACAGGTGTAGTGCAACAGAGAGTTAAAGTACTTTAAATTAAAACAATGTTTATTTATGAAACCAGTTAACACTTTATAAACCCACAGTAAACATCTTAACAATCAACACTAATAAATTACCCAAAGAATACAGTACTCTATAAGTATCTCTTAATCTTTCCTTGCAATATCCATAAGACAAAAAAAAACCTTTTTACAGAAAGACATCAGGTTTAACTTCTCTACAGAAACAGGTATTATTTTTAAATCACCAAAGGATCTGGCGAGTCTTTAGATTGCAGAGAGAGAGACTAATACTACACCTTGCTGTGACTGCAGCTGTCCAGCACTGCAAAAAGAAACTAAAATACACCCTGTAGCTGCGAGCCCAAAGCTCCACCCACTCTCTGACATCACTGCAGCACTCTAATAAACACCCATTTCTTAAAGGTACACCCACTACAGCTATTCAATAAACACCCAATTCTTAAAGGTACTCCCACATGACACTACCAAGGTTTCCAGGTGCCAGGGGGAATGCCAGGGTGCCACTCGGCCCTGTGCCCGACCACCAGAGGGTTATCCGTGGCCCCCAGGAGCTGTACGGCTAATTTAAATATGCTGTTATGAGTCATAACCAGTAAGGGCGAGATCCAGATTGCGACGTTTCGTGAGATTCCATTGGATCGCGTTAGACGTTTTGAGCATCGCACGAGATTCAATGACCTCGTCATGACACCAGGTTGAGTGCGACGATGTTGTGGAATCCTGCCCATTATCTCCATTGCATCCATTGTATTACTTCGAGTTGATATTTCCAATTCGCCTACTTTGTTGTTGATGCTTTATAGTTTCTTTTATAGGCAATGTAATATGCTGTTTTTTTCATTATTCCTGTTTCATGTTAATGAGTATTTTATTGTTGTGTTGGGGCAAAATTTGATCACCTTATTAACAGGCTCAAAAATTGTGATGGACAATTATCCCACACATGCTCTGCTGCTGGTGAGATGCAAGGCTTATGTTGCTTTTTCATTTAAGTAATCATATCATGCGGGCCAGTGCTAAACATGCTTTTAAAAGGCTATATACCTCATCAGGGGGCCCCAGATCACATGAGGCTAGCAGCACTTGCAGACAGTCTGCAGCTCTTTAAGCAGAAGTGCATTCTGGTTGCAGTGTGTGCTGAAACTGGCTGGGAAGAGTCTCTGACATTACTATGGTGAGCACAGTAAGAAGTCTTACAACACCAGGTTAAAGTCCAACAGCTTTGTTTCAAACACTAGCTTTCGGAGCACTGCTCCTTCCTCAGGTGAATGCAAGGAGGATTCACCTGAGGAAGGAGCAGTGCTCCGAAAGCAAGTGTTTGAAACAAACCTGTTGGACTTTAACCTGGTGTTGTAAGACTTCTTACTGTGCTCACCCCAGTCCAACGCCGGCATCTCCACATCATTACTATGGTGCAGCAGGGGAAGAACATGGTCCAGTGTCCTCAAATGCTGCACTGCAGGTTGTGATGCAGGAGATGAGCCACAAGGGATGAGATAGTTATCATGATCTGTATCAGTAGTGTACTTCTGCGGACCTAGATGCACCTCACATGGTCATTTTCATATTCCATATCCCACCAGCTAGAGTTCTAGTCTCATCCATTGTTCATATAATAAAATAATATTCTATGCAGAAGGAGGACATTCAGCCCATTGAGTCTTCACCGACCCTTCAAAATGAGCACTCTGCCCATGTCTACTCCATCCACCCTGCCCTCTTCCCCCCAACCCCATAACCTAAGCTGCATGTCCCTGGACACTAAGGAGCAATTTAGCATGAACAATCTAACTAGCCCGCACATCTTTGGACTGTGGGAGGAAACCAGAGCACCCAGAGGAAACCCAAGCAAACACTTTGGAGAACATACAAACTCCACAAAGACAGTGACCCAAGGCCGGAATTAACCTGGGTCCCTGATGCTATGAAGCAACAGTGCTAATCACTGTGCAGCCCTGCCACCCATTGTGGACCTCCTCATCCAAGACACAGCCTTCGACACGCGTACTCTCAACACCATCCCGCAACAAGCTACCTGCTACCATCTCAGCTCAACCCCGGCTTGCTGTGAGGTCGAAAAAGCCACCCGACACTGAAAAGTAATAAGGCCTCTGGCGCAGATGGAGTTCCCCACAGAGATATTAAAATGTGGCAGAGATACACGCTTGACAAGAATCCACAACCTCATCATCCTTGTCTGGAAGGAAGAGCACATGCTGGATGATCTCAGAGACGCCTTAATTGTGACTATCTTCAAGAAAGGAAACAGGTTCGACTGCAGAAATTGTGTTTGGCCGAGGACATGACCCAGAGGAACTCTTGCAGAGATGTCCTAGAAATGAGATGTTAAACCTCCAATCACCACAACCATCTTCCTTTGTGCTATGTATGACTCCAAACAGCGGAGGGTTCCCCCTTTATTCCCATTGACTCCAGTTTTTCTAAGGCTCCTTGATGCCATACTCGGTCAAATGCTGCCTTGATGTCAAAAGGAGTCACTCTCACCTCACCTCTGGCATTCAGCTCTTTCGTCCATGTTTAAACGAAGGCTGTAATGAAGTCAGTGACCAATGTAGAACCCAAACTGTGTCTGTGAACAGGTTATTCCATAGACTGTTCCATAGAATCCCTACAGTCCAGAAGGAGGCCATTTGACCCATTGAGCTGCATGGACCCTCTGAAAGAGCACTCCACCCAGGCCCACTCCCCTGCCTTATGGCCGCAACCTAACCTACATATCCTTGGAAAATAAGGGGCAATTTAGCATGGCCAATCCACCTAACTTGCACATATTTGGTGTGTGGGAGGAAACCGGAGCACCAGGAGGAAACCCACAAAGACACGGGAAGGACATGCAAACTCCACCCAAGGTTGGAATTGAACCCAGGCTAATCACTGTGTCATCGTGTTGCACCGTGCTGTGTAATGCCGATGGTGACCCTTTCCATTGCTATACTGACGATTGAGAATAGACTGATGGGATGGTAATGGGCTGGGTTGGATTTGTCCTATTTCTTGTGTACATGACATACCTGGGCAATTTTGCACATTGTTGGGTAGATGCCAGTGTTGTAGCTATACTGAAGCAGCTTGGCTGAGTGCGTGGCAAATTCTGGAGCACGTGCCTTCAGTACTATTACCAGCATATTGTCAGAGCCATAGCCTTTGCAGTATCCAGTGCTTTCAGCTGTTTCTTGATATCATGTACGGTGAATTGAATTGGCTGAAGACTGACATCTGAGCTGCTGGGGACCTCTGGAGGAGGCCAAGATGGACCTTCCCCCTTGGCACTTCTGGCTGAAGATTATTGCGAATGCTTCAGCCTTATCTTTTGCACTGATATTCTGGGCTTCTCCATCATTGAGGATGTGGATATTTATGGAGCCTCCTCCTCCTCCAATGAGTTTAATTGTCCATCACCATTCACAGCTGGATGTGGTTTGGAATCCATCCTCTCCAGCATGGCAGTGGTAGCCAGCTCCATGAGCATACTTGTGGATCTAACAATGTTGCATTGCAGTCAAACAGAAACGACACAGCATTTAGCTGCTGCAGTGCAAGCCCAGTTGGAAGCCATGCAGACTCAGCTTGCTGGCACACAAGCACAGACTGCTGTCATGGAAACTCATAGCTGGGGATATTAAAGGGGCTTGCAGAATCTCAAAGCGATGCAACAATCTATCCTCCAACATTACTAGGATTAATAAAGTGCTAACCCATGGAAATATTGGTGGAGCAAAAACCCGTTGTCGTTTTTCAGGTTGACAGGCTTTGGCCTCCAACCACTACCAGTTTGCTTTCTATATTCTGTCAGTCAGCCAGACTGTTGCTATTTGCATTAAGTTGATGCTATCCGAAGCAAGATGTTCTTGGGCCAGATCTTCTTGAGGTCATCCTGCATTCTCACCCAATGAAAGTCAGCAACCTTTTAACAGCCAGGTTTCAACTGCTTGGGTAGCTATGCATCGGAGAACTAGGTAACACAAAGGCTCACGTAAGGCTAATTAGTTGACATCTATATGAAATTTTTGATGGCTTATGATTTAATTTATAAAGTTGATTTGGAATATTTGTTTTATGGGGCTTTTATTTTAGCATTATAGCTGAGAGGGTACTGTGATTGTCAGTAACAGGGAAGATAAAGACTGGGGCTTTTAGTGAATGGAGAATTTTTTTTTTTTACTGGCACCAGAGTTAGAGGAATCAATTACGGTGAGCTTGACTAGAAAGGGGATATGTTGCCTTATGCTTTTATCCTTTTCTTCTCCTTTTCCTCTTCACCATATCCTGATCACAATAGCTGTGTCATCTTGATGACGAGGTTATGTGATATTCTGCAGAATACAACAATTCTTGACAAACTCTGGTGAGCATAGCAGGGCTTCCCCACAGATAGCAGAAGCATTTAAGCACCCCTGTGGTCTGCTAAATCAAACTTTGTGTGGCAATATGGCTTTTGTTAGAAACATGCTGCTGATTTGTGCTTGGAAGGTGCATCAGAGTAATCAGTGAAGTATCAGATCGCACTTGTTGTCCAGCTAGCACAGTGGTTTGCACTGTTGCTTCACATATAGCTTCTTCAGTGCATCTTCAGAATACTCCCCAGTTACACTGCCCTGGCGCTCAGAAATTATGGTCCAATCTCCAACATATTTCTCTACTATAGTCTCTTCGAGCGTCTCAAAATAGTTAGTGGTGCTTCCTCATCCCAATGCTGTGATTCCAGCATGAATAGAAAATGCACCAGGGGCGAAATTCTCCGACCCCACGCAGGGTCGGAGAATCGGCCGGCAGCGGCGTTATTCCCGCTCCCGCAGGGTTTTTAAATCTCTGACCGGCCAAAAACCAGCGCTGTGCAAATCCCGCCGGCAGCCTCTGAAAACAGCTGGCGCCGGCGGGATTTCATTTTTGTTTTTAGTTTCCACAAATCTCCGGCCCGGATGCGCCGAAGTCCACGTCGGCGAAAATCACAGTTGCTTTAAAACGGCGTCAACCATTGAAGATGGTTGACGCCGTTCAGTGTCGGGGGGGGGTGTTGCCGGCAAGCGGGGGGGGGTTGGGTTGCGGCATGGGGGGTTGCGGCATCGGGGGGGGGTTGCGGCATCGAGGGGTTGGTTGCGGGCATCGGGGGGGGGTGGGTTGCGGCATCGGGGGGGGGTTGCGGCACCGGGGGGGGGTTGCGGCTCGTTGCGTGCATCGGTGGGTTGCCAATCGGGGTGGGGTTGCGGCATCGGGGGGGGGGGTTTTGCAGGCAAGATCGGGGATGTGTTGCGGCATCGGGGGGGTGGGGGGTTTGGGGGCAGCGGCGTGCAGAGAGGCGGGGCGACGGATGCCCGGGGCCAACGCACCGTCGCCCCCCCTCTGTACGCCGCCCCCCCTCTGTACGCCGCCCCCCCTCTGTACGCCGCCCCCCCCTCTGTACGCCGCCCCTCCCTGTACGCCGCCCCCCCCTCTGTACGCCGCCCCCCTCTCTGTACGCCGCCCCCCCCCTCTGTACGCCGCCCCCCCCCCTCTGTACGCCGCCCCCCCTCTGTACGCCGCCCCCCCCTCTGTACGCCGCCCCCCCCTCTGTACGCCGCCCCCCCCTCTGTACGGCCCCCCCTCTGTACGCCCCCCCCCTCTGTACGCCCCCCCTCTGTACGCCCCCCCCTCTGTACGCCCCCCCCCTCTGTACGCCGCCCCCCCCTCTGTACGCCGCCCCCCCCTCTGTACGCCGCCCCCCCCCCTCTGTACGCCGCCCCCCTCTCTGTACGCCGCCCCCCCCCTCTGTAACGCCGCCCCCCCCTCTGTACGCCGCCCCCCCTCTGTACGCCGCCCCCCCTCTGTACGCCGCCCCCCCCTCTGTACGCCGCCCCCCCATTGTACGCCGCCCCCCCCCTCTGTACGCCGCCCCCCCCTCTGTACGCCGCCCCCCCCTCTGTACGCCGCCCCCCCCCTCTGTACGCCGCCCCCCCCCTTCTGTACGCCGCCCCCCCTCTGTACGCCACCCCCCCTCTGTACGCCGCCCCCCCTCTGTACGCCGCCCCCCCTCTGTACGCCGCCGCCCCCCTCTGTACGCCGCCGCCCCCCCTCTGTACGCCGCCCCCCTCGAGCCGCCCCCCTCTGGAAGCGCCGCCCCCCCTCTGTACGCCGCCGCCCCCCCTCTGTACGCCGCCGCCCCCCCTCTGTACGCCGCCGCCCCCCCTCTGTACGCCCGCCCCCCCTCTGTACGCCGCCGCCCCCCCTCTGTACGCCGCCGCCCCCCCTCTGTACGCCGCCCCCCCCTCTGTACGCCGCCCCCCCCTCTGTACGCCGCCCCCCCCTCTGTACGCCGCCGCCCCCCCTCTGTACGCCGCCGCCCCCCTCTGTACGCCGCCGCCCCCCCTCTGTACGCCGCGCCCCCCCCTCTGTACGCCGCCGCCCCCCTCTGTACGCCGCCGCCCCCCCTCTGTACGCCGCCGCCCCCCCTCTGTACGCCGCCGCCCCCCCTCTGTACGCCGCCGCCCCCCCTCTGTACGCCGCCGCCCCCCCTCTGTACGCAGCCTCCCCCCTCTGTACGCCGCCCCCCCCCTCTGTACGCCGCCCCCCCCGGCTCTGTACGCCGCCCCCCCCTCTGTACGCCGCCCCCCCCTCTGTACGCCGCCCCCCCCTCTGTACGCCGCCCCCCCCTCTGTACGCCGCCCCCCCCTCTGTACCCGCCGCCCCCCCTACTGTACGCCGCCCCTCCCGTACCCCCCCCCCTGTACGCCGCCCCCCCCCTCTGTACGCCGCCCCCCCCTCTGTAACGCCGCCCCCCCCTCTGTACGCCGCCCCCCCTCTGTATGCCGCCCCCCCCCTCTGTACGCCGCCCCCCCCCTCTGTACGCGCCGCCCCTGTCCCCCCCCCTCTGTACGCCGCCCCCCCCTCTGTACGCCGCCCCCTTCCCCCTCTGTACGCTGCCCCCCCCTCTGTACTGCCGCCCCCCCTCTGTACGCCGCCCCCCTCTGTACGCCGGCCCCCCCTCTGTACGCCTCCCCCCCCTCTGTACGCCGCCCCCCCCCTCTGTACGCCGCCCCCCTCTGTACGCCGCCCCCCTCTGTACGCCGCCCCCCCTCTGTACGCCGCCCCCCCCTCTGTACGCCGCCCCCCCCTCTGTACGCCGCCCCCCCCTCTGTACGCCGCCCCCCCCTCTGTACGCCGCCCCCCCTCTGTACGCCGCCCCCCCCTCTGTAACGCCGCCCCCCTCTGTACGCCGCCCCCACCCCAACCACCCCCCCCACCACCCCACCCCCCCCCCACCCCAACCACCCCCCCACCCCAACCACCCCCCCACCCCAACCACCCCCCCACCCCAACCACCCCCCCCACCCCCCCACCCCCCCCACCCCCCCCCACCACCCCAACCACCCCACCACCCAACCACCCCACCACCCCACCACCCCCCCACCCCAACCACCCCCCCCCACCCAACCACCCCCCCCACCCCAACCAAACCCCCCCCCACCCCAACCCCCCCACCCCAACCACCCCCCCCACCCCAACCACCCCCCCCACCCCAACCACCCCCACCCCAACCACCCCCCCCCACCCCAACCACCCCCTACCCCAACCACCCTCCCCTCCCCAACCCTCCCCTCCCCAACCCTCCCCTCCCTCCCCACCCCTCCCCTCCCCAACCCTCCCCTCCCCACCCTCCCTCCCCACCCCTACCCCCCTCCCTACCCCTATCCCCCTCCCTACCCCTATCCCCCTCCCTACCCCTATCCCCCTCCTCACCCTACCCCCCTCCCCACCCCTACCCCCCCTCCCCACCCCTACCCCCCTCCCACCCTACCCCCCTCCCCACCCCTACCCCCCCTCCCCACCCCTACCCCCCTCCCCACCCCTACCCCCTCCCCACCACCCCCCTCACCACCACCCCCCTCTCCACCACCCCCCTCCCCACCCCTACCCCCTCCCCACCCCCCCCCTCCCCACCACCCCCCTCCCCACCACCCCCCTCCCCACCACTCCCCTCCCCACCACTCCCCTCCCCACCACTCCCCTCCCCACCACTCCCCTCCCCACCACTCCCCTCCCCACCACCCCCCTCCCCACCACCCCCCTCCCCACCCCTCCCTCCCCATCATCCCCCTCCCCACCCCTCCCTCCCCACCACCCCCCTCCCCACCCCTCCCTCCCCACCACCCCCCTCCCCACCCCTCCCTCCCCACCACCCCCCTCCCCACCACCCCCCCTCCCCACCACCCCCCTCCCCACCACCCCCCTCCCCACCACCCCCCTCCCCACCACCCCCCTCCCCACCACCCCCCTCCCCACCACCCCCCTCCCCACCACCCCCCCTCCCCACCACCCCCCTCCCCACCACCCCCCTCCCCACCACCCCCCTCCCCACCACCCCCCTCCCCACCACCCCCCTCCCCACCCCTCCCTCCCCACCACCCCCCTCCCCACCACCCCCCCTCCCCCCCTCCCCACCACCCCCCCTCCCCACCACCCCCCTCCCCACCACCCCCCTCCCACCACCCTCCTCCCCACCACCCCCCTCCCCACCACCCCCCTCCCCACCACCCCCCCTCCCCACCACCCCTACCCCCCTCCCCCCCTCCCCTACCCCCCTCCCCACCCCCCCTACCCCCCTCCCCACCACCCCTACCCCCCTCCCCACCACCCCTACCCCCCTCCCCACCACCCCTACCCCCCTCCCCACCACCCCTACCCCCCTCCCCACCACCCCTACCCCCCTCCCCACCACCCCTACCCCTCTCCCCACCACCCCTACCCCCCTCCCCACCACCCCTACCCCCCCCCGATGCCGCAACCCACCCCTCGATGCCGCAACCCCCCCTCGATGCCGCAACCCCCCCCCCCCGATGCCGCAACACCCCCCCCATGCCGCAAACCCCCCCCATGCCGCAAATCCCCCCCCCCCCCCCCCCCCCCCCGATGCCCCCACGCCGGAGTCATCTACTCCAATTTTGCTCGCCGGAAATCGGTGTTACGACGGTCTGCAGAGAATTTCGCCCCAGGTGAGTGAACCAAGGCTAAGAAATTCTAGCTTGTTTATTGATCTTGTAAAAATCTCAAATTGTGATGCTTTGCTGATGCCTTCCAATATTAATCCTGATGTGGAGATGCCAGCGTTGGACTGACGTGAGCATAGTGAGAAGCCTTACAACACCAGGTTAAAGTCCAACAGGTTTATTTCAAATCACTAGCTTTCGGAGCACAGCTCCTTCCTCAGGTGAATGAAGAGATGGGTTCCAGAAACATATATATAGACAAAGTCAAAGATGCAAGACAATACTTTGAATGCGAGTCTTTGCAGGTAACTAAGTCTTTACAGTTCCAGACAGAGCAATTGAAGAGAGGGATAATCACAGGTTAAAGAGGTAAATTGTCTCAAGCCAAGGACAGTTGGCAGGATTTCCTAAGCCCAGGCCAGATGGTGGGGGTGAATATAATGCACCATGTGTCCAAGGTCCCGGTTCAGGCCATATTTATGTGTGCGGAACTTGGCTGCAAGTTTCTGCTCAGCGATTCTGCGTTGGCTCGAGTCCTGAAGGCTGCCTTGGAGAACGGTTAGCCTAAGTTCAGAGGCTGAATTCCCTTACTGCAGAAGTGTTCCCTGACTGGAAGGGAACATTCCTGCCTGGCGATTGTCGCGTGATGCCCGTTCATCCATTGTTGCAGCATCTGCATGGTCTCGACAATGTACCACCCTTCAGGACATCCTTTCCTGCAGCATATGAGATGCAACGTTGGCCGAGTCGCACGAGTATGTACCACGTACCTGGTGGGTGGTGTTCTCACGTGTAATGGGTGGTACCCATGTCGATGATCTGACACGTCTTGCAGAGATTGCTATGGCTGGGTTGTGTGGTGTCGTGGAATGGATGGAATTCCTTTCGATGCCAATATCGTGGTGAATAAAACAATGATTCCAAATAATGTCCTGACCATCTGCCTCCTTAATCCTAACAACTCTACTGTTTTCTATTCATAGATAGAATCATAGAATTTAGGGCCTGTTAGGGGCTGGTCTAGCACACTGGGCTAAATCGCTGGCTTTTAAAGCAGGCCAAGGACGGCCAGCAGCACGGTTCAATTCCTGTACCAGTCTCTCCGAACAGGTGCCGGAATGTGGCGACTAGGGGCTTTTCACAGTAACTTCATTGAAGCTTACTCATGACAATAAGCAATTTTCATTTCATTCTCATTTACAGTGCAGAAGGAGGCCATTCGGCCCATCTGCACTGGCCCTTGGAAAGAGCACCCTACTTAAGTCCACACCTCCACCTTATCCCCGTAACCTAGTAGCCCCACCTAACCTTTTTGGACACTAAGGGCAAATTAGCATGGCCAATCCACCTAATCTGCGACCGTGGGAGGAAACCGGTGCACCCGGAGAAAACTCACGCCGACACGGGCCGAACATGCAGACTCCACATAGTGATCCAAGTTGGGAATCAAACCTGGGACCCTGGAACTGTGAAGCAACAGCGCTAACCACGGTGCTGCCGTGCCACTTACCACTGTGCTATTGTGCCACCCAGCTGACTTATATTGGCTGATTTATATTGAGTTTCAGTCCCAAACAGCTAAAATTTTAATTTCTCATCCTCTAGTTTAAATCCCATCAGAGAGTGGCCTCTCCTTATCCCTGAAAGTTACAACAAAAACTCCCCAAAGTTTGTTTCCCTGTATTGTCTTGTACATTTTCACTGACCATATTTTAGCTGTTTTGGCTGCATTCTCTGCATCTCTCTCTTTGTCACCTCTCCTTTTTCAGACCTTCCTTAAAACCCATCTCTTTATTCCTTCTTTGGCTCTTAATCCATTATTTGATCACTTCTGTGAAACACCTTGAATATGTTTTTACAATAAAGCCACTATACAATGTAAATTCTTGATTTACTATCATATATTTGTTAGCAAATAATGTTTGCCAAATGTTTGTTGTAAATGATGCTGTTCTTTTCAACATTTGTGATACCAATATTAAATATTTGGCTCTCGTATTATTATGAAGCTTGTTGATTATTCATATGCTTTTGAACAAACATTTACACAATTTAATTATTTTCTTACAGATTTTTTTGAATTACACGGATGCTGGCTCAAGATTTTTATTTGGTGAAGCATACACAAACCACTTTTTCGCTTTTAAGGTCAGTTTAACATGTGCTTTTCACTTTACAATGTCTAAAGAGTGATGCCACAATTTAAATGCCAATATCCCACAAGAACACGAGAAATAGGAGCAGGTGTAGACCATATGGTAAATCGAGTCTGCTCCACAACTCAGCACGATCATGTCTAACCTTGGGCTTTAGCTCTACTTTCTCACCTACTTTCTATACTCTTGATTCACTGAAAGACCAAAATATATCTATCACACTCTGAAATGTATTCCAATGATGGAACATAACCCTCTAGGATGGATAATGCCAAAGGTTCACAATCCTTTGAGTGAATAAATTTATCCTCATCTCAGTCCGTAGTGATTGGCCCCTAATTCTGAGACAGTGACCCCGTGTTTTAGATTCCCCAAATAGTGGAAACAAAGGATGGAATCTTCCAGTTCCATCAGCAGCAGGGAACATGGTGAGCAAGGGAACTTAATTTGGAGCGAGGCCAAAAATCAGTTTCTCGATGTCACGATTGTGTTCTTGGGAAAAGGCAGGTGGAGCTTCCTGATGAAGAATGTCAGGAAGCCCTTTTGCATGTATTAGCGGGTCATAAATGCTCATTAAAAGGCTCCCTTGCCAGAATTAAGTCCTCCAAATTAAATTCCCCACCGGAAAGAAATGAGAGTGTTCACTTTTACGAGTGTATATAAATGGTGAGCACCTGGTGAGCTTCACTTCTTCCATAGCTTATAAGTCAGTAGACACTGCTTTCACCTTCTTGGGACTCATCAGGTGCCGGTAGCAAGAACTGCGCGGAGGCTGGAAACGGGAGCCGAATGGTGAATGGGAGGGATGGGGTGGAGCAGATGCTGAAAATGAGGTGCAGACAAAGCGTTGGGAGGTCTAGAGTGGCAGGGTGGAGTGGAGGCTGGGCATGGGAGGCAAGCAAAGTGTGGAGCCAGGCAAAATGTGGAGTCAAGGTAGGGTGAAAAGGTAGAGCACAGTTTGGGTATTGGAGGCAGATGAAGGATGGAAGGGGGGAGACTGAGAAGGATGGGGAGAATATCTAAAGAGGGGAGGTAGTAAGGGAAAGTGAATGTGCAGCAACATTGGATGAAGGGAACTGCCTTTCTTGTTGGGTCAGGGCTCCTCTGGCTGCCTTGGGGAAGAGGGTTTATGGATAAAAATGGTTAGAAACTACAGGCCTTGGAGGGCAGGGTTGGTGGTGTCGATGGTTGGGTCCTAGGGGTTGAACTGAAGATACTTGGCAGAGAAGGTAACAGTCACAATCAGAGGGGAGTAATTTGAACAAAGAACAGTACAGGAACAGGCCCTTCGGCTCTCCAAGCCTGCACTGATCATGATGCCTCTAACCATCATAACTGGTGCAGGCTTGGAGGAGCGAAGGCCTGCTCCTGGGCTGTACTGTCCTTTGTTGAAACTACTCCCCTCTGATTGTGACAGTTCCTTTCTTTGCCCAGTACCCTCAGTTCAACCTGTTATGGGCCAGGACTTGGAAACTCCAAAGTGTATTATGAAGCTTATCTGATCTATAACTTTTATGTCGAATTTGGCTAGGATGAGCACAAGAGCCTTCGTTTCAGGTGTGCTTCATCAGACTTTCTAGGCTTTTTATCAAAACAAAGTTTATAATAAGAATGTAGTTAACATATATAAAACACTTAGCAAGAATTTGTTATCAATTATAAACATGACAAAAAACACAACAGCTACAGTACTCTATCTATATAACTATTAATGACCCCCCCCTTAGCTGTTCCAATTCAATGCAAAATCCAATTAAACCAAAACTCCTTTCAAGGTTGTGGCCCAGCACACTAATCTCACTTGAATGGGACTGGTCCTTTCCCAGAAATTCTGATCCAGTTTCCAACCAGCAGATTCAAGACTCTTTCAGGAAAGCGACTTGAGCTTTAAGGTTACCAAGGCAGTTTGCCACACCCTATGTGCTTTCAGTTCATTGGAACAGCTTTAAAATTAAACAGATCAAACAGGGAAACGTCCTGCAGCTGAACACAATGCTTTCCAGTACTGCTTCTTCTACAGTCCAAACGAACAAACCGTAAAATGAAACCAAAACGCTAAGCTCTCACTCACCTGACAGCCGCAACTAACTCCACCCATGAATGACATCACTGAAGCCATGCTACAAGCCTTGTGATAAAACAAAACTGTTCTTAAAGGGACACTCCCATGACGAACCCTTAGGGTCCAACCATTGGCAGCACCAAGACCTTCAGTGGATGTGGTAGGTTGGGTTAAGCTTTTATGGATGGGGCCGGGCCACGGAGGCATACTGCTTGATTTATGGGCGATGTCAGGGCAAGGATGGGCACAGGGACGATACCAGGTATCGGTGGTTTGATTCTTCACAAGTGGCAAACTGTGAATATACAGGGCCCTGGCACTAAATGTGTACATTAAAACCTGTGCAGTACTCCTTTCCTCTATGATCTCAGTCACCTGTAAGTGGCATTATGTTTTTTTAGAAAATATTTTATTGAAGCATTTATAATTTTCACAGTTTAACACATTAACATCTCTTAAACAACCGCGTGGGCCGACACAAGTAAAGAAAGAAACAGAAACAACCTACATAACAGCACCCTCTACTCCCCCCGCTCTATTCCCTAGCTGCCCGTAAACTATATTCTCTGTCCCATTGTAACATTGCCATGCCTCCTGTTTTCCTTCCTACCCCCTTTTTCCCTCCCCCTCCTTACTGCTGACGTTCAATTTCCCTTGACGTAGTCTATGAACGGCTGCCATCTTAGGGTGAAGCCTTGAATTGAGCCACTCAGAGAGAGAATTTAATTTTCTCCAGACTCAGAAACCCTGCCATACACTGATCCACACTCCTGACTTTGGGGGCTCCATGTCCCTCCATCCCAGCAAAATCCGCCTTCGGGCCACCAGGGAGGAGAAGGCCAGAACATTGGCCTCCCTCCCCCACTTGGTCCCCGGATTTTCCGATACCCCAAATATCGCCAATTCTGGACTCGGAGTTACCCTTCCTTCCAGGACCTCTGACATAACGTCTGCAAAACCCTGCCAGAATCGCCTCAATTTCAGACATGCCCCAACATATGTAAATGGTTTGCCGTGCTACCCCCATACCGCCTACATCTGTCCTCCACCTCCTCAAAGAACCTGCTCATCCGGGCTACCATCATGTGGGCCCTGTGGACCACCTTGAACTGGATCAAGCTAAGTCTAGCACACAACGGGGATGAATCTACTTTCTTCAGGGCTTTTCCTACAGCTCGAATTCTATTTCCCCACCCAGCTCCTCTTCCCACTTCCTATTCACCTCCCTGATAGAGGCTCCTTCCTACTCCATGAACTCCTTGTACATCTCCGAGACCTTCCCCTCTCCAACCTCTATTTTTGACATCGCCTTATCTTGTAACCCCCTCAGGGGGAGGCGAGGGAAGCCAGTCACCTGCCTCTGGACAAAATCTCGTACCTGGAGGTTTCGAAACCCATTCCCGCCTGGCAACTGAAACTCCTCTTCTAATGCCTCCAAGGTCAGGAAACCCCCTTGAATGAATCGGTCCACAAATCTCTCAATCCCCGCCCGCCGTCATCCCTTATAGCCGGCATCCAGCACCCCGCCCCCAAAAAAACTGGTGATTGTTACAAATCGATGACCACACTGATGCCCCCTCCAATCTCATGTGTTGCCTCAATTGGTCTACGCCCTAGGAGCTGCAACCACCACAGTACTCGTAGAGTACAGAGCCGGCAAAAATGGCAGGGGCGTTGTCAATAAAGCCTCCAAACACGTACCCTAACAGGATGCCGCTTCCACTCGCTTCCACACCGATCCCTCCCCCACTACCCACTTCCTGACCATTGATATGTTGGCCGCCTAGGAATAGTTAATAAAGCCCAGACCCCTCTCTGCGACCCCGTTGCAGGAGTGCCTTCTCTACTCTCGGAGTTTTTTTTTATAAATGTTTTTGATTCAGTTTTCATGTTTTATATTGAACAAATCACAAATTGTTAGAGAGAGAAGAGAAAAAATAAATAAATAAACAAACAAATAAAAAAAATAAATAAAAAATGAACACGCAAAAATTACAATATTTACAGGTAAGCATCTTCGTAATACTAACTGTGGCCTCCCCCCTTTAGCCGGCATACATATTTTACATTCCCCAATATGGCCGAGGCACATGTTTATTGGCATTTATTTACAGTTTGGTTTTGGGCCTTAGCTAGCCATCAAACCCCCATAACGAACCCGTAGCCCCCCCCCCCGCTACCTTCCCCCGATTCCCATCCATTTTCCCCTGATTCCTGGCCACCCGACTATTCTTCCTCTTCTACGTTGGCCACAAACAGGTCCCGGAACAATTGCATGAATGGCTCCCACGTTCTGTGGAAGCCGTCGTCCGACCCTCGGATGGCGAATTTGATTTTCTCCATTTGGAGAGATTCTGAGAGGTCGGACAGCCAGTCTGCAGCTCTGGGCGGTGCTGCTGACCGCCAGCCAAACAGGATTCTACGGCGGGCGATCAGGGAGGCAAAGGCAAGGGCGTCTGCCCTCCTCCCCAGGAATAGATCTGGCTGGTCTGAAACCCCGAAGACCGCCACTAACGGGCATGGCTCCACCCTCACCCCCACCACTTTGGACATAGCCTCGAAGAAGGCTGTCCAGTACTCCACCAGTCTGGGGCAAGACCAGAACATGTGGGCGTGGTTGGCCGGGCCTCTTTGGCACCGTTCGCATCTGTCCTCCACCTCCGGGAAGAACCTGCTCATACGGTTTCTTGTTAAGTGGGCTCTCTGTACCACTTTTAGTTGCGTCAGGCTGAGCCTTGCGCACGTGGAGGTGGAGTTGACCCTATGTAGTGCTTTGCTCCAGAGTCCCCACCCTATCTCCATCCCCAGGTCGTCCTCCCATTTCCTTCTTGTTGCGTCCAGTACGGTGTCGTCCCTTTCTACCAGTCGGTCATACAAGTCGCTACAGTTCCCTTTCTCTAGGATACTTGCGTCCAGTAGATCTTCCAGTAGTGTCTGTTGTGGCGGTTGTGGGTACGTCCTTGTCCCCTTTCGTAGGAAGTTTTTGAGCTGCAGGTACCGTAGCTCGTTCCCCCCAGCTAGCTGAAATTTCTCTGTCAGTTCGTCCAGTGTTGCGATCCTGTCGTCCGTGTATCGGTCCCTGATTGTCAGTGTCCCCCCATCCTGTCTCCACCTTTTGAAGGTGGCGTCAGTCAGTGCTGGTGTGAACCTGTGGTTGTTGCAGATGGGAGCCTTGTCCGACATTTTGGTCAGGCCAAATTGCTGCCGCAGTTGGTTCCAGGATTGGAGGGTGGCTGTCACCACTGGGCTGCTGGAGTGTTTTTTGGGTGGGGATGGGAGTGCTGCCGTGGCGAGGGCCCGGAGGGAGGTCCCCATGCAGGATGTCTCCTCCGCACGCACCCACTCGGCTTTTGGCTCCTGGATCCATCCCCTTACTCGCTCGGCTGTTGCCGCCCAGTGGTAGAATTGTAGATTCGGGAGAGCTAGCCCCCCCCCCCCTGGATTTTGTTTTTTGTAGGACCTTCTTTGGGATCCTAGCATTTTTACCCCCCCATACGAACGCCGTGATACGTTTGTCCAGCACTTTGAAGAAGGCCTTGGGGATGTAGATCGGAATGGATCTAAACAGGAAGAGGAACCTGGGCAGTACGTTCATTTTGATCGTCTGGACTCTCCCCGCAAGGGAGAGCGGGAGTGCGTTCCATCTTTGCAGGTCCTTTTTTACTTCCTCCGCCAGGCTGGTGAGGTTCCATTTGTGGATCCCTTTCCAGTCATGGGCTATTTGGATCCCCAGGTAGCGGAATTTATGTCGGGCTTGTTTGAACGGCAGCCCCTTTAGTGCTGCCCCCCCCCTGCAGGTGCACTGGGAAGATCTCGCTTTTGCTCATGTTGAGTTTGTAGCCCGAGAAGGCTCCAAACTCTTTCAGGAGCGCGATGATTCCGTCTATGCTGCTTTGTGGGTCCGAGATGTAGAGGAGCAGATCATCTGCATAGAGTGAGACTCTGTGCTCTCTGCCTCCCCTTCGGATCCCCCTCCAATTTTTTGCTGCCCTGAGCGCGATTGCTAGCGGTTCGATTGCTAGTGCGAACAGCAGCGGGGACAGTGGGCATCCTTGTCTGGTGCCCCTGTGCAGCTTGAAGTATTGGGAGTTGGTATTGTTAGTCTGTACACTCGCCATGGGAGCGTTGTATAGGAGCTTAACCCAAGCGGTGAACTCTGTTCCAAGCCCGAACCGCTCCAGTACCTCTATGAGGTATTTCCATTCGACTCTGTCGAAGGCCTTTTCTGCGTCCAGGGAGACGATCACCTCTTGTGTTCTCTCCCCGGAGGGGGTCATTATCACGTTCAGCAGGCGCCTGATGTTCGAGGTGAGCTGTCTACCTTTGACGAAGCCCGTCTGGTCCTCTGTGACCACCTCAGGTACACAGTCTTCTAGCTTTTTGGCTAGGATTTTGGCCAGTACTTTGGCGTCTGCGTTCAGCAGAGATATGGGTCTGTATGACCCACATTCCGTTGGGTCTTTGTCTTTCTTAGGTATCAGCGAGATTGAGGCCTGTGCTAACGTGGGCGGCAGTGTGCCCCTAGCTAGCGAGTCTGTGAACATCTCCCGCAGGTGCGGGGCCAGCGCTGTTGCAAATTTTTTGTAGAAGTCCACCGGGAATCCGTCCAGTCCCGGCGCCTTCCCCGTCTGCATGGAGCTGATGCTGTCCATGATCTCTCCCAGTGCTAGTGGTGCTTCCAGGTCCCGTTTCCTTCCCTCTCCCACGACAGGTATGTCCAGTCCATCAAGGAACCGGTTCATCCCAGCCTTCCCCGTTGGGGGCTCTGAGGTGTACAGCTCTTGGTAGAAGGCGTTGAAGGTTTTGTTAATCCTCTCTGGTTCTGTTTCCAACATGCCTCTGGTACCCCTGATTTGCGCAATTTCTCTGGTGGCTGCCTGCTTTCTCAGCTGGTGTGCCAACAGGCGGCTGGCTTTGTCTCCGTGTTCGTACAGGGTCCCGCGCGCCTGGCGGAGTTGGTGCACTGCTTTCCTGGTGGAGAGCAGGTCAAAGTTCCTTTGTAGTTCTTTTCTCTCCGCCAGGAGCTCTACGGTCGGGGCCTCAGAGTATTTACGGTCTACCTCCAGTATGGAGGCGACCAGCTTCTGCCCAGCCACCCTTTCCTCCCTATCTCTTTGCGCTTTGAAGGCAATGATTTCCCCTCTTAGTACGGCCTTAAGCGCTTCCCAGAACGTGGAGGTTGATACCTCCCCGTTTTGGTTGTTCTCCGTGTACTCCGCTATGGCCCGCGCTATCCTTTCGTTGAAGGCCTTGTCAGCCAGTAAGGCACCGTCCAACCTCCATGTTGGGCGCTGGGCCCTTCCCGTCTCCAGCCGCACGTCCATGTAGTGTGGGGCGTGGTCTGATATCAAAATTGCGGAGTATTCCCCGGACAGGCGCCGGAATGTGGCGACTAGGGGCTTTTCACAGTAACTTCATCGAAGCCTACTCGTGACAATAAGCGATTTTCATTTCATTTTCATTTCATTTCATTTCATTCCACTTTGTCTATCCCTGGAAGCACCGTTTTCCCCACCACAAAGAAGTCAATTCTGGTGAACACGTTGTGTACTGGGGAGAAGAAGGAGAATTCTTTCTCCCCCGGGTGGGCAAACCTCCAGGGGTCCACAGCTCCCATCTGCTCCATAAAGTGACCGAGTTCCCTTGCCATGTTTGAGGTTTTCCCCGTTTTGGGGTTTGATCTGTCCGTCCTTGGGTCCTGTACACAGTTGAAGTCCGTCCCCCCCCCCAATGATTAGTCGATGCGTCGCTATGTCCGGGATTTCTGCCATGGTCTTTTTGATGAAGCTCGTGTCGTCCCAGTTGGGCGCGTACACGTTGACTAGGACTACCGGCGCCCCATCCAGGGCCAAGCTGACCATGACATACCGCCCCCCCTGGGTCTGTAACCGTCTTTGTCGCCCTAAACATTGTCCTCTTGCCGATAAGTATCGCCACCCCCCTGGCCCTTGTCCCATAGCAGGAATGGAAGGTTTGTCCCACCCAGCCCTTTCTTACCCGCAGTTGGTCCTGCTCCCTCAGATGCGTCTCTTGGAGGAAGACTATGTCGGCCCTCATGTTTCTGAGGTGGGTGAGGACTCTAGATCTCTTCACTGGGCCGTTAAGTCCCCCCACCAGGTGATTATCCTGTTGGAGGGCTTCTGCCCCCTCATTCCTGTGGGATTAACCATGTTTGTCTGGTGGACGAGCCCCTGCCCTCCGGGGTTTCCCTTTGTTAGGGGGCCGTCCAGGATGGCCGCTACCACTGCTCTCCCCATGCGGTCGGGTCTCTGCGCTCCGGGGTTTCCCCTTGTCCTGGGGGCACCCGCCATGGCCGTCCACTGTGTGTCCGCCACGCGGTTAGTCCCCTGCACTCTGGGGGGCCCCTTTGCCCACAGACTGTACTGGGTGGGTGCTTGCAGCGGTTCCTTGTTCCAAGCCCTTGGTTGTGGTACTTTGTAGCCCTGTTCCTTTTCTGGCCTCTTTTGTCCCTTTGTCCCTACCTTTCCCCTCTCTGGTCTCTCCCTCCCTGTGTGCCCCCCCTGGTCTCTCCCTCTACCCTCCTCCCCTGTATACCCCTCCTTTGCCCCTCTATACCCTATTTCTGTCCCCGTTTGCTCTCCCGACTTTGGTGGGTGATCTCCCCCCTCCCCTGCCTGGCGCCTTCCCCCCTGTTGGGGGTGCGCTGCGGCCCTGCTTTGTTGCGTGCCCCCGGCGCTAGCTTTCCTGCTAGTACGGTGGCTCCCCTCTCGGAGGTTGTTGTCTCGCTTCTCCTCTACCTGGCCTCTACGGTTTTCTGCCCGCTCTTCCCCCATCCTACCCGTTGGCATGCCGTTGCTCCTTGCCAGGGGCCCCTCGTTCCTACCTCCCCTGCTGTTCTTCCAGCCCGTGCTCCTCGACGAACCTATTCGCCTCAGCAGGGGCTGTAAAGAAATATTCCTTGTTTTGGTATGTGACCCAGAGTTTCGCTGGGTACAGCATACCAAAACGCACTTTGCTCCTGTAGAGAGCTGCTTTCGCTCTGTTAAACTCAGCCCGTTTCTTAGATATATCCACTCCACGATCTTCATAAATTCGGATGGTGTGCCCTTCCCATTTGCAGGCTCTAATTTCCTTGGCCCAGCGCAGGATTGTCTCCTGATCCCGGTACCGGTGCAGTTTGGCTATGACTGCTCTCGGTTGTTCCCCTGCCTTGGGCTTCGGGCGCAGCGACCGATGTGCTCTGTCCAAATCCGGTGGGGTTGGGAAAGCTTTCCTCCCCACTAAGTTGCCCAGCATTGCAGCCACGTATGCTGTGGGGTTTTTACCCTCGGTCCCCTCTGGCAGGCCCACTATCCTAACATTTTGCCTTCTCGAGCTGTTTTCCTGGTCTTCTACCCTGCCCTTCAGGCTCCCCTGTGTTGCGCCCAGTCTCGCCACTTCCCTCTCCAGGGCCGTGACCCGGTCGCTCATGTCTGTCGCTGCTTTCTCCAGCTCCTTAATGGTTGCCTCATGGGCTTCCAGTTTCCCCCCTTGAGCTTCCAATTTCTTCCCTTGGGCATCCACTTTCTCCTCCAATCTGGTCAGAGCCTGCTGCACCCCTGACATGGCCCTGGCCACTGCTACCTGTGCTGCAGCCTCTGCGTCTGCTTTCACCTCTGCCTTGATTGCCTGCAGCTGCTCCCTCACCACCTCAGTAAAGGCTTCCTTCCAATTCCACCCCCCCTCTAGCCCCGGGGGAGAGGGTACCTGTGTGTCCGGCTCTTTTTGATGTGGCGATACATCTGTCCCGCCGCTTCGTGTGCTAATCCGCTCGCCTGAGCTGGTTTGCCCTTTGTCCCGTCTGCTTATGGTGCCCCCTTTCCCTTGGCTCCCTTCTGGCGTTTTTTTCTCCCCCTTCCCTTTCATCTTTTCTTCTCCCCTTGTTTTTATTTTCCCCCTTTTTTCCGCGCCCTATTTTTATTTTATTTATTTGTTTATTAATTATTTTCTCCCCCCCTTTTATGCAACTCCTCTCAGGTGGGCTTACTTTGATGGGAGTGGGTGTAGAAAGAGAGAAAATAATATATATATCCCTCCCCCTTTCTCTTTAACAGTTTTCTTTTTAAAATAAAAGTCCTCTTCTTTTTTTTTCCCCCCCACTTTCCCCCTTCCTCTCTCACGCAGGAGAGAGAGAGAGGATTTTGTCCAGTCCTTTGTTCTTGCTACATGGTGGTCGCTGCCGGTTTGGGGGGGGGGATTCCACTCCTGGCCTGGGGGGGGCGGGGGAGGAGACGCCGCTCCGCTCCAGGCCTGTTGGGGGGGGGGGGGGGGGAGTGGAAGACTCCGCTCCAGGCCTGGGGGAGGGGGGGACGCCGCTCCACTCCGGGCCTGTTATTGGGGGGGGGGGGGGGGGAGAGACGTCGCTCCGCTCTGGGGGGGGAGGTTGTGTGTAGTCTCCGCTCCGCTACAGGCCTGGGGGGGGGGGGGTGTGTGTGTAGTCTCCGCTCCGCTACGGGCCTGGGGGGGTGGGTGTAGACTCCGCTCCGGGCCTGGGGGCGAGGGTTGTGGACCGGCGCTGCTGGGCCTCTCCTGCCTTCACCGCTTGAGTCAGCCTCTCCTGCCTCCGCACCTCTCCTGCTGCCGCCGCTGCCGAGGATCCTCCGATGACCGGTTTGTTGGGGGGGGGGGGGGGGGGGGGGGGGGGATTGGGTGCGCGGCCTTTTCCTTCCCTTCCCTGTTCTCCGCCGCTACGGGAGCCCCTCTCCTTGCGACCGCTCCGCTTGCTGACCGGAAGTCCTCTCTACTCTCGGAGTTTTACCTGCCCACACAAAACCCGATATCGCCGTGTTCATTTTCCTGAAAAAAGCTTTTGGGGTAAAAATCGGAAGATATTGAAAAAGAAGAGCAGTCTCAGAAGGACTGTCACCTTGACCATCTGCACACTCCCCGCCAGCGTCAGGGGGAGCATGTCCCAACTGCAAAAATCCCTTTTCATTTCATCCACCGCTTTGGCCAGATTTAACTTATGAAGCTGCCCCCAATCCTTAGCCACTTGAATTCCCAGATATCTAAAACTCCTCTCAACGACTCTGAACGGCAACTCCCTCAGTCTCCTTTCCTGCCCCGTGCCTGGATCACAAACATCTTGCTCTTTCCCATATTTAACTTGTAACCTGAAAATCGCCTAAATTCTCCTCGTATCTCCATGATTTAGGCTATCCCCCCCACCGGGTCTGTGACATAGAGCAACAAATCGTCCGCATATAGAGAGACTCTGTGCTCCACCCCCCCCCCCCCCCCCCCCCAACCCACCCTCACTATTCCCCGCCAGACATTTGATGATTGAAGGGCCATTGCCAAGGACTCTATGGCCAGGACAAACAGTAATGGGGAGAGTGGACATCCCTGTCTTGTCCCCCTGCAAAGACTAAAATATTCTGACCGGACTCGGTTGGTTCTTACATTTGCCAACGGAGCCTGATGTAACAGCCGGGCCCAATCCACTAATCCCTGTCTGAACCCAAACCTGCCTAAAATGTCCCATAGGTACTTCCACTCTACCCGATCGAAAGCCTTCTCCGCGTCCATGGCTACTACCACCTCAATATCGTGCCCCTCCGCTGGCATCATTATAACATTAGGAAGCTGTCTAATATTGGACATCAGGTGCCTGCCTTCACAAATCCCGAGTGATCTTCCCCGATTACCTCCGGGACGCAATCCTCTTTTCGAGTGGCCAAGATCTTTGCCAGCAATTTAGCGTTAACGTTCAACAGGGAAATTGGCCTGTACAATTCACAGTTCTCCGGGTCCTTATCTCGCTTCAGGATGAGAGAAATTGATGCCTGTGATCGCGTTGGGGGGAGTACGCCCAGCTCTCGAGACTCGTTAAAAGCCTTAACCAGGAGCGGCCCCGGTAACCCAGAGAACTTTTTATTAAATTCCACTGGGAATCTGTCGGGTACCGGGGCCTTACCCAATGGCATCGCCCCAACCCATCTATCACCTCACCAAGCCAAATTGGGCCCCCCATGTCTTCCACCAGCTCCTCATCTACCTTCGGGAACTCTAGCCTATCTAGAAATTGATTCATACCCTCCTCCCCGGCTGGGGGTTCCGACTCATATAACCGACTATAAAATTCATGGAACTCATCATTAACTGCCACCGGGTCTATCATTACCTTCCCTCTCATATCCTTTATTTTCCCTATTTCTCTCGCTGCCTCCTGCTTCCTCAGCTTATGTGCCAGCATCCTGCTAGCTTTCTCCCCCTATTCATATATTTCCCCTTTTGCTCTCCTCAGCTGTCCCTCCGCCTTACCTGTGGAAAGGAGCCCAAATTCCATTTGGGGTCTCTGAATCTCCCTCAGGAGCTCCTCCTTCAGAGACTCCGCGTACCTCCTGTCCACCTGTAAGATTTCTCCTACCAATCTGTCCAGCTCAGTTGTCTCCCTACGGGCTTGAATCGAAATAAACTCCCCTCTTCAATGCCACCCAAACCACTCCTGCCGCAGTCTCTCCCTTATCATTGTTTTGCATGTACCCCCGGATGGCCTCCCTCACAAATCTTATTGTCCGCTAGCAGCCCGGCATCTAATCTCCACTGTGGGCGCTGAGACTTTACTGTGCGCCCATAGGTCTACCCAATGTGGCGCATTGTCTGGCACAACAATTGCTGAGTACTCTGTCCTTCACCCCTGCTGACAGTGTTTTATCCAGTACAAAGAAATCTATTCTGGAGTATACCTTGTGCACATGGGAGTAAAATGAATATTCCTTGCTCCTTGGCCTCCCAAATCTTCACAGATCCACCCCTCCCATACGCTCCATGAACCCCCGCAATTCTTTCGCCATTGCTGATACTGTCCCTGACCTAGAATTCGACCGGTCCAGCCTCGGATCCAGGACCGTGTTGAAATCACCCCCCATAACCAGCCGGTGCAAATCCAGGTCAGGGTATTTTCCCAGCACCTTCCTAACAAATGCGACCCCAGTTTGGGGCCTATATATTTACCAGCATCATTGCCATTCCCTGCAGTTTCCCACTGACCATAATAAATCTACCCCCCGGGTCTGCCTCTATCCTCCCACCTCAAATTAACTTTCCTCGGCCAGCCCTTAGCCCATGCCCCTCATCTCCCTTGGTCCGTCCCTCAGCAGCTACCGTCCTCTGCTCTCCATCTCCAATCCCTCACAAATCCCTTACTCGTCAGCAGTCCTCCCTCCCACCCCTCCCTCCCCCCTTACTCGATCTCTTCTCAGTTCTCCCCTCACTTTGCTCCCGTTAACTAGATATCCAGCTAGCCTAGCAGCTCTCGCCCCATGCGCCTCGTATGCTACCACATGCCGGATCTCCCCCCCGCCTTAACATGAGTTCTAGGGCAGCGTGGTGGCTCGGGGGAATGGTAATATCAAATGTTCAAAATTAAAATATGTTTCACATATGACGCCTCTGTCACGTTAATCTTCACAGCGGGCCTGCCTGCAACTTCAGCCCCTGTTTCCCTCCAGTCTGCCCACCTCCTGTGCCCAGTGGCCCAAGATCATATGCCAACGATGCAGACTCAGTTCATAGAATGGGGGTGTGACCATACTGTCAACAGAAAGACAGGAGTCAGACTGATGCAAAAGGTGAGGAGCACCAGACCTCACCTCACAGCAAGTTATCAGTACTTTCTTGCCATGTATATTGACCTGCTGTCATTGCCAATACAGGCCGATTAGCCTGGGGTGACGTTACACAGACCTTTGGAGGGTTCGGGGGTGGGGGTGGGAAATGGGGGGGTGGGGGGAAAGAAGGGAAATAGGGACGGGCAAGGAAGGAATTGGAGGGGAGGCGGGTTTGGGAAAGGAGGGATTGGAGGAGTAGGGAGGAGGGGCTTGCCTTGTTCCTATGAGAATCGGGCGAGGATGAGGGCCTCCCAGGTCCTCCAGGCATGCCAGACCCTCGCCCTCACCACCGCCGCCAATCCTCCATCCTCCCTCCTTTTCCTCCTTCAGCATGTCACCTCGCTGCTGATCCAGGTTGTGGAGGGCACAGCAGACCACCAGAAAGTGGGAGACCCTCTGGGAGGTGTACTGCAGTGTATCACTGGAGGGGTCCAGATATCAGCACAGGTGGGAACATGGGCCTCGTTATATCTGGACTCAGCCTCGGTCTCAAGCCTTCGCACTGGCGTCATCAGCCGTGACCTCAGCCGATACCCACTTATCCCCCAAGAGCCAACCTGTTATTTTGGGATAGTCGTCGAAGATGCTGGGGATCCCAGGTTGTAGCTGTGATGCATGACCCAGAGGTGATGGTCGCACACAAGTTGAACACTCAGGAAGCGGAACCCCTTCCTGTTAATGAAGGGCACTCCCCGATGCCCAGTGCTCGCAAGGCGACATGAGTGCCATCAATACCCCCTGTACTTGGGGCATTCCGGCGATCGCAGAGAATCCTGCAGCCTGGGCATCTTAGTCGACATGGTCCAGCTGAAAGTTGCTAAAGTCGGATGCCTAGACATGCAGGGCATCCATGACCTCACAGATGCGCTTGTGGACTGCAGCTTAGGAAGCCCTGCACAAGTCCCTGTCCATGCTCTGAAATTAATTAGTTGCATAGAGGTTCAGGGCAGCAGTGACCTTCGCAACCACCGGGAGCAGGTGTACTCCTCTTCCACGGAGTGCGAAGTCCGCGAGGTCATGGCACAGGTGCCCTACTGTCGCTTTGAAGAGTTGGAGCTCCTGTGGCACATGCTGCCCATCAACCCCCTCCAGGGTATTCCTCGGCCTAATGGGTGGCCGGTTCTTCAGGGTGTGTGATGGCCCCCTGCACATGGGGTGCTGTCTCCAGCATACGCCGACCCCAAGGGATGCCTTCTCCAGTGTCTGCCTGCCACGGCTGCCACCAGTACCGCGAGGGCTGCCTCTGCGAGACTGATAGTACCAGCCATATTGTTATATCTGTAAGGAATTGGGGAAGGACCGAGACCGACAATCAGCCAGGGCTTCCACCCCGGGATCCTTAAATCCACCAAGCTCCTCCCCACCATTATGTGTCTGCCCCTCATTGTGCCATCCAGTGAGCTAGTTGTGCTGGAAAACCTCGGTTTACACACTTATCCCTGACCACAGCAGTAGCCGCTAGAAACCAGAATCCTGCGGGAACATTAGGGAGACCGTGCTCAACTTCCCTCCCTGATCCACACGCTTCGCCTATCATCACGAGGATATCCCAAGTGCTGAGGCCTAGCTCTTGCGTGTTTGATTGTTTTTTTTTTTTTTTTTTCTTTTTTTTAAATTTAGGTTAGCCAATTATTTTTTCCAATTAAGGGGCAATTTAGCGTGGCCAATCCACCTGCTCTGCACATTTTTGGGTTGTGGGGGCGTAACCCACGCAGACACGGGGAGAATGTGCAAACTCCACACGGACAGTGACCCAGAGCCGGGATCGAACCTGGGACCTCAGCGCCGTGAGGCTGTTGTGCTAACCACTAGGCCACCGTGCTGCCCTGCGTGTTTGATTGTTGACTGCTGCTCTATGGTCCTGACGCTTCTCGAGTTCAGGCGAACTGTTCAGGCTTCAAAGTTTGATTGAAATGTAATGCAATAATCATCATGTCTACCAACGAGAAGCCACTTGAGTAAACTTTTATTGGCAAAACGGTCGCATTAATAAAGATTTGAAAATCAACTACTTAACATTTCACATATCACACTAACCATTAGTCAACAAAGAAACATCACCGTTCCATATTGGCATCAATACAAAGCTAGATCAGTTCATTTTCCCAAAAAAAAACCCTTGCAGGTTCCTCAACAAAAACAGGATAAGCCTGAGAATGTTTTATCATGTCCAGAACTTAGTCACAGAAATGATCTGTCCATCAGTGTGTTACCTGGAGGTTGTTCCACATATCAGTGTCATTCTCCGTCCATGAGCCGCAGCCCTCCCACACGGCCCAATGTCATCAGAATTAAATCCTGGCATCCGCATATTACACTGGCGGTGAAGGTGCAGTTAAACATCCTTGATTTCCAGCATGTTTGACCCACAGCAACGTACTAGTTGTGTGCAGCAATCACCACAACAGCAACAAAAACATCAAGGGCAGGATTTTCCATTCTTGAGGTTAAGGGCTGGATTCTCCAGTCGCCGAAGGTGCCGAAATCTTGTTAGGCGACCGGCCGGAGAATCGGAGAATCCAAGTTTACGACCAAATTGAGAGTGGCGCTGCTTTTGCGATTCTCTGCCCCTTCCAAAGTGGCGTACTCTAGAATGGCCTCAGGACATTGCCTGAGGCCCCCCCCCCCCCCCCCCCCCCCGGTGCTCCGCCCCTTACCTGCCGAGTTCAGGGAATATTTTGCAGGCCGGGTCCGCGAGCAGCCGCTGCCATGTAGTAAGTTGCGGCTGCTGCAGGCCACCGCCATGCGCATGCTTCACCACGGACCCGGCAATGCTCCAGGGTGTTTCGGCAGCTGGAGCCGGGTGCTAACCCCCAGGAAAACGGGGAATCGGTGGCCCTTTTGCACCAGTTTTTGTGGCGTAAAACACCACCGTTCCCACGCTGGCATGGAGACATAGCCCCAGAATCGGAGAATCTAGCACCAAATATTGATATCAGGGCAGGATTCGTGGACTTCCACGAGAGCAAACTTGGTGCCACACCTGGACCGATTCAGTGAATGTTAAGGGTCTGGCACCGACGTCACGTGGAACACAATCGATTCCGCTGCCGGATTCGCAGGATTCATCATAGAACATAGAACATACAGTGCAGAAGGAGGCCATTCGGCCCATCGAGTCTGCACCGACCCACTTAAGCCCTCACTTCCACCCTATCCCGGTAACCCAATAACCGCTTCTAACCTTTTTGGTCAGTAAGGGCAATTTATCATGGCCAATCCACCTAACCTGCATGTCTTTGGACTGTGGGAGGAAACCGGAACACCCGGAGAAAACCCACACAGACACAGGGAGAACGTGCAGACTCTGCACAGGCAGTGACCCAGCGGGGAATCGAGCCTGGGACGCTGGCGCTGTGAAGCCACAGTGCTATCCACTTGTGCTAAGGCTGATAGGCTGCAGCCACATACACACACTTCACTCCCCATGCAAGCTATCCTAGCCAAGAAGATGACAAGGCGAGCGATCCCGAGATTCACGGACTCCGAGCTTGAGACCCACCTGAACATCGTGGAGGAAAGGCTGACCACCCTGTTCCCCGGCCTGTGAAGGAGGCTGCCAGCCGTCGCCGTGCGCTGCGCCTTGGCCAAGGTGGCAGAGTAGTAAGCGTTACAAGCAACACCATTTGGACCGGTCTGCAGTGCCGCAAAATACTGCATGACCTCCTCAGCGTGGCCAGGGTGAGTAGGCAGCCCTGGCCACCAAAGCCACCAGCAATCCACTCCCTGGGCTGCATGCCTCAGACTGGGTGCTATGTCTTTTTGTCCGACGTCATTTCGTCCAACGACACTTCGTCCACGTCTTTTGGTCCAACGTCTTTTTGTCCGCCCGTCTTTTGGTCCAACGTCACTTCGTCCAATTATCCAATTACAAATTAACTCCGTATAAAACCATTCAATTAATAAAATGCAAGTACAATACAGCAAGTGAATTTAGTTGCTAAAATGCAAGTAATTGATAAAATGCAAGTAAAATGCAAGTTGAAAAATGCAGTTTAAAAATCTTAAAATGCAGTTAAAAAATCTAAAAGTTTACTAATTATTTTTTTTGTCTAAGACTTTTTGTAACTTGATGTTTTGTAACTTGTAGCACTCCACTCCACTCCCCACATTAACTTTTTATGCAATAAAGGATTTTTATTACCGGTCTCTTTCCTTTAACGAGCCTCGTTAAAGGATAGATATTATTGTTCTCTTTCTTAATTCGCCCATCCCGAAATGGCAAAGTTCATTGTGTCAACGAAGAGTAAAAGGAAAGTAGCTGATGGAAATAACTATATCTACGATTTTCATTCGAGCAGTCCAAACCTAGGAAAAGAATACTGGAGATGTGAGAAAAGAAGGCTATGTTCAGTGCGGATTCACACGGTAACGGAAAACAATGAGCCGAAAATTATTTATTTCTCTAATGAGCACCTTCATCCAGCTGATGTTGATTCGTTAAATGCTAGAAAAGCAGTTGCAGAAATAAAGCATGAAGCAGTGGAAAACATAGCAGCAAGTTCGCGTAGCATACTAGCGGCCAAGTTTACGCAGCTATCAGAAAATACTTGCTCTCAACTCCCTAGGTTGCCCGTCGTCTCAAGAACTATTCAAAGGTGCCGACAAAAAAATTCTGGATTTCCCGCTAATCCAGCGGCTAGACACGGTTTTGAAATACCTGAAAAATATTGTAGACTTGACAATGGCGAACAGTTTCTGAGATACGATTCGGGTGCCGAGGATCAACAGCGCTTACTAGTATTCGCATCAGAAAGTGCTCTTCAGGATTTAGCATCATATCGTCATTGGGCATGCGATGGGACATTCAAGATTGTGCCACAACAGTGGTTTCAACTGTTATTCATGTACAAGTTAAAGGAAGCAGTTTTCCACGGGTCTTTGCATTACTGCCGAATAAAAGAAAGCAGACATACGAATTATTCTTTGACCAATTGAAAATTATGCAACCTAATGCAGATCCGATTGATATCATAGCAGATTTCGAAGTTGCAGTTCACAAGGCAATTGATTCATCATTCCTTAATTCATCTGTCGTGGCATGTTTGTTTCATTTGAGCCAATCTGTGTTTCGAAAAATTACCGATTTAGGCCTCAAAGAAAAATACAATACAGACTCTGAATTCTGTCTTAAAATTCGATGTTTTTCAGCATTAGCTTTCCTCCCCGTTGAAGATGTCGAAGAGGCTTATGAAGATTTGATAGACGATGAAGAAATACCTGCTGAATTCATCGTTTACTTCGACTTGACTTACATAGGCATTGTGAGAGGACGTGGTGCCAGACGAAGGAGAGAAACACCTGCATTCCCGACAGCTGTATGGAATGTTAATCAGCGTGTTCTACAAGAGCTACCGAGAACAAATAATGCTGCTGAGGGGTTTCATTCTGCCATAAAGCGTTCGGCGGGTGGAGATCATTTGAATATCTGGAGGTTAATCAAAACTCTGAAGGAAGAGGAAGGGTTCATAATAGGCAAAAAGGCTCAAATTCTTCGGGGAGATCAGTCGACTTCATGTACGCGATATAAGAAAATAACTGAACGCCTCAAAAAATTGATTTCTTGAGGAATGTTGCTTACAATTTACATCAATTTTAAGTAATTTCGGGAATTTTAAGTAATTAGTAAACTTTTAGATTTTTTAACTGCATTTTTAGATTTTTAAACTGCATTTTTCAACTTGCATTTTACTTGCATTTTATCAATTACTTGCATTTTAGCAATTAAATTCACTTGCTGTATTGTACTTGTATTTTATCAATTAAATGGTTTTATACGGAGTTAATTTGTCATTGGACGAAGTGACGTTGGACCAAAAGACGGGCGGACAAAAAGACGTTGGACCAAAAGACGTGGACGAAGTGTCGTTGGACGAAGTGACGTCGGACGAAAAGACGCGACACGCTCAGACTGTCTAACACTGTGCATTTTCTGTTTCCTCCCACCCCCCGCAGGGGAAGTCGCGCATAGCCGCAGGGAGGGGGTTAAGACTGGAGGGGGACCGCTGGACCTGCGACCCCTCACTGTTGCAGAACAGTGGGCTCTGAACGCGGTCGGGGGGCCCAAGGAAAGTGAAGTCACCGGGGTGGAGATCGGCCTCGGGCAAGGAATTGAGACCCCGCTGAGTTGCGGCTCCCTGTGGCAAATGTGTCAAACCAATCCCCCCAACACCACCCTCACGCCCACACCACCCTCACCTCCACCCCACCCTCACACCACCCCCTCGCCACTCTCACACCACCCACCAGCCCGCGGTCTAATCATGCAGCTTGCCTTGTGTCTTGCAGGAGCTGCTGGTGATGAGGTGGGTCCTTCTGGTGCCCCCGGCCCCAGCCACAGCCAGAATTGCCCTCCCCACTTCTGTGTGTTGAACAGCGACAAGGATGGCACCTACATGGAGGGAACCCATATGCCCAAGACCAAGCCAATCAGAGCTTGTGTCCGAATTTGGCACCAATTTCCCAAACACCCTCCAACATCCCAGAGACATGGACCTCGGTCGGGCACTTCAGTGAAGAGGCTCCTGGGACACACTCTGGTGTTCACACCACACAGGTGCTCTAGTATATCAGCTGGAGGTAGGAACTCCCTCGGGGCAGACGGTCAGAGGGCGGGCTGACCCCGGGGACTAGCTACCATTCAGATGGGTTTTGGACTTCTGGAGCGGACAGTTCCATCGATTGTGGAGATGCAGTCGCAGAGCCAGGGACCACATGAGGGGACTTAAGCGAGCATCCAGCACCTGCAGGCACAGTTAGAGGAGTCCAACCGCATGCAGGAACAGGACGTGGTGCCAACCATGCGTGCCACCCAGGCCAACACTGCAAAGGTGGTGTCCACAGTGGAGCTTTAGGGGCAAGGGTTGGCAATAGATCAGCATATCCAAGGCCTGGGGCAATCTGTGCAGGAAGTGGTAGATCCCTAGGACAGGTCTGCCCTCTCACAAGCAGCCATGTGCCAGAGCCACCTGGACATTGCAGCGGCGCTCCTGACCGTGGCCCATGACTGAGAACGTCAGCGGCATTGACCAGTGTGGTAGTATGACTAGAAGTATTACGATAACTAGCAATGCCGAGACACCATTGGTGGAGAAGGCTCGCTGCTCATTGGCCCAATGGTATGTAACACTAGTCACCCATTTGCTAGAGCTGTAAGGTAGCTCCGCCCTGTAAGGCGGGGTATAAGAGCCCATGTGTTCCCTACAGCTTCCTTTCTGTACCTAAGCTGTTGGGGAAACATATTGTCTATTAAAGCCTTCAGTTTGGACTACAACTTCGCTTCTGTGGTCAATTTAATAGACAGGTTTTAAAGGATGGAGCTCCGCACCAAGCCGGAGTGTCTACAACTCAGCCCCCACGCGGCAAATGCAGCAGCAACCTTTAAGCACTGGTTAGCATGTTTCAACGGCTACCTCGGCACGGCAGAAAGCACACCCACGAGGGAGCCGATACTACAGATCTTGCACTCGAGAGTGGGCCCGGACATCTACACGCTCATCGAGGACACTACAGATTACGATTCCGCAATGAAACTACTCAAAGGACATTTTATCCGCCCAGTAAACCAAGTATACGCCCGGCACCTACTGGCAATGAGACGGCAGAGCCCTGGTGAGTCACTAGGCGAATTCTATCGTGCGCTTCTCGTGCTCGGGAGAAACTGCAGCTGCCCACAAGTTTCGGCTAACGAACATACTGAACTATTGATCCGGGACACTTTTGTTGCGGGTATGCAGTCCCCGCAAATCCGCCAGAGACTGCTCGAAAAAGCCACTCTGGGCCTCAAGGAGGCACGGGCCCTCGCTGATTCACTGGACGTGGCCTCCCGGAATGCCTGCGCCTACGCCCCCGACCGCGCGGTGGCGCCCTGGGCAGCGACCGCCCTGGGCAGCGTGGAATCCCCCCCCCCCCCCCCAGCGACTCGGAATCACCCCAGGCCTGCGCTGCGAGACGCCCGGCAACCCAGCTGGGCCCTTTTGCTATTTCTGCAGGCAGGTGAAACACCCCAACAGTGCTGCCCGGCCCGTTCAGCAATGTTTAAGGGGTGCGGCAGGAAGGGCCATTTCATGGTGGTCTGCCAGGCCCGGACGGTCGCTGCGGTTCCGGGCGGCGAGTGCGGATCGGCGCCCCAACCCTCTCCGCGGGCCCCGAGCGACCCACTAACATCACCAGCTTCCTCCCCCAGCACCATGTGGGGCCCCCGGGCACCGCCATCTTGCTCTGCCGACGCCACGTGCGGGGGTTGGGCACCGCCATTTTGTCCACCCCCAGCCATGTGCGACCAGTGGGCGCCGCCATCTTGGACCGGCCCCAAGGACTCCACCACGGGTGACTACACACCACCCGAAGACGATTCCGAATATCTGCAGGGTTGAAAGGCCGACATGTTAGCATGGTGCATACTCCTTTTCCCAACCAGGTCCAATGGGCTACTTGGTGGCCCCGGTTGGCACTGCGGACCATAACCGCCTCCCCCTTCATCTCTGCACCCCGGGCCCGGTCAGTGGCTGGAACTGTGCGGGCCTCTGGCCCTGACATTTGTCCCTGCTGCCAAGGGTACCGTCGGCTGGCTCTGCCTTTGCCAGTGGTACAGTCCATGGCCCCTGCCCGGCACTCGCGTAGGGGCTACGGTGAGCATTGACATGGGTGGGCTGCATGATGTCCCACCAGCGGGTGTAGGCCGGTTCTGGGGGGTGGTGTGGCAGAGGCTGCATGCGGGGGTGGTGGGGTGGGGGCACCCATACAACCGGTGTCATTCTGCAGAACCAGCTGCCAAGGTGGCTGGTCAGTGGGGTGCGCAGCAAGGTGGCTGCCTTGTGGGCCGTGGCAATTGCGGTCCATGCCTGGGCACTGCCCCAGTACTATGGGGAGGCGGGTCAGGATTGGCATATGATGGTCACGCCTTTGCCTGTCCTACCTCCTCTACCTTTCCTTCATCAGCCACAGCACCAGTTTTGCGATTTTTAAAAGCACAAATTCACTTTGCCGTCAGCAATTCCCCCCAGTGGAGGCGAAGAATTGCAGAGGCCGCAGAGAAAACTGGGACAGGCCAGCTAATGATATACCAATGGCGTTTACTTTATGTGCATTCTGGAACGCATTGACGCCGCTGTAAAGGTAATGGAGAATTGCAATTTGGCGTGAAACCGGTGCCTGGCATAATTCCGGTGTTGGAACCGATTCACCGCCCAATCACGTACCCCGATTCAACCTGAGTAATCTGCAAAAGCATTTCTTCAATGTCTTCATCAAGTTGTTCATTTGGATCAATGTCGCACACCAGGTCCTGCACCATCTTGTTGCGTCAAACTTGATTGCCTTTCGGACTCATACACCCCGCTGAGCCTGGTATTCCAAGTATCTTCGAACAAATTGTCCTTCTTTCCGGCTACAGCAAAAGAAGGAAACAGCAGCAGCCTCCAGGCACCTGCAGCCACAAACAGCAGAAAGCAACAAACACGACCTGCAAATATTTCAGTGTATTGGCAGTATCAAAATGCAAAAAACAATACAATGAAGATACCAATCGCTTGGCACCCAGAACACACTCAGCCGCGCACACACCCCCCCCCCCCCGACCTACATCAGCGGTAAGGCTCACCAGCCCACCCCACCGGAAAATGCCGCTCCAATGTAAAGCACCATGGAGGAGAGAGAGAAAACCATTCCACCCTCCCAAGAGGGGACAGTTCAATCCAGAACAGGTCCAGCACATTATAAACAAAACCAAATGCAGAGCAACCATCAAAGGAAGATACAAAACAGGCAGAGAACAAAGACACCAGCTGCATACCAAATACAAAATCGACACGAAAAATAAAACAAACACAATCCGCCAACTGCTGAGTCAGCGCACGCAGCAGACATCTGATGCGTGTACAGGTAAGCATGTGTGTGAACGTCAGTGCATGTATATCGGCAAGAGTGTGCATGCATAAAGATTATCAGCATGAATGACTGCATGTGCATGCCAGTTAGAGTGTGCGTGACTGAGAGCGAGCAGCACTGACCACCGGAAAAGGTCATGCTGACTGATCTACATCAGTGGAAATCCGCTTGATAAGCCAACCACTGGACAGTCTCACCGACCTGGAGCACAGAGGACGAGGGCGAGAGAGTGAAAACCACCTTCCCCACGCCAGCACTGGCAGCATGTTCCAGCGATCCAGGCTACAAAGGCAGTAGGGCTGAAACTGGCGAATAGCTAATCCGCAGTTACATGGTATCCTTCACACAAATCTTCCTCCCCCAACCCCCAACAAACATAGCCCAAACACAGTGCAAAAGGAAACCAAGGAACACCATGTGGTGAATACCTGTACCACTAGTGGTATGTTATATGTATTATGGCACTGCCCGTATATTAGAGGTACAATGTTAAATCCCTGCCTGCTGGCTTCGTCCAGTAGGCGGCGTATAAAAGTGTGTGCTCTCCTGCACTGCAGCCATTCTGGTTCCAGCTATAGGAGGCACAACATCTTGTTCAATAAAGCCTCGATTGTTCCACCATTCTTGTCTCGTGATAATTGACGATACATCACACCAGTGACGGCTCCCATAATGGGAGCATCAGATGACCACTGAACATAAGAATTCACCATTAGTTCATGAAAGTGTCTCGGGCAACCTCCGTGTTCCATAGTCAAGCCAGGCTGCTGGTCCTCTCCTGCAGTATCGGCATCTGATCTTCCACCATCATCCTGTCCAAGGACCTTGCCACAAGAACACAGGGACATTAACAGGTGATTCACAAGTCCAGAACAGAATACACAGTCAACATATAAAAATAGGCCTTTAAAAACATGCACCGACTGCTCGAGCAAGCCCTCCTGCATCCTCAGCCCGGTAGTAGTCTTGTCAAAATCCTCCCCTTGCCGCATTCCAGATAAAAGAGACCGAAAGGCAACTATCTTCTTTCTCCCTTCCCTCCATCCAGAAAGCAGCAAGTAAGCCCAAGGGGAAGAGGCAGCAGGCAAGCAGAAAAGGCAGCAGCAGGCAGCAAATAAACTCTCAGCTCAAGCAGCTTCCATGCATTTGCAAGACCTCCAGCTGTCGCGCCATAAAACGTGGCGCTGGCCTTGCGTGGACCCGACCTGCCAGGTAGTGCACCCCTGGCTACCCCCCACCAGTCCCCCCAGCCCTCACGGAAGCTCCCCCGGGCAGCATCGCAGCTCCTGCTTGGCTTTGCTGGTGCTGGACACAGTCCACAGCGTCCCCGGCCCATTGGGGGCAGAGCATCGGGGAAGGGCCTTCAGGTGACGCTCTGAGGCCATCCTAACGGAGTAGGTGCGTGCCGCGATGACGGAATTTCGGGGGGGGGGGGGGGGGGTGGGGAAGCATTCGAAACCTGCTTCAAAGTGGCTCCAGTGCCGATCTCAGTGTCGATAGGGATTCTCCGCCCGATTACAAAATCGACGTCGAAAGGAGAACCCCGACCCTGATCTTTCCGAAATTTGCTTATTTGCAAATTGAGTGAGAAAAATATGTGAAACGGTTGGATACGCATGCCTTATCGTGACACTGCGTTTTAGATTCTCCGACCAGCAGAAACAATCAGTGTTTCCCATATCAAGCCCCCTCAGAATGATCTATGTTTCAATGAAATGGTCTCTCATTCTTCTAAATTTCGGAGAATGTGGTTTACTCAGTCTTTCATCATGGGACAACCCCCTCATCCAGGGATTATATTACTGAACCCTTGCTGTATCGCCTCCAATGCAAGTGCATCCTTCCTTAAGTATGGGATCCCAATCTGCAGACAGATTTCCAGGTGTAGTCTTACCAATTGTAACAAGACTTTATTCCAGTGCTCCAATCCCCTTACAATAAAGTCCATTGTGCCAGTTGCTCTACAATTTCTTTTTGTTCATTCATGGAATGTGAGTGTTGCTGGCTGAGCCAGCATTAATTGCCAATTCCTAATTTCCCTTCAACTGAGTGGCTTGCTGGATCATTTCAGAGGGCATTTAAGAGTCAGCCACGTTGCTGTTGATCTGGAGTCACATATAGGCAAGACCAGGTAAGGATGGCAGATTCCCTTCCCTAAAAGACATCAGTGAACCAGGTGCACCATGGTCAGTCCACTCATCTGAAGTCCTCATCCACACAGGTAGCAAACATCTAGAATCACTACAGTGCAGAAGGAGGACATTCAGCCTATCGAATTTCATCAACCCTCCAAAAGAGCATCCTGTCTAGGCCCACGCCCCCGCCCTATTCCTGTAACCCCCACCTAATCTTTTGGACACTAAGGGGAAATCTAGCATGGCCAAGCGACCTAACATATATTTTTGGAATGTCGGAGGAAACCAGAGCACCCGGAGAAGACCCACCTGGAGAATGTGCAAACTACACAGTCACCTGAGGCCGGAATTGAACCCGGGTCTCTGGCACTGTGAGGCAGAGGTGCTAACCACTGTATTACCATGCCGCCCTTGCCATCGTTTTGCCCATTGACCTATTGGACAATGTCAAAGATTGAGGCTCCTCCATTACTACATGCTGCTTCCCCATGCCTCCCTCACTTACAGTCAGATCCTCCTATTCCTGACCATTAGCCAACTCAAAAGGCACGTGATTGTCTCCTGGAACAAAGTGTACAGGTAACTCTTCCTTCCCTAATGCCCCGCAATGTCTGCAACTTAGGCTCCAGCTCAGCTACATTAAGCTAAAGTTGTGCAATCTGCAGACAGTTACTGTGATGTGTGGTTGCAATAGAATTCCCACATGAAGCAGGGTGAATTACCACCGTCGCTGCACACCACTATTCCTGTCATGTCTGTCTAACCTTATTTCTTGAATTAGGCAATTGGTTATTAATTTACACAATGTACAACACAGCTGAAGTGTAACACAGCTAATTTTGATTTCCTTTATTTTATCACTAGGTTTTACCAATAGTGATTTTCTTCAGCACAGTAATTTCCATATTATATTATCTTGGATTTATACAGTGGCTTATCCTGAAGGTATGCAAGTTTTAATAATTGTGAAGTTTTATTATTTTCCCTCTGTTGGTCAGATGGAAAATACACTAAAACCATCAGCATCAATGTGGACTAAAAGCAGGTAAGTAATTTACCAATGTAGCTAAGCTCAATACAGGGAGAATCATAAAAATTGGGCGGGATTCTCCTTTTGTTGATGCCAAAATCGGGAAACGCGAATGGTCACAGAATAGCTTCCGACCCGAAATTGCAGTAGGCGCCAGTTTGACGGCAAATCGGAATGCTCCGGCATGCCGAAAATGGAGTAAATGCGTTGCTCGCCACGTGGGGTGAAAGTACAGTGGGCATATCATTAGCGGGTCTGATGCACTATTCTTCGGGGCATCCCAGATTCACCATCTCCGATGGGTCGAGTTCCCGATGGCGTGGTTCACTTGCGCTCTCAAAAGTTGTGAACCTTGCGGCGTGGCTGCTGAGCGAGAGAGGAGGTAAGATATGGTGTGGAGTGACTGCGGGCTGCTGGCCCGGACACCGGCCGTGCTGGCTGCAGTGGTAGGGGGCCCTGCTAGGGCCAGGGGAGGGGAGGGGGTGGACGAGGAACAGGCCGGGCAGCTGGATTCCTCCCCCGCCACAAGACTGGGGCAGTGCCCAGGCACAGACTGCCATTACCGTGGACATCTTGCTGCGCACCCACTGACCACCCATACCTGCCCTTAGTTCTACACAGTGACACCGGCCGTATGGTTGCGCCCACCCTCACATCCGACCACCCGCCCCCGAACACCCCACCCAAATGGCCACCACCCACCGGGAGACCATCCAGGGCCACACCCACACCAGCACCCAGTAAGGGCAATGCCAGCCAATGATAACCCTGGCAGCAGGGACAGGCTAACATGTTGGCTTTTAACTCCCTGCAGACAATGCCGTTTGGCATTCAACCTGCAATGCTGGCTGCCGTGGCGATGGTCACAGTCCTGCGAGATGCCCTGCTTGGAGAGAAGGGGTAAGCTGCAGCAGCAGAGCGGGCAGCAGCAAAGCAGGCAGCAGATGAACGGCCAGCAGAGGACTGGGCTGCAGAGAAAAGGGCTGCAGGGGGGCAGGTGGCGGCTGCACAGGCTGAAAGGGACAGCTGCCCAACAGGCTGATAAAGAGGAATTGCCAAGGAGACGCCTCGTGTGTACAAGCACCGGCTATCATTCAAGGACCTGCCGGACTGGGCATGCTGTCGGAGACTCCGGCTGAGCAGAGAGACTGGGCAACACATCTGCCAGTTGATGGGACACATGACACAGCGGGGGTATTGGGGCGGACACCCGCTCCTGGTGACCGTCAAGGTGACAGTTGCCCCGAACTTGTATGCCACGGAGTCCTTCCAGTCAGCAAGTTTGGATATATCCGGGATCTCTCTGGCCTTGGTGCACATCTGCATCCGTGCCGTCACGGAGGCCCTATATGCCCAGGCGCCTCAATACGTCCAGTTCCATGTGGACCGAGCCCACCAGGGTGCCTGGGCAGCCGGGTTCGCTGCCATCGCCGGGATGACCCAGGTCCAGGGGGGCGATAAATGGGATGCATGTTGCTCTGCGGGCACCGGCGGATAACAGGCTGCTCTACACTAACCAAAAGGGCTACCACTTGATGAACATCCAGCTGGTCTGTGACCATCAGCTGCGCATCGTGCGCCTCTGTGCCTGATACCCAAGCAGAGTGCACGGCTCCTTCATCCTGGCACATTCGGTGATTCCTGACATGTTCGAGGGGCACCCCTCCCCCCCCCCCCCTCCAAGCTGCAGGTTGGCTCCTGGGTGACATGGGGTTACCCACTGCTGTGATGCTGACTCCGATCCGGAGGCCACAGACCAACAAGACCATCCGCTACAACGCTCCCATACAGCGATCAGGAGCGTGATCGAGCGGTGCTTCGGCATCTTGAAGATGCACTTCAGGTGCCTGCACCACTCTGGAGGAGCTCTCCAGTACAAGACTGAGAGGATTGCCTGCATTGTAGTGGCCTGCTGCATTCTTCACAGCATCGCGCAGCAAAGGGACGGAAGAGGAGGATGAGGGTTAAGGGCAGGCCTCATCCAATGAGGTGGATTCAGGGTAGGGAGATGATGAGCAGGACATGGGGCCTGGGCAGGCACGGGAGGCTGCATGACGTCATTGCCAGAGCCAATGCACACGGGACACTCTGATCGCCTCCAGGCTCACCAACTAGGAGGGAGGAGGTGGAGATGTGGGGGGGAGGGTGCTGGCCAGGGGCACGTACACCACATCCCATACCCACACCCTCTCACCTCGCAAACCGTCCACAAGCACACCCCTCCGTTACACATACCTGCGGCGCCATGTCTGTAGGCCCTGGGTTGGCAGTGATAGCGGGTCTGATCCATGGGATGGAGGATGATGCCAATCTGCTCTGCGATGAGCCCTAGTGGGTGCTCCACATAGTAGGACTACGTCTGATTCATGCCCAGAGTAGCACCTTCCACCTGGGTGATCCCTGCATGCGAGCTGGCCTGTCCATCACATGGCTCTGTCGAATTCCCGGGCTGGGGGTGCTGTGGACGGTCAGGGCACGGGGGGAGGGGGCGCACGGTTCCCCCATAGTGCCCCAGGCCGGTTTCAACGGTGCTAAAAGGTGTTTATTGTGGATACATATATACAGTCTGTGTCCTAACCCCGATGACTGAACTATACCCTAACCCCGATGACTGAACTGTACTTTCACCCATGCAAGCTAACTGGTGTCTAACTTTCTGGCCTTATGGGCATTAACACTATGCCTCGGTGATTCTCAAGATGGTACAGCAGGAGTGGCGGCAACCTGCTGTGACTTCTACCCTGCGACAAGGGCTCCTGTTGGCACGCGTCTCCTGGGGCAACCTAGCTTAGTTGGCACGCATGACCAGCACCACTCCCTGCCCCTGCATGTGTATGGACTCCTCCACCTGCGTCCGCAGGTGCTGGATGCCCGCCATCATCCCATCTTGTAGTCCCTGGGTCTCTGACTGCACCTGCACGGAGGCTGGGACTGGATGTTGCAGGAGCCCGGGACCCGTCTGGACGGCAGCTGGTTCCTGGGCTGGCCTGCCCACGACCGTCCGGCCACGCGGCTGCTCCTACCTCCACCTACTATACCGGACGAACTAATGTGCCCAACCAAGATGATAGTCTCGGATGGTGGAGGGTGAGGTTGTTGTCGTGTTTGGTACACTGGTCTAACACTGGCTGCAACTGGATGCAGCTTAGATCAGAAAGATACTCCAGATCTTGAAGTTAGTTCAATCAGATTTATTGAACTAATAGCACAGTTCTCTGTGAGTTCGACTCTGCTAACTTAAGTGTAGTTACTCTCTCTGACTGAACCAGACTAGCTCTTAGCCACGTGGCGGAGGTGTGAGATTGTAAAAACACCCTTGATTGACTCTCTAGATGCTCATCAGTGGAAAGAGGCAGAGTGTGAGTACCTCGTGTCTTTTATAGTCAGATCCCACCCCTGAGTGTCCTGCCTGCTTATTGGTCATGTCCTGTTTTGTGTGTCCATTAACTACTTGTCTGTATATCACTATGTGTGTGTCTGCATATAGAACATAGAATGATACAGCGCAGTACAGGCCCTTCGGCCCACGATGTTGCACCGACATGGGAAGTCAAAAACTAAAGGCCATCTAACCTACACTATGCCATTATCATCCATCTGCTTATCCAATAAACTTTTAAATGCCCTCAATGTTGGCGAGTTCACTACTGTTGCAGGTAGGGCATTCCACGGCCTCACCACTCTTTGCGTAAAAAACCTACCTCTGACATCTGTCCTATATCTATTACCCCTCAATTTAAGGCTATGTCCCCTCGTGCTAGCCACCTCCATCCGCGGGAGAAGGCTCTCACTGTCCACCCTATCTAACCCTCTGATCATTTTGTATGCCTCTATTAAGTCACCTCTTAACCTTCCTCTCTTTAACGAAAACAACCTCAAGCCCATCAGCCTTTCCTCATAAGATTTTCCAACCATACCAGGCAACATCCTGGTAAATCTCCTCTGCACCCGTTCCAAAGCTTCCACGTCCTTCCTATAATGAGGCGACCAGAACTGTACGCAATACTCCAAATGCGGCCGTACCAGAGTTTTGTACAGCTGCAACATGACCTCATGGCTCCGGAACTCAATCCCTCTACCAATAAAGGCCAACACACCATAGGCCTTCTTCACAACCCTATCAACCTGGGTGGCAACTTTCAGGGATCTATGTACATGGACACCGAGATCCCTCTGCTCATCCACACTGCTAAGAATTTTACCATTAGCCAAATATTCCGCATTCCTGTTATTCTTTCCAAAGTGAATCATCTCACACTTCGCTACATTAAACTCCATTTGCCACCTCTCAGCCCAGCTCTGCAGCTTATCTATGTCCCTCTGTAACCTGCAACATCCTTCCACACTGTCTACAACTCCACCGACTTTAGTGTCGTCTGCAAATTTACTCACCCAACCTTCTGTGCCCTCCTCTAGGTCATTTATAAAAATGACAAACAGCAACGGCCCCAGAACAGATCCTTGTGGTACGCCACTCGTAACTGAACTCCATTCTGAACATTTGCCATCAACCACCACCCTCTGTCTTCTTTCAACTAGCCAATTTCTGATCCACATCTCTAAATCACCCTCAATCCCCAGCCTCCGTATTTTCTGCAATAGACGACCGTGGGGAACCTTATCAAACGCTTTACTGAAATCCATATACACCACATCAACTGCTCTACCCTCGTCTACCTGTTTAGTCACCTTCTCAAAGAACTCGATAAGGTTTGTGAGGCATGACCTACCCTTCACAAAACCATACTGACTATCCCTAATTATATTATTCCTATCTCGATGATGATAAATCGTATCTCTTATAATCCTCTCCAAGACTTTACCCACAACAGACGTGAGGCTCACCGGCCTATAGTTACCGGCGTTATCTCTACTCCCCTTCTTGAACAAAGGGACCACATTTGCTGTCCTCCAGTCCTCTGGCACTATTCCTGTAGCCAATGATGACATAAAAATCAAAGCCAAAGGCTCAGCAATCTCTTCCCTGGCTTTCCAGAGAATCCTAGGATAAATCCCATCAGGCCCCGGGGACTTATCTATTTTCACCTTGTCCAGAATTGCCAACACTTCTTTCCTACGCACCTCAATGCCATCTATTCTAATAGCCTGGGTCTCAGCATTCTCCTCCACAACATTATCTTTTTCCTGAGTGAATACTGACGAAAAGTATTCATTTAGTATCTCGCTTATCTCCTCAGCCTCCACACACAACTTCCCACCACTGTCCTTGACTGGCCCTACTCTTACCCTAGTCATTCTTTTATTCCTGACATACCTATAGAAAGCTTTTGGGTTTTCCTTGATCCTACCTGCCAAAGACTTCTCATGTCCCCTCCTTGCTCGTCTTAGCTCTCTCTTTAGATCCTTCCTCGCTTCCTTGTAACTATCAAGCGCCCCAACTGAAACTTCACGTCTCATCTTCACATAGGCCTCCTTCTTCCTCTTAACAAGAGATTCCACTTCTTTGGTAAACCACGGTTCCCTCGCTCGACCCCTTCCTCCCTGCCTGACTGGTACGTACTTATCAAGAACATGCAATAGCTGTTCCTTGAACAAGCTCCACATATCCAGTGTGCCCAACCCTTGCAGCCTACTTCTCCAACCTACACATCCTAAGTCATGTCTAATGGCATCATAATTGCCCTTCCCCCAGCTATAACTCTTGCCCTGCGGGGTATACTTATCCCTTTCCATCACTAACGTAAAGGTCACCGAATTGTGGTCACTGTTTCCAAAGTGCTCACCTACCTCCAGATCTAACACCTGGCCTGGTTCATTACCCAAAACCAAATCCAATGTGGCCTCGCCTCTTGTTGGCCTGTCAACATATTGTGTCAAGAAACCCTCCTGCACACATTGTACAAAGAACGACCCATCTAATGTACTCAAACTATATCTTTTCCAGTCAATATTTGGAAAGTTAAAGTCTCCCATAACAACTACCCTGTTACTTTCGCTCTTTTCCAGAATCATCTTCGCCATCCTTTCCTCTACATCCCTAGAACGATTAGGTGGCCTATAGAAAACTCCCAACAGGGTGACCTCTCGTTTCCTGTTTCTAACCTCAGCCCATAATACCTCGGAAGAAGAGTCCCCATCTAGCATCCTTTCCGCCACCGTAATACTGTCCTTGACTAGCAGCGCCACACCTCCCCCTCTTTTGCCCCCTTCTCTGAGCTTACTAAAACACCTAAACCCCGGAACATGCAACAGCCATTCCTGTCCCTGCTCTATCCATGTCTCTGAAATGGCCACAACATCGAAGTCCCAGGTACCAACCCATGCTGCCAGTTCTCCTATCTTATTTCGTATACTCCTGGCATTGAAGTAGACACACTTCAAACCACCTACCTGAACACTGGCACCCTCCTGCGAAGTCAAATCTGTGCTCCTGACCTCTATACTCTCAATCTCCCGTACCCCAAAAGTACAATCCGGGTTCCTATGCCCCTGCTGAATTAGTTTAAACCCCCCCAAAGAGCACTAACAAATCTCCCCCCCAGGATATTGGTGCCCCTCAGGTTCAGATGTAGACCATTCTGTCTATAGAGGTCCCACCTTCCCCAGAAAGAGCCCCAGTTATCCAGAAATCTGAATCCCTCCCGCCTGCACCATCTCTGTAGCCACGTGTTTAATTGCTCTCTCTCCCTATTCCTCATCTCACTATCACGTGGCACGGGCAACAACCCAGAGATAACAACTCTGTTTGTTCTCGCTCTGAGCTTCCATCCTAGCTCCCTAAAGGCCTGCCTGACATCCTTGTCCACTTTCCTACCTATGTCGTTAGTGCCAATGTGGACTACGACTTGGGGCTGCTCCCCCTCCCCCTTAAGGACCCGGAAAACACGATCCGAGACATCACGTACCCTTGCACCTGGGAGGCAACATACCAAACGTGAGTTTCTCTCGCTCCCACAAAATCTCCTATCTGTGCCCCTGACTATTGAGTCCCCAATTACTAATGTTCTACTCCTTTCCCCCCCCCCCTTCCCTTCTGAGCAACAGGGACAGACTCCGTGCCAGAGGCCCGTACCCCATGGCTTACCCCTGGTAAGTCATCCCCCCCACAAGTATCCAAAACGGTATACTTGTTACTCAGGGGAACGACCGCAGGGGGTCCCTGCACTGACTGCTTCTTCCCAGTCCCTCTTGCAGTTACCCATCTATCTCCAGTCTTTGGTGTAACTACTTCCCTGAAGCTCCTATCTATGACCCCCTCTGCCTCCTGAATGATCCGAAGTTCATCCAGCTCAAGCTCCAGGTCCCTAACACGGTTTTTGAGGATATGGAGTTGGGTGCACTTCCCACAGATGAAATCAGCAGAGACACTGACGGCGTCCCTCACCTCAAACATTCTGCACGAGGAGCATTGTACTGCCTTCCCTGACATCACCTCTAGATTTAAAAAAAAACAAGAAAAAGAAGACAAACCACCTTCAAATTAGGCTGACCGCACTGCACGTATGAAAATTTCCCCAGAGCAGCTGATCAGTAGCTCGCTCTGCCGCCCTATGCTGGATGCTTGCCTTCACTCAAACTCCCTGGGTCTCCTTCGCAGGTACACCTTCAAATTAGGCTGACCGCACTGCACGTATGCAAATTTCCCCAGAACAGCTGATCAGTAGCTCTGCTCTGCCGCCCTCTGCTGGATGCTTGCCTTCACTCAAACTCCCTGGGTCTCCTTCGCAGGTACACCTTCAAATTAGGCTGACCGCACTGCACGTATGAAAATTTCCCCAGAACAGCTGATCAGTAGCTCTGCTCTGCCGCCCTCTGCTGGATGCTTGCCTTCACTCAAACTCCCTGGGTCTCCTTCGCAGGTACACCTTCAAATTAGGCTGACCGCACTGCACGTATGAAAATTTCCCCAGAACAGCTGGATGATGAGAGGTGTTGGAGACTGCTATGACGGAAAGTCCGTGTCCTCCTCTGACCCGAGCTCCGGCGTGTCGTGAGAAACAATTTCATTGTACTTGCCATGGGGTTGCGGGCTTTCTCCCCCTCTTCTATTTTTCTTTAAAAAATATATATATTTATACAGAACAAGCAAAACAAAATTGGGTGGGAGGGGAACTTGGGTGGTGCTCCTGATGTTACTTTCACCCTCTTTCACCCCCATCCTCTCCCGCTCTGCAGCTCCCCTTTCTTTTCAGCTGTGTTTAGTTACCCCCTCTTGCACTGCTCCCCCCCCCCCCCCCCCTCTACCCTCCCCCCGGGACGTCCCTCCCTTCCCTCTCTTCTCTCAAGTCTTGGCTACTTTCCCCTGGCTCTTGGCTACTTGTTTATCCATTTGTTTGTTCGTTGGCCACAAACAGGTCCACGAACAATTGGGTGAATGCTCCCATGTCCTGTGGAAGCCATCTTCCGACTCCCGGATGCCGAATTTGATTTTCTCCAGTTGGAGAAATTCTGATAGGTTGAACAGCCAGTCTGCAGCTTTAGGTGGTGTTGCTGACCGCCAGCCAAGCAGGATTCTAGGGCGGGCGATCAGGGAGGCAAAGGCAAGGGCGTCCGCCCTCCTCCCCATGAAGTGATCTGGCTGGTCCGGCACCCCAAAGACCGCCACTTTTGGGCATCCCTCCACCCTGATCCCCACCACTTTGGACATTGCCTCAAAGAAGGCTGTCCAGTATCCAGCAAGTCTGGGGCCAGATCAGAACATGTGGGTGTGCTTGGCCCGGCCTCCTTGGCACCATTCGCATCTGTCCTCCATCTTCAGGAAGAACTTACTCATTTGGGTTCTTGTTAAGTGGGCTCTATGTACCACCTTTCCCTTAACAGCCTCCCCGAACAGGCGCCGGAATGTGGCGACTAGGGGCTTTTCACAGTAACTTCATTTGAAACCTACTTGTGACAATAAGCGATTTTCATTTCCATTTCATTTCACCTTTAGTTGTGTTAGGTTGAGTCTTATGCACGTGGAGGTGGAATTGACCCTATGTAGTGCATCTCTCAAAAGTCCCCACCGTATTATGAGCCCCAAGTCTTCCTCCCATTTCCTCCTCGTCTAATCCAGTACGGTGTCGGCCCTCTCTATCCGTCGTTTGTACATGTCGCCACAGTTTCCTCCACGTTGAATATTTGCATCCAGTAATTCCGCTAGTTTAGCTCACTCAGCTAAATCGCTGGCTTTTAAAGCAGACCAAGCAGGCCAGCAGCACGGTTTGATTCCCGTACCAGCCTCCCCGGACAGGCGCCGGAATGTGGCGACTTGGGGCTTTTCACAGTAACTTCATTGAAGCCTACTCGTGACAGTAAGCAATTTTTCTTTTTCCTTTTCATAGTGTCTGTTGCGGGTATGTCCTTTTCTCCTTCCGTAGGAAGTTTTTAAGCTGCAGGTATCTGAGTTTGTTGCTCTTAGCTAGCTGGAATCTCTCCGTCAGTTCATCCAGTATTGTGACCCTTCCTTCGCTGTACAGGTTCCCTACCTGTCAGTGTCCCCCCCCCCCCCCCCCCCCCCCCCCCGGTCCTGTCTCCACCTTTTAAAGGTGGTGTCAGTGAGTGCTGGTGCGAACCAATGGTTGTTGTAGATGGGGGCTTTGTCAGACATTTCGGTCAGGCCTAATTGCTGCCGCAACTGGTTCCAGGACTGGAGGGTGGCTACCACCACTGGGCTGCTGGAGTGTTTTTTGGGTGGGAATGGGAATGCTGCCGTGGCGAGGGCCTGACGCAAGGTCCCAGTGCAGGAGGCCTCCTCCACGTGCACCAATTCACCCTCTGGCTCCTTAATCCATCCCATTACTCTTTCTGCTGTCACAACCCAGTAGTAGTACTGTAGGTTTGGAAGGGCTAGTCCTCTCCTGGACTTTGTTTTCTGGAGGACCTTCTTTCGGATGCTAGCATTCCCCCCCCCCCCCCCCCCCCCCCCCCCCCCATACAAATACCTTGATCAGCTTGTCCAGTGAGTTGAAAAAGGCCTTGGGGATATAGATCGGGATGGATCTAAGTAGGAAGCACGTTCCTACTAGGCAGCACGTTCATTTTTATCATCTGTACTCTCCCCACGAGGGAGAGTGGGAGTGTGTTCCATCTTTGCAGGTCCTTTTTGACTTCCTCTGTCAGACTGATCAGGTTCTAGTTGTGAACCCTCGCTCAGTCATGAGCGAACTGGATCCCCAGGTAGCGGAATTTGTGTTGGGCTTGTTTAAAGGGCAGTCCCCCCAGGTTTCCCCTCCACCTTGCGGGTTCACCGGGAAGATCTCGCTTTTGCTCATGTTGAGTTTGTAGCCTGAGAAGGCACCAAACTCTTTCAGGAGCGCGATGATTCCTTCCATGCTGCTTTGTAGGTCTGAGATGTAGAGGGGCAGGTCATTCGCATTAGAGTGACACTCTGTGCTCTCTGCCTCCCCTTTGGATCCCCCTCCAGTTTTTTGCTGTTCTGAGTGCGATCACGAGTGGTTCGATCAATAGGGCGAACTGCGGTGGGGACAGCGGCCATCCCTACCTGGTGCCCCTGTGCAGCTGGAAGCAGTGGGAGCTGGTGTTGTTTGTCCTTACGCTCGCCATGAGAGCGTTGTACAGGAGCTTCACCCAGGAGGCGAACCCTGTTCCAAGCCCGAACTGCTCCAGTATCTCTACGAGGTACTTCCACTCGACACTGTTCGAAGGCTTTTTCTGCGTCCAAGAAGGCGATCACCTGTGGTGTTCTCTCCCCGGATGGGGTCATGATCACGTTCAGCAGGCGCCTGATGTTCGATGTTAGCTGTCTACCCTTGACAAAGCCCGTCTGATCTGCTGCGACCTCTTCTGGAACGCAGTCCTCCAGCCTTTTGGCTAGGATCTTGGCCAGTATTTTGGTGTCTGCGTTTAGTAGTGAGATGGGTCTGTATGCATTACATTGGGTCTTTGTCTTTCTCAGTTATTAGCGAGATTGAGGCCTGTGCCAGTGTAGGTGGCAGCCTGCCCCATGCCAGCGAGTCTGAACATCTCCCACAGGTGCGGGGCCAGTGTTGCCGTGGATTGTTTGGGGAAGTCAGCTGGGAACCCATCTGGTCCCAGCGCCTTCCCCGCCTGCATGGAGCTAATGCTGTCCATTATCTCACCCACTGCTAATGGTGCTTCCAGCCCCAGTTTTCTGTCCTCCCCCACAACTGGCATGTCCAGTCCATCGAAGAACTGTTTCATCCCGAGTCCTCTGGTGGGGCCTCTGAGGTGTATTGCTCTCGGCAAAAAGCATCAAGGCTTTGTTGAGCTTTTTTGGGTCTGTTTCCAATGTGCTTCTGTTGACTCTAATTTGTGCAATCCCTCTAGTGGCTGCCAGCTTTCTCAGCTGGTGTGCCAGCAGGCGGCTGGCTTTATCTCCGTGTTTGTATGGGGCCCCCCATGCTTGGCGGAGTTGGTACACTGCTTTCTTTGTGGAGAGCATGTCAAAGTCCATTTGTAGCTTTTCCCTCTCCACCAGGAGCTCTACAGTCGGGGCCTCAGAGTACTTGCAGTCTACCTCCAGTGTCGAGTTGACCAACTTCTGCCTAACCGCCTTTTCCTCCCTGTCTCTTTGCACTTTGAAGGCGATAGCTTCCCCTCTAATCACCCCATTTAGTGCCTCCCAGAATGTGGAGGCTGAGACCTTCCCGTTATGGTTGTTTTTCGTATACTCTCCTATGGCCTGTGATCCCCTCTCGCTGAAAGCCATGTTGGATAGTGGGACTGTGTCCAACCTCCAATTGGGCGTTGGGCCCTGCCCGTCTCCAACCTCACATTCATGTAATGTGGAGCGTGGTCAGAGTTTACGAATATTCCGCTTTGACCAGCCCTGGAAGCACTGTTTTCCCCACCACAAAGAAATCAATCCTGGTGTATATGTTGTGCACTGGGGAGAAGAAGGAGAACTCTTTCTCCCCTGGTGGTGAACCTACAAGGATCCACCATCCCCATCTGCTCCATATAGTGACCGAGTTCCTTTGCCATGTTTGAGGTCTTCCCTGTTTTGTGGTTTGACCTGTCTGTCCGTGGGTCCTGTACACAGTTAAAATACCCCCCCATGATCAGTCGGTGCGTTGCAATGTTGGGGATTTCCGACATGGTCTTTTTAATAAGTTGGGAACGTTCACATTAACAAGTACCAGTGCCCCGTCCAGAGCCCCACTGATCATGACCTACCGACCCTTCGTCGCCTTAAACATCGTGCTCTTATTGATCAGTAATTGCCATCCCCCTTGCCCTTGTCCCACCCAGCCCTTCCTTACCCGCAGTCGGTCCTGCTCTCTCAGGTGTGTTTCTTAGGTGGGTGAAGATTCTGGATCTTTTCACTGGGCCATTGAGTCCCCTAACGTTCCAGGTGACTATCCTGGTGGGGGGTTTTTGTCCTGTGGAATTAACCATGTTTACCTGGTGGACGTGCCCCTGCACTCCAGGGTTTCCCTTTGTTAGGGAGCCGTCCAAGATGGCTGCTGTCACTGCTCTCCCCATGCGGTTGGGTCGCTGCGATCCGGGATTTCCCTTTGTCCAGTGGGCACTCAAATAGGCTGCCAACTGTGCATCCACCACGTGGGTAGGCCCTTGCACTCCATTGTCTCCGTTTGCCCAGAGACCATACTGGGTGGTCCCCCCTTTCCTGTGTGGTCACTCCTTTTTTCCCCCTACCCCAGCTCTTATCCCCCTTTTCTCCCCCGTGTTCACTGTGTGTGGTTCCCCCCCACACAGGAGGTGAGGTGCTTCCCCCCCCCCCACCCCCACCCCCACCCCCCTCATCGGCTCATCGCTGTGCTGTTGTTCCTTGCCAGTGGGCACCTTATTGCTTATCCTTCCGTTGTCAAATGATGCGGAGCACCTGAGCTCATTGCAGAGCAGGTTGTCAGCATCCTCCATCACATGGACCAGACCCAGCGCTTTGGCCAACTCAGGGCCTGCATCCCATAGGGCATCACGGAGGAGGTTGCATGCAGGGGTGGGGGGTGGGGGTGATGCAGTGTCCATGTCCCTGGCCAGTCCGGCCCCCTAGTTGGTGAACCTGGAGGCGATCACAGCATCCTGTGTGCATTGGCCCTGATGCACACATTGTGCGGCCTCCTGTGCTTGTCTGAGCTCCATGTCCTGCCCAACCTTCCCTTCCCCGCATCCTCCTCGTCGGAGGAGACCTGGCGTTCATCCTTCTCCTTCAGCACATCGCCCCACTGCTGCGCGACGTATGGAGGCCTGCACACTGCTGCCGACCCTCTCAGCATCATACTGGAGTATCCCTAAGGATTGGTCCAGGCCTGAACTACATCTTCAGGAGGCCAAAGCGCCGCTCGATCACTCTCCTGGTTGCTGTATGGGCGTTGTTGTAGCAGGTCTCCACATCGATCTGTGGTCTCCGGACAGCTGAAATAACCCATGAGCACAGTGGATAACCCCTGACGCCATGGAGCCAACCTCCCCGCCGTGAACATGCCAGGAATCGTCGAGTATGCCAGGATGAAGTCGTCGTGCACACAGCCTGGGTATCGGGCGCATACGTGCATGATGCGAAGCTGATGATCATATATCAGCTGCACGTCCATCGAGTGGAACTCCTTTTTGTTTATGTAGAGCGGCCTGTAATCTCTATGTTTTCGGCGGGGGCATGCATCCTGTCGATCACTCCCTGGACCCGGGGAATGTTAGCATTGGTGGTGCATCCTGCTGCTCGGGCATCCTGGTGGCTCGGTCCACATTGAATTGAATGTATTGAGCTGCCTGGGCATATATGGGCCCCATGATGGTGCAGATGAACTTGTGCACCAAGGTCTGTGAGATCCCGGACTGGCCCCCACTCGGCACAGGGAAGGACCCAATGGCATAAATGTTCAGGGCAACCGTAACCTTGACGGCTATTGGGAGCTGGTGTCCTCCCCCATACCCCAGTGGTGCCAGGTGTGCCATGATCTGACATTTATGTTGCACTGCCTCCCTGCTCAGGTCCTTAAATGACACGGATTGCCAGTACACACAAGAAGCCCTTATGTGGCACCGGTAGGCACTGCGGGCTCTGCCCCTGCATGTCTCCCCCTCCCTACCTCTACTCCACTAGCCCCGTCAGTGGCCGGCACCGTCGGGGCGTCTGGCCCTGGCACAGTTTGTGATGCCAGGATACTGTCGGCTGGCGCTGCCCTTTCCAGTGAAATGCTCCACAGCCCTCTCCCGGCGCTCCCAAAGGGGTTACTGTGGGTGTTGCCCTGGGTAGGGCGCCGGCAGGTGGTGGCCAGGTGGGGTGTAGTTGGCAGAGGATGGGGTGTGGGCAGCCATATGGCTGGTGTCACCCTGCAGAACCAGGGCCAAGGTGGGTGGTCATGGGGTGCACAGCAAGATGCCTGCCTTGCAGGCCGTGGCAATGACGGTCCAGGACTGGACACCTCCCCAGTCCCCTGGGGGGTCACCCCAGGTACTCGACCTGATCCTATTCCTTTATCTCTCCCTCATCAGCCCCGACACTGGTTTCACAATGTTTAAAAGCAGAAGTGAACCATGCCGTCGGGAACTCAGCCCATCGGAGGCAGAGAATCACGGAGGCCCAGGAGAATACTGGTCAGGCCCTCTAATGACATGCAAGCAGTGTTTACTGTACGTGCATTCCGAACCGCATTGACGCCGCTATCGAGGTGACGGAGCATTTTGATTTGGCCTCAAATTGGTGCCCGCCGCGATTTTAGCATTGGAACCTATTCTCCGCCCAATCGCGTTTCACGATTTTGGCGTCAGCCTACACAGAATCCCGCCCCATATGTTTTTCAGGGTTACTGGAGACAGCCTGGTCATGTTGTTTTTCTATCAGATTGTATGTTTCAATTATCTTTTAATGAATTATCTTAATTACATTGAAATACAGTGTGAAATGTCACAAATTGGTATCCACCTTCAATGAAAACTAGAGTGTAATTGAATTATCACAAAGAGAATATTGTTTTGTTGTGCATAATGTTATCTCATTTATATCTATCATATTCTTTCAAATGGTAAAACAATTGTAAGATGCTTAACATTACTAACAGGTCAATTTAAAACTTTACCACTAAAATCTCCCCGATTCGAAAAAATACTAATTTACAATAAAATATAATATTTAAATGTTACAGAATTTAGTTTTCTTTATAATAATATTCCTTGAGATACTTCAGACTCTTTTCCATTGTTCAGATTGGTTGGATAATGCAAATATCCATGAATACAACTCCCGCAGAGTCATTGGTAGCAGCAGGCAACATATTTGTGGGACAGGTGAGTGCTACTTAGGCGGAAAAGTTCAGTAGAGTTAGGATTGGCTATCTTCCAGATTTAAATGTTGCAAGGTAAAAAATTTTTTTGCCTCCATTTGGGCACCAGGCAGACAGAACCCATCTGATCTGAGATTTACCTACAATGATCTGAACCTGCCTGCAAATCCCCGGCATTTCCTTTGTGTAGGTTACTTCCAACAGGGCCTTGCACCTCAAAATTTTGTTGGAAATGCAGAATCTGCCTTAGGCCTCCCTTGTGGCCTTTCCTTCCATTTCCAGATCTGAGAAGAGCAGGCACATTGCTGATGGCCAAATTCTTCTGATGCCCTAATGTTGCAAGATTATTTGGTGCCTCACAAAGAAGTCTCACAAAGAAGGCTTGTATGGTTGAACATAAGCCGTTTATTATTTCCCTGAACTATATACATCTCCAAGATACAGTCCCGCATGGGTACTGTCTTGATGTTGGCTCCCTCCAGACTCTACAACTCAATCTCCCCTCAGGTGACTCTGTACATCACTAAGCGGGCGATACTGTTTTTGAATCCCACATTAACCCTTGCTTTGTCCAACACCTCACTCTAAGTTCTTTTCAAAATATCCTTAAAATACAATCTTTACTTGCTACTCTTCACCACCCCCCAAGTTTCTGATTTATAAATACTGGTGGTTTGCCGATTCTTCCAGATCTTGTTCTTGCCACGTTTAGAGGAATTATAGTCTCAGATGCTTTGGTTTGACATTGTCTACTTGGTGTTTAAATTGTAGTACTCTGTGCTTCTGACATTTGGTTTTCTCCATTTAATTTGTCTTTTATGCTCCTTCGAGTTGAATTTCTCCTTTTTCGGGAACCCATCTGCTTTGTTTGAACACCATGGGCACAATTTCCCCCAAAAATGACAACGTGTCAGGCTCCGACTAAACACCAGCCTGTTTCTCCCCAGAGAAACAGCCAGGTTTTTTCTTCAGGTCTTCTGATGCTTTGTCAGAAAAAAGTAGGGGAACATGTTTTGCGCTGCCATTCTTGACGGGTGTCGCCTAAAGCCCAACTCCACAGAGATTGGGTGCCTTTTTTAAAGGATGCTGTCACGGGAATGTCCCTTGAAGAAAGGTTTTGTCTTATCACATGGCTTCAGTGATGTCATTGTGTGGGTGGAGCTGGACTGTGGCTCTGAGTGTTTTTTACTTTCGATTTGAGGTTTGGATTGGCTTGAAATTCCCAGGTTGAAAGAAGTGCCTCTCTATCTTCATTTTAAAGCTGTTTCCAGAATGCTTGCTAACTTAAAAGAGATTGCTTTCTGGAAGGAATTCAAATCTGCTGTTTGAAAATAGGAACAGAGTATCAATAACAAGTCGCAAAGAAAGTGAGAAAGGCCACGCCTTTGAAAAGGGGTTTCTGGTTTTACTTGGATTTTGTTATTGAATTGAAACAGTTAAGGGGGAATTTATTAAGGGTTATACATAGGCTACTGTAGCTGTGTGTTGCCTTTATGTTTGTAGTTGATAAAAATTCTTGCTGTTTGTGTTTATACAAATGTTAACTAAATACTTAGAGTAAAGCTTGTTTTTTTGATTAAAAGCGCCTAAGAAGTCCGTTGAATAACACCTGAAAGGCAGGCTCTTGTGCTCATCTTAGCCAAATTCAACAAATAGTTATATGTCAGGTGAACTTCATAATATACTTTGGAGTTTTCTAAACCCTGTCCCATAACAGAACTGGGGGCTCATGGGATAAAAGTCTTATTTTCGTGATTGGGTTGGCTTAGTGAACCGAAAGACAGTGAGGGGTGAGCATATCTTTGTTTTCTTTTTAAGTGTTGTATTCAAGTTTAAATAGGAAGTGTGGACAATGGCTCTTTTCAGAGGCTCAGAGTTGTTTGGGGGTGGAAAAGGTCACACGTAGTACCTTACAAACAGAGACTAAAAAAATGGTTTTAGATTTGGCAAAAAACATTGCAGTTAACATTGCCTGACAAAATACGAAAAGAAGAGGTAATTGCAGCAGTAGCTGAGCATTTAAAATTGCCTGAGACACAGTCTGATTCATTGGAAATGGCAAGAGTTCAATTACAGATCATGCAGCTTGAACATGAAAAAGAATTGAAGCAGCTTGAATACGAAATGAGGGAAAAAGAAAGAATAGCCCTAACAGAATAAAAAGCGAGAGAAGGGAGGTACAGATCAGGGGAAAAGAAAAGGAGAGAGAAGAAAGGGAAAAAGAAAGAATAGCCCTTGCAGAACAAAAGGAAAAAGAGAGCGAGGGAAAAGAAAGGGAGAGGAAAAAAGAAGAGCGAGACTTTGAACTTCGGAAACTGGCCATGAAACGTGAAAGTCAGTTAAAATCGGCGGAGGTAAAGAGAAACATACAGTCTGAGGATAGTGAGCAAGAGAGTCATAGTCAAAGGTTTGTTAGGGATCAATTTAAATATGTCCAAGCATTGCCAAAATCTGATGAGAAGGATTTAGAAGCCTTTTTCATTTCATTTGAGAAAGTAGCTAAACCAATTAAATGACCACAGGACATGTGGGTATTACTGATTCAAACAAGGTTGGTAGGTAGAGCTAGTGAAGTGTTTGCATCACTATCAGAAGAGGTGTCTTAGATGCATATGAACTAGTGCCTGAAGCCTACAGACAAAGGTTTAGGGTAAGGCAAGAACCTGGTCAAACATAGATAGAGTTTGAAAGGATCAGAGTAATTTTGATAGGTGGATAAGGGCTTTGAAAATAGACCAAACGTATGAAGCTGTTCGAGAAATGATAATTTTGAACAAGTTTAAAAATTCAATTCCTGATGTAGTGAGAACTAATGTGGAAGAGCAGAGGGTTAAAACTGCGAGATTAGCAGCAGAAATGGCAGATGATTATGAATTAATTCATAAATAAATTAAAGTTTAGTTTCCAACATCAGTTTCAGCCTGTGAGGGATAGAAACTGGGGAAAAGAGAAATACTCAAGTGGTAAAGGTAAAGGAGATCTAATGGAAGTTAATAAGGATAGTGTACCTCAGATTAAAAAGGAAATCCAGGAGTGTGGAAGAGAAATGAAAAGTTTCAGATGTTTTTACTGTGATAAACTAGGCCATGTAAAGTCACAGTGTTGGGGTTGAAGAAAAGCACTGGGAAGGCTGATGTGGTAAAACAGGATAAGCCAGTGGTGTTTGTTAAAGTGGGAAAAGAAAGCCCAATTGAAGCGAACGAGGTGCAAAAAGAATGTACAGCTTATCAAGAGCTGATTGATAAGGTGCCAGATCTCTTTGAAGAATTAACTTTTGTGGGTAAAGTCTACTCATGTGTACCAGGAGGAGTAGGTAAACAAGTAAAAACTTTAAGAGATATGGGAGCTAGGCAATCTTAAATGGTAAGAGATGAGGAGTTATGTGGTTTGGGAAGAATGTTTCCAGAAATGGTTGTAATATGTGGAATTCAGGGTGAGAAGAGCAGTGTTCCATTATATAAGGTGAAGTTGGAGAGTCCAGTGAAGAGTGGTGAAGTGGTGGTAGGAGTAATATAGAAACTATCTTGTCCAGAATATAGTTTATCTTGCGTAATGATATAGCTGGATCGCAGGTGGGAGTGATGGCTACTGTGGTTGATAAGCATTTTTCCTGATTGTGTAGTAACAAGGTCACAAAGTCACAGGTTAAGACAAGAGGAGAAATCAAAGAGTGAAGATAAAGTTGAAGTTCAATTATCAGAAACGATTTTTGATCAGATGGTTGGAAAAGAACAAGAACAAGTGGAGGATGAGGTGGATATTTTAATCCAGAAAAATTGGAGGAGTTACAACTGAAAGATAGAGAAATAAAATGGATGTATCAGAAAGCATACATGGACGAGGAATCTCGATGTATACCAGAATGTCATTACCTTAAAAATGATGTCTTTATGAGAAAATGAAGACCTTTACATATGCAGTTGGATGAAAAGTGGGCAGAAGTTAATCAAGTGGTATTGCCGGTAGGATATAGAAAGGGGTGTTGCGAGTAGCACATGAGGTACCAGTAGGAGGTAATTTAGGAACATAGAACATACAGTGTAGAAGGAGGCCATTCGGCCCATTGGTGCACCAACTCACTTAAGCCCTCACTTCCACCCTATCCCCATAACCCAATCACCCCTCCCAACCTTTTTGGACACTATGGGCAATTTAGCATGGCCAGTCCACCTAACCTGCATGTCTTTGGACTGTGGGAGGAAACCGGAGCACCCGGAGGAAACCCATGCAGACACGGGGAGAACGTGCAGACTCTGCACAGATAGTGACCCAGCGGGGAATCGAACCTGGGACCCTGGCGCTGTGAAGTCATAGTGCTATCCATTTGTGCTACCATGCCCATCAGTAGGGAAGTAAGGAAAACTCAAGCTAAAATACTAAAACATTTTTATTGGCCTGGACTGCATAAAGATACAGTTAAATTTTTTCGATCGTGTCACACATGTCAAGTGAGAGGGAAACTTCAAGCGGTGATAAAAATAGCACCCTTAATACCCATTCTAGCATTTGAGGAACCTTTTACAAGGGTCTTAATTGATTGTGTAGGACCGCTTCCTAAAATGAAAAGTGGGAATCAATATCTTTTGACTTTAATGGATGTGTCTACTACGTGTCCAGAGGCCATTCCAGTGCACAATATTACAGCTAAAAAGATTGTGGAGGAGTTACTTAAATCTTTTACTAGATATGGACTATCCACATACTAGATATGGACTAACCACAGAAATACAATTAGATCAAGGATCAAATTTTACCTCTTGGTTATTCAAGTAAGTTTGGATAGCATAGGAGTAATCCGGTGGCGGCGATGTGCTGAGCAGATGCACGTCAGGTAGCTATCCGCCCAATCGGACCCAATTTACCAGAGAGTTTGACCTAAAAAGCCTCCTAAAACCCACCCGACCACAAAAGATACAGAAGAAGAAGATGCCTACCAACAATAGATTGAGGGGATGGCGAGAAATTAGAAGCAGCAGCGAAGGAAAGGGGCAGGAACAACGGGAGAACGGACAGGTGGCTCCACAGGGCGAGGCGGCGACCCAGGTGAACCAGGAGGAGGAAAGATCGGCGACCCGATCGGCGGAACAAGAGCAGGCATAACACTCCTCACACCAACTTATTTCACCTTACACCCACGCTTCTTTGTTTCAGCCCTTCCTCATGTCCCCATCTGTCTACCGAACTTCGATAGTCACTTCGGATTTTTCCCTTTGAGTTGGGAATCTGGAGTCGGGCAATTTCCCAACATCGCAATCTGCCTCAAATGGCCATGCCTGTATATCGTATTTTCATCCTGGAGTGTTGGCGCAGATTAGAGTCAGGAACGTGACCTGCTGAAGGAGGACTTAGGCATAATCTGTGACGCAAATGGTATCAGAAATGAAGGCGGGTCCATCCTATCCCAATAAACAACCTGCCGTGAGCCCAGTACATTTATCGCTTCACCGCATAGGAAACTGTTCAGGAAGAAAGTGCAAATACTGAAGATTGGTCAGAAAATGATGGTCAACATTTCAACAGGTAGCTGAACTTTCACCTGTGAGTATGTACTTTAAGTTTATAAAAAATAGGAGCAGAATTAGGCCATTTAGCCCATTGAATTTGCTTCACCATTCGATCATGGCTGATCTCATCCTGGCCTTAACTCCACCGTCCTGTCCGTTCTCCAAAACCCTTCAATCCATTACCAATTAAAAATCTGTCTAACTCCTCCTTAACTTTACTCACTGTCCCGGCGTCCAACGTACTCTGGGGTAGAGGATTCTACAGATTCACAACCCTTTGGGGGAAGTAGTTTCTCCTCAACTCCATTTTAAATTTGCTACCTCTTATCCTAAGACTATTACCTCTCATTCTAGAATGCTCCACAAGAGGAAGCATCCGCTCCCTGTCTACTTTATCCATAAGGGGCAGCGCGGTAGCATGGTGGTTAGCATAAATGCTTCACAGCTCCAGGGTCCCAGGTTCGATTCCCGGCTTGGGTCACTGTCTGTGCGGAGTCTGCACGTCCTCCCCCGTGTCTGCGTGGGTTTCCTCCGGGTGCTCCAGTTTCCTCCCACAGTCCAAAGATGTGCGGGTTAGGTGGATTGGCCATGATAAATTACCCGTAGTGTCCTAAAAAGTAGGGTTAAGGGGGGGATGTTGGGTTACGGGTATAGGGTGGATACGTGGGTTTGAGTAGGGTGATCATTGCTCGGCACAACATCGAGGGCCGAAGGGCCTGTTCTATGCTGTACTGTTCTATCTATCTATACCTTTTATTATCTTGTATACCTCAATTTGAACTCCCCTCATTCTTCTAAACTCTAGAGAGTACAAGTCTAAACAGATCAATCTATCTTTATATGACAAACCCCTCATCTCTGGAATCAACCTAGTGAGCCTCCTGCCATTGATGATGTAATTGAGGACTGATACATTGTTGCCTTGTGAGAATAACTGTTATAAAAGTTCATTAGTGTCCTCCCAATCTATTGTGGAATCCATTGCTGTCCTCATCTGTGTTGTGATGACCCAGCTCTGAGGACTGTTGTAACAACCTTTCACCATTTCCCCCTCCAAGTATCTGCACTTAACCAAATAAACATGCTGCAGATCACAGCATAGCTCTGCAACTGCTGCATAATCTCAATACATGCCACTCCTGCAAATCATACAAGAGCAGTAAGGCCACCAAGCCTCCACATGGTGAACCCATCACTGAAAATGCCAGACTAAAAAATACAACTCCTTCACTATAAAGGTATCTTGATGACTTATCAATGTACTACACACTTGGATAACATACATACTAAAACAAAACCTTTTCTACTCAAGTGACAGAATGGATGAAAGAGAGCAGCCAGGAGATCTGGGAATTTTCAGCTAATCAGAAAGGTTCTGGTGAACACCAACCCCACTTAGCTTCACTATAGGCTACCTCCATTGTGGCTGGTGCTGGGCTTACTGCAGTCCAAACAGTGTCCACTGCTTCTGACAGCTTTTGGGGGCAGGGCCACGACTGCAGGTAATTGCCGCATGCTGCAATAGGGTGTACAAGTCGAATTGATTCAATTCTTCAGAACTCTATTCATGTATATGGACAGCACGGTAGCACAAGTGGATAGCACTGTGGGTTCACAGCGCCAGGGTCCCAGGTTCGATTCCCCGTTGGGTCACTGTCTGTGCGGAGTCTGCATATTCTCCCCGTGTCTGTGTGGGTTTGCTCCGGCTTCCTCCCACAGTCCAAAGATGTGCAGGTTAGGTGGATTGGCCATGGTAAATTGCCCTTAGTGACTAAAAAGGTTAGGAGGGGTTATTGGGTTACGGGGATAAGGTGGAAGTGAGGGCTTAAGTGGGTCGGTGCAGACTTGATGGACTGAATGGCCTCCTTCTGCACTATGTTCTATATTCTATATGTTGAAAAGGTGTATAAGACCAGACCAGAAAAACGTGTTTGATTCAAATCTCTTTAAAGTGCATTTATCAATGAAACAGAAAAATCATGCAACTCGTTTTTTTTAGCAAGTCTTACCCGGTTCGCTAACAATGATAAACTTGTAATAGGGATGTGACTCCCTTGACACCTGAGAAACTACTTTAACTCAGTCTATGAACCCTTTTAACACAGTTTACTCTACATCTAGGGCCACATCTCTAGGGGCTGGTTTAGTGCACAGCTAAATCGCTGGCTTTGAAAGCAGACCAAGGCAGGCCAGCAGCATGGTTCAATTCCCGTACCAGCCTCCTCGAACAGGCACCGGAATGTGGTGACTAGGGGCTTTTCACAGTAACTTCATTGAAGCCTACTCGTGACAATAAACGATTTTCATTTCAAAAAAGATTTTGAATTCTTCATCCTCTGTGTCTGAGTGGAAGTTTGTTGCGAGCTTGGGGTTGAGGGCATCATAGAAAGCTTTTCTAGTTAGCTATAGATGATATAGGTAAAAGTTTAATTGATAACTCATTAAGAATAATTAACTGACATCATATTAAGCATTAATTTAGTGCAACTATAGCTGGGAATTAATCAGATAAGACTGTATTTTCACATTTCACAAGTTGCTTGAGGCCTGCAGGATCAGTGACTCAACTAACTAAAATACCCTAATGTTTGGTAAAAACATTGTGGCTGTTTCTATAGCAACAGCCAGTCTATGTTGAGATGCAAGTGTCGATAATTTGGGAAATTGGCAAGCGATGGTATGGGAAATTCACACCGATATATTTAAATACATATCTCTCTTAAATTGATGGACAGGCACTTTGGCCGAATTGAGTGAATTATAAATTAAATAAAGCCAATCACAGGTGTAAAGAAGGTGAAACCTTAAGATAATAATCTTCTCAAGAATCACTTGTCGGGATGGAAAAATCCATTCCGGAATCAATCTATCTCTTTCTGAAACCTATTTTCTTGGCTTGCTTTTGCTAAATCGCCATCTTTCTTTTGTTTAAATCACTCAGTCTTTTTATACCGTGTATTATGATTTGAAGAATTACCATGATTTGTACTTTAAACTCAACCATTGTATTCGCCAAAGACAATCTATCTGACTAGCCTGTAAAATGGCTAGTCAGAATTCTCTTAATGTTGTATTGAAAATAAAGTTACCAGTGTGGGCCCCACAAGATGACAAATAAAGCTCAATTGAACTTTGCCAATAAGCACAGTCTTGATCACTGTTCTTTGGGAACTAAGAAGGGATAACGGATATCCAGGGTTCCGAATAGACGCAGAGATCCATTGACTGGCGCTGCGAGAAGAAAGGAGGGAGAAGTGGACCGAAGACCGACCGACCAAAGACCATGCCTTGACGAGAGTACAAGATACCAAATCGTTAACGACGAGGCCCGAAGGCAAAATCACTGACCGGAAGACCGAACTTTGACTTCGATCCGAAGATCGGTGGGACTGAGGTAAGAAATCATCTTTACCTCATTAAAGTCTCAAGCTGCAACGGCTCGCATAACTTCCTCCTATCAAGAAAAGTACCTTAAAAGAAAAGACTGTGCAATTGGGTGAGGGTGCAAATCTATTATCAGACGTCTTATATCACTGTAATTTGGTATATGGCACGGCGCTACAGGTGTACAAATTACAACCTGCCACTCACAGAGTTCTCGATTTGCGGCCCGGGTCAGAAACCTATCCGGAAGAGTAATGGGGGACGAGGAGTTGTTCAATACTTCTCCAAAGCGCGACCGAAGTACTTATCCTACATGTGGGCATGCTAAATCAGATGTCCCACTGCTTCCATGGGTGGAGTAGAGCTCCCCACAACCTCTATGGGTGGCCGAGCTCCACCAGGTGTGTCCACTGATGATATGCTCGGAGATCTTAAATCTTGTATTAATCGGCAGTTTGATTTGTCCAACGCAAATATGGAAATTGAATTAAAATACAGCATTCCCAAGGGCTAATGGTCCCTTGAAAATATAAAAAGAATTTGGGGTAAAACTACCTGAATGAAGGATAGGGAGCGTGTTAGACGGCCTCTTGTGTAATGGGACAGCTCCATAGGCGACAGGAGACAATCGCCAACACAAACCAAGATAGCAAACTTAAGTTCAAGTCCAGGCAGTCTGTGAGCGATTGCAGAAATCAAAACCTAAGTTTGAACAATTAGAAACCCTATTGAGCAAACATGAAAAAACTAAAACTTCATTAACCGACTCGGACTCCAGAGTTCAACAATTACAATCACAAATTGATGGGTTACAACAGGAAAATACCCAGTTACTTAAAGAGAAGTTTGCTCTGGAGACTGAAATGGACGACATGAAGGGTCATAACAAATTGCTGAGAGAAAATTTGGAGGCTCTGAAGCCGGCAAACCTGTTTTTAAACCCTCAGCTGTTTCTCAATTCTCCAACCCAGACAATTCCGCCACAGGCAAAATCAGGATTAATTCTGACCCCGACTATACCGGCATCAGCTCCCGCATTGCAGCCAGTCGCTGCTGCCATGGCGGCCATGAATCCTCTGACACAGACTCCCCAGGTGTGGTCCAGCCAACAATTCCCCATGTCTGTGCCGGGTTCAATGGTCCCTGTCCCCACGAACACTCAACCTCAGCTGGTCCCCACACCCGCCTGCAATGTGAGTGTGGTCGGCCAAAATATGCAGCTAACCCCACCTCAAAGGCCTCCCGGGGCAACTTCAGCAGGCTCCGAGATTGTTATCGCTACACAAAGTGCTGAACAAATGAATCTAGTTAGCTCGGGTGATGACAGTGATGCAAAAATCAAACTTAGTGGTGTTAAGTAATGGGTTAAAAGACATTGCAATTAGTTGTCTCATTTATGTTAAGTGTCCAATAATTGACACTGATATGTAAAGGGTCTTCAGGTGGCCTCTGGGTCTGGTGATGTGTAGAGTTTTGTGCAGAGTCTGTTGGAAGAAATAAAAGTGTGTTGGTGAAAAAGGAACAGAACTTTTGTCTTCATACCACAGAATCTAATATGTCGAACAAGTGGCAGGACCGGAACATTACGACTCGCCCCATTACGCATCAAACGGGTTAAGGTTGAAGCGACCAAAACAACCAAAAACGATGTAACTACCACTAGATCTCAATATACCCGACATTAGATTGATGATCCGGCAGACCCCGATGAAATTGATCGATGGTCCAAAGAACTCCCGCTCCGAAAAAGGGGGCTTAGCCACCTGGGATCAGCTAGAGCGCTTACAGAATATTTACAGTCTCCATCCGTTAGATGGAGGCAGACACAAAAATTATAGCTGCCCGACCGGCAATACCAGGGGCTGGATTCTCCGAAATCACATTCGGCGTGGGGACGGAGAATCCAATTTCACGCCGAAATTGGGGCCGCCGCTGGTCCGACGATTTTCCGGAATCCGAGGATCAGTGTGATCATGGAGTACGCCACGCGGCTGGGCAGCCCATTAGTAGAGGCTAGCCCAGCGATCCTTCGCTCCCGACCGGCCAGGTTCCCGACGGCTTGGAAGTAACCACTAATGCCGGTCGGGATGCTGGCGTGGCAGCTGCGGACTCAGTCTGCGGCCGCCCTGGTGGGGGACAAGGGATCATACACCAGGAGGATTGGGGGGTGGGTGGGGGGTTTTAGGCAGCCGGGGGTTAGATCTGTGCGATCTGATGCTCAGGCGAGCGGCCGATCGGTGGGGTCTAAGTTTTATATCTGCCTCTGCGGTCCAAGTCCGCCATGAGCTCGGCAAGGCCGTCACTGTGCACATGGGCAGCACGGTAGCATGGTGGTTAGCATAAATGCTTCACAGCTCCAGGGTCCCAGGTTCGATTCCCGGCTGGGTCACTGTCTGTGCGGAGTCTGCACGTCCTCCCCGTGTGTGCGTGGGTTTCCTCCCACAGTCCAAAGATGTGCGGGTTAGGTGGATTGGCCATGCTAAATTGCCCGTAGTGTCCTAAAAAAAAGTAAGGTTAAGGGGGGGATTGTTGGGTTACGGGTATAGGGTGGATACGTGGGTTTGAGTAGGGTGATCATTGCTCGGCACAACATCGAGGGCCGAAGGGCCTGTTCTGTGCTGTACTGTTCTATGTTCTATGCGCGGACTCAAAACCGGAAGTGCGGGGGCCCGTATCTGCAGCTAAATCTGCGTGAATTACTACAGGTCCCTGCAGGGCAGTGAATTAGCTGTACTTTTTCCCAGGAATCTCCAGCGTTTTTGCGGCGGCATGGGGGACATAGCCTCATTTAGGAGAATCCAGTCCCAAGCTAGTTCCACACCGTCGCGAACTCGTCGGTTGAAAGCGGAGGATCGCTGGTCTGGCCTCTGTCAATCAGCCCCGAGCCGCGCGGCGTACTCCACGATCATGCCGCTTCTCGGTTCCCGGAGCATCGCTGACCAGTGGCAGGCCCGATTTCAGCGTGAAATTGGATTCTCCTTCACCCGCACCGAATGCGATTTTGGCGTGGGGCTGCGGAGAATCCAGCCCATAGTTCACATTAGCTTATGCAAGAAGTGAGGTGATAAACTGAAATGTATCCCGCATAGTGGTAACAATCTCTCGTTGAATTTGTGATATCGTCGGGAATTTAAAAGTACAGCTTACCTTGTTTAAAGTTAGCGGGAGATTTCTCAATACAACTGGATGAAAGTGCAAATATTATAGATTGTGCAACCTTGTTAGCCTACATTAGGTATGTTTGGCACAATTAATTTATTGAGAAATTATTGTACTGCTTGACATTAGCAACCTGCACGAGTGGCACACAGATCTTTAAAGCATTGAATACCTATGGGTTGTAGAATACTTGACTGGGCTAATTGCAAAGGAATCCCAAGCAATGGGGTATCATGGTAGCATAGTGGTTATCACAGTTGCTTCACAGCTCCAGGGTCCCAGGTTCGATTCCCAGCTTGGGTCACTGTCTGTGCGGAGTCTGCACATTCTCCGCGTGTTTGCGTGGGTTTCCTCCAGGTGCTCTAGTTTCCTCCCATGGTCCAAAGATGGGCAGGTTAGGTTGATTGGCTATGCTAAATTGCCCTTAGTGTCCAAAAAGGTTAGGTGGGTGTGGTGAATGTAACTTAGTAATTCACACTGTATTTACCAATACCATTGTAAGCGCTGTAGCGTTATCCGACCACTAGGGGGAGTATCTCTGGGAATGCTCAGGAGTTTGTACAGGGCTCCACCCTTGGCTCCGCCGACGACTCCTCCCCCGGACTACTGTATAAATACCCTTGTCCAGAGCCAGCCTACCAGTTCATCGAGAGTTCAACGGGTAACAGGCTGGCTCTGTAGTAAGTAGATTAAAACCACTGTTCATATCTTAAAGCACATGTCTAGTGAATTGATGGGTCCATCAATTTAATCTACTTAAGAACAGTCAGGATCGATCATGGAATCAGCCCTCAAGCCTGGACGCCTGGAACGCGACCCACAGGATGCAGAGGCAAAATAAATCTTCTCCCACTGGTTGCGGTGCTTTAAGGCCTCCCTGGCAGAAGCGAGCACAGCCGAAACAACAGAGGAACAGGAGTTAAGTCTACTGCACACGAGGGTGAGCCACAGAATCTCTACGCAACTAAACTCGGCCGGTTCATATACTGCAGCGCTAGCGATACTCGATAAGATGTATGTAAGGCCCATTAACGAAGTTTACGCACGCCATGTGTTCACAACTCGCCGCCAGCAGCCTACAGAATCACTCGCCGAATTTTTAAGAGAGCTCAATAATCTATCAAATGACTGTAACTATCAAGCGGTTACCGCGGCTGAACATAGAGAACTTGCTGTACACGATGTTTTTGTAGCGGGCCTCAGGTCTAATTATGTGCGCCAACGACTGCTGGAAAAGGGGGCCCAAGACTTAGAAACAACTACGGAAATTGCTACCACGATGGAGGTCTCCTTCCGCAGCCTCACCTCGTTCCCCGTGGACCCTGCGACCCAATCATGGGCCCCCGACCAGCGACTCCCCCAGGCCTGTGCCACGCGGCCGCCCAGCCACCATGCTGCCCCAGCCAGCCACTATGCTGCTCCAGCCAGCCACTATGCTGCTCCAGCCTGCCATTTCTGCGGCCAGAATCAGCACCCGCGGCAGCACTGCGCGGCCCGCAACGCGGCCTGCAGCAGCTGCGGGCGGAAAGGTTACTACGCGAGAGTGTGCCTTGCAAAAAGGGCCCCAGCTTCCAACTCCCCAGCGGCACAAAGTAATCGCTCCCCACACCCGCAGGCCCGCGGGGCCCGAAACGCTGCGGCCTATGCCCCGACCCCGCCCCTTCCCGCCACGTGCGATCCATGGGGGCCGCCATCTTGGCAAACCTCCACCACGCGGCTGGCCACGTGCGACTCATGGGGGCCGCCATCTTGGACGCCTTCTTCCTCGCCGCCCGCCACGTGCGATCCACGTGCCCGACCTGCATCTCCACACTCGGGCAACTCATCGGAAGAGTACGACCTCCCCGGGCGCTCGTCACGCGGCCCGCAACTCGGCGCAGTCACGCTGGATCAATCACGCCCGAAGCATCTGCGAAATTCGATGGCAGAGGTCCAAATGAATGGGTACAACACGCCATGCCTTTTCGACTCCGGGAGCACTGAGAGCTTCATACACCCAGACCTGGTAAGACGCTGTTCGCTCCCCGTTTTCCCCGTGCGGCAAACAATCTCACTCGCTTCAGGCTCCCATTCTGTCCAGATCCAGGGGCGCACCGCCGCGACACTCACAATCCGAGGCACTAGCTACTCAAAATTTCAACTCTACGTTTTGCCCGACCTCTGCGCGCCACTCTTATTAGACCTAGATTTTCAGTGTAACCTTAAGAGCCTCACCCTCAACTTCGGCGGGCCCCTGCCTCCACTCACTATCTGTAGCCTCGCTACGCTGTGAATCTCCCCCCGTCCTCTCTTTGCTAATCTCACAAAGGACTGTAAACCCGTAGCCACTCGTAGCAGGCAACAGCCTGCAGGATAGGGTATTTATCAGTTCAGAGGTCCGAAGGCTTCTCAGTGAGGGGATTATAGAGGCCAGCAATAGTCCCTGGAGAGTTCAGGTGGTTGTCGTTAAGACCGGGGGAAAATTCCGCATGGTTGTTGACTATAGTCAGACCATAAATAGATTTACGCTCCTCGGCGCGTATCCCCTCCCCAGGATTGCAGACATGGTAAATCAGATCGCCCAGTATCGGCTCTTTTCCACGGTGGATCTGAAGTCTGCATACCACCAGCTCCCAATCCGCCCGGTGGACCGCCACTACACGGCATTCGAGGCCGATGGCCGCCTCTTTCATTTCCTCCGGGTCCCCTTTGGCGTCACTAATGGGGTCTCGGTGTTCCAACAAGCAATGGACCGAATGGTGGACTGTGGTGGTATGATTTGCATAGTTGTCTGCCATTGGTGCAGAACACCGGCTTACCATTGGCCCTGGTCGGTCATGTGCCTCTCGACCGATTGGTTGAGACCAGTCATGTGAGTTAACCACGCCTCCATACCGAGGTATAAATAGTCAGAATGCCCGCCAGTCGTCCATTTATTGTAGTCGACCGCAGGGCTAAGTTCTAGCTTATTAAAGCCTAACTTTTGTACACAACCCGTCTCACGTGCAATTGATGGCTCATCATGGACCAGTACAGGCTGCGGGCCACGTTCCCGTACTTGGATAACGTTACCATCTGCGGCTATGACCAGCAGGACCACGACGCCAACCTCCACCAGAGGTTTTCTCCAGACGGCACAGAAATTAAACATCACCTACAACAAAGAGAAATGCCTTTTCCGCACAAACAGACTGGCCATCCTCGGCTACGTCGTGGAAAACGGAGTCCTGGGCTCAGACCCGGACCGTATGCGCCCCCTCTTAGAACTCCCCCTTCCCCATTGCCCCAAGGCCCTCAAACGGTGCTTGGGCTTCTTCTCCTACTCCGCCCAGTGGGTCCCTCAATATGCGGACAAAGCCCGCCCACTCTTTAAGGCCACACGATTTCCCCTGTCAGCTGAGGCACGCCAGGCCTTCAACTGCATCAAGGAGGACATCGCCAAAGCGGCCTTGCGAGCGGTGGATGAATCCTCTCCATTCCAGGTTGAGAGCGACGCCTCAGAGGTAGCTCTAGGAGCCACGCTAAATCAGGCAGGGAGACCAGTCGCATTTTTCTCCCGTATCCTCTCCGCTTCAGAACTCCGACACTCCTCAGTCGAGAAAGAAGCACAAGCCATTGTGGAGGCTATTCGTCACTGGAGGCACTACCTTGCAGGTTGGGGTTCACCCTCATCACCGACCAAAGATCAGTTGCCTTTATATTTGATAACTCGCAAAGGGGCAAAATAAAAAATGATAAAATTCTTCGGTGGAGGATCGAACTCTCCACCTATAGCTACGATATTAAGTATCGACCCGGGAAGCTCAACGAGCCTCCGGATGCCCTGTCCCGCGGGACATGCGCCAGCGCGCAGATTGACTGACTGAAAGTCATCCACAACGACCTCTGCCACCCGGGGGTCACCTGGCTCGCCCACTACATCAGAGCCCGAAACCTGCCTTTCTCCAACGAGGAGGTAAAAGCGGTCACCAGGGACTGCAAGATCTGTGCGAAGTGCAAACCACACTTCTATAGACCAGACAGGGCCCACCTGGTCAAGGCTTCTAGGCCCTTTGAACGCCTCGCGATTGATTTCAAAGGGCCACTCCCTCAACTAACAAGAACGTTTACTTTCTAAACGTCGTAGATGAGTTCTCCCGTTTCCCATTTGCTATCCTGTGCCCCGACATGACCTCCCACACAGTCATTAGGACCCTGCATAGCATCTTCACCCTGTTTGGTTTCCCCAGCTACGTGCACAGCGACCGGGGTTTGTCCTTCATGAGCGACGAGCTGCGTCACTACCTGCTCGACAAGAGCATTGCCTCGGGCAGGACTACCAGCTACAACCCCAGGGGGAACGGGCAGGTGGAGAGGGAGAACGCGACGGTCTGGAAGACCGTCCTAATGACCCTCCGGTCTAGAAAGCTCCAAGTCTCCCAGTGACAGGAAGTCCTCGCAGGCGCGCTCCACGCTATTTGGTCCCTTTTATGCACAGCGATCAATCAGACCCCTCACGAGAGGCTCTTCATTTTTTCTAGGGGCACTACCACGGGAGTCTCACTTCCGGCATGGCTGAGGACACCGGGCCCAATACTCCTGAGGAAACATGTCAGGGCACACAAAACCGACCCCCTTATTGAGAAGGTGCGCCTGCTCCCCTCCAACCCCCAGTACGCCTTTGTCGAGTTCCCTGATGCCCGTCAGGACACAGTATCCCTCCGGGATCTGGCACCCGCCGGATCCAGCGCCCCCTCTACCCCCACAGAAGGACCCCTCACCCTACACCCCATGCTGCCGCCCCCTCACGTTCCCGAGCCCACGAGCTCACTCCACCAGTTCCGTGCACCCGCGCCGGCCAGCCCCCACCGCCTCCAGTCGAACCAGAAGAGTACGAAGCTCGGACACAACCCTCCCTGGAGTCCGTCATCGTACCCCAGCACACAACACCCATCCAGCCACCGCAAGAGGCTGCAACCCTGGTGCTCCGCAGATCACAGCGGACTGTTCGACCACCGGACATACTTACTTTGTAGACCACCACCCACGCCGGACTTGATTTTTTTGCAGGGGGTGAATGTGGTGAATATAACGTAGTTATTCACACTGTATTTACCAATACCATTGTAAGCGCTGTAGCGTTCTCCAACCTCTAGGGGGAATAGCTCTGGGAATGCTCAGGAGTTTGTACAGGGCTCCACCCTTGGCTCCACCCATGACTCCTCCCCCTGGACTACTGTATAAATACCCTTGTCCAGAGCCATTTCATCGAGAGTTCAACGGGTAACAGGCTGGCTCTGTATTAAGTAGATTAAAACCATTGTTCATATCTTAAAGCACGTGTCTAGTGAATTGATGGTTCCATCAGTGGGGTTACGGGGTTAGCGTGGAGGTGTGGGGATAGGATGGAGGTATGGGCTTAGGTGGGGTGCTCTTTCCAAGAGCCGGTGCAGACTCAATGGGCCGAATGGTCTCCTTCTGCACTGATTCTATGAATAGAAAAACAGTGGAGTTGTTAGAAGGATTAAGGAGGGAGATAGTCAGGACATTGTTTGGAATCATAGTTTTATTCATTTCGAGACATTGGCATTGAAAGGAATTCCATCCAATCTTGAAGTGTCGAAAGATGTTGTGAAAGCACTGGACTGCATTGAACACAGTGCGCTCAATAGTAGGCTTATCGAAGCTCTGTATACTGAAATCTATGCAGAACATACACATTAATTGTTTCACACAGTGGTATTTTGGCTGTCAAGGGGTTGGGTGCTTGGCAGAGTGTATGAACTGAGGAATGAAATACATGCTTTCCTCCTTGAGAAATGGTCCCCTCTGGCTAATTCGTTCAGTGACAAAATCTCCATCTTAGCTTGAAGACATTGTTTGGATTCTATCCGAACTGAGCCTAAAATTGCAAGGAAAGGGTGATGATGTTTTTCAGCACGGGTAATAAATAGATGCTTTCCAAAAGTAATTGAAACTATGGCAAGTGCAACTAAAAAGTCCCTACTACTGCATGTTCCCCACAATGTTGTGGCACGTTAAAGAAAACAATGCTAGTAAGAAAACTATTAATGAGCTGACACACCTTATTTAGTTCTAGTCACTACTTTTCAGAGGAGAAATTTGACATTTTAAGACGAGGTCGATGAAAAATCCCTTGATTTCAAAAGCCAGAGTCAGCTGACTCCTACTGAGGAGACTGAGTGGCTGCACCTGATCGATGACAACATGTTAAAAACACTACAACTCCTTACGGTTGTCATCGTTCTGGATTAGCATCTCCCAGGATAATCCAGTGTTGAGTAAAAGTAGCATTTTGGTGCTATTTCCCTTCACAATGACAAAAGTGGAGGTAACACAAAGGAACCAACTGAACTCTGCACCTGATATGCGCATTGCCCTCTCATCCTGATTGGAGTGAGATTGTGCAGACGAAGCAGGCTCACCTATCACATTAAGTAAATGAATGTTGCTGCCATATAGGATTGATGTGTCTTGACTGGAGGCATTTTGGTATGAGGCATGGGGTTTGCTTGGATATATTTATACTCACAAAGGCACGGGCATTTAAAATCCACTGAATTGTCAGAAAAATAGAAGCAGCGTGTAAGACAAGGCTTGATCTTCTGGTGAAAAAGTCTTGTCTTAATACACCAAAGAATACGATAATTGCCTGAAGTAAAATCCAATATTTGCTACCAGCAGCTGTGGGGTTGCTTGCGACTTTCTGGCTGGTGGGTAGGGCCAACTAAAATTTCCACCTCAGTTCTCATTCCCCGTGTCTTCTTCTAGTGATCTTGCAGCATCTGTGAAGATACAATGAATCGCTGAGAATTTTAGATAAATAAGGTTACTGCACAATTTTCCTTTTAGGCTACGTCAGAGATCTCTCCATGATAACTCCAGATAAATGAAGGAATAGAATTTTCATTATGGCACCTCAGACATACTTTTCTCCAGGCTTCTATAATATGAAGTGGCTTGGTACATAACTGATATAACACCTACTTTGCTTCTCTTTTCAAATCATTTTACTTTTTCCGATGTTGCAAGAATATTTGGGGGTGATAGAGGATCTACTTATCAGTCCACCTTCTCTCAAAAATGCTTGAACTGCAGTTTTCAATCTTTTTGCCTTCTGTGTCCAGAATGATGTTTCTCTATTAGAAACTCCAATTCAATTTCAGAAAAGTTTTCAGCTCTCCTTTTCACCCTGTTCACTGTTGCAGTTTCTCTTTTCTATTTCCTTATGTTGTGAGATATCTGACTTGGGCAACAACAGAGTGAGAGGCTGTCGGGAAGCTGGCGGCCTCACCTTAAAAACCTAATCCTTATAAAATGCTTTCTATAAAGGAGTAATCCCTGCTCATTCTGAAAGAAAAGTGCACTTCTCACAAACTTGTGTTTTGATGTCAAATTCTAAAATGCCTACTCTTGTTATATGTTCGGCATAGACTGAATCGCCACTGCTAATTCGTCCTTATATAGAGGCTCTCACGAGGTCGGAATTACATTCTGTAATGACTAGTGGATTTGCTACGATTGCAGGATCCGTTCTGGGAGCATATATTTCATTTGGGGTGAGTGATGGACATAAGCTATTACAATATGACAAAAGCAGAAGATTATTGTCCTGTTATGATTCTGCATATTTTTAATATTGATAATAATTATGAATAATACAACTTTTCCCCAAGTTTAACATAACTGATAGACTTCAAGGACTGAATGTAGAAGAGGGTCAGAGTTGGGCATCAGCCTACTGCCTCGCCTCAGTTTCTTGAGTCGAACATATTACCTAAATAACACAAGCTCCTGTAGGAGGCCCATCACTGAGCGTCCTTCTTGCTACTCAGGTGGAAGGTGTGGCAGTGGAAAAGCAGGAAAGTTGATGCAGGAACATGAAGATAAATTAGTAAGTTTGCAGATAGAACATAGAACATTACAGCGCAGTACAGGCCCTTCGGCCCTCGATGTTCGCCAACCTGTAAAACCAATCTAAAGCCCATCTACACTATTCCACTATCATCCATATGTTTATCCAATGACCATTTAAATGCCATTAATGTTGGTGAGTCCACTACTGTTGCAGGCAGGGCATTCCACGCCCTTACTACTCTCTGAGTAAAGAACCTACCTCTGACATCTGTCCTATATCTATCTCCCCTCAATTTAAAGCTATGCCCCCTCTTGCTAGCCATCACCATCCAAGGAAAAAGGCTCTCACTGTCCACCCTATCTAATCCTCTGATCATCTTGTATGTCTCTATTAAGTCACCTCTTAACCTTTTTCTCTCTAACGAAAACAGCCTCAAGTCCCTCAGCCTTTCCTCATAAGATCTTCCCTCCATACCAGGCAACATCCTGGTAAATCTCCTCTGCACCCTTTCCAATGCTTCCACATCCTTCCAATAATGTGGCGACCAGAACTGCACGCAATACTCCAAATGCGGCCGCACCAGAATTTTGTACAGCTGCAACATGACCTCATTGCTCCGAAACTCAATTCCTTAACCAATAAAAGCTAACACACGGTACGCCTTCTTAACAATCCTATCAACCTGGGTGGCAACTTTCAGGGATCAATGTACATGGACACGGAGATCTCTCTGCTCATCCACACTACCCAGAATCTTACCATTAGCCCAGTACTCTGTATTCCTACTACTCCTTCCAAAATGAATCACCTCACGCTTTTCTGCATTAAACTTCATTTGCCACTTCTCAGCCCAGCTCGGCAGCTTATCTATGTCCCTCTGTAACCTGCAACATCCTTCCGCACTGTTCACAACTCCACCGACTTTCGTGTCATCCACAAATTTACTCACCCATCCTTCCACGCCCTTCTCCAGGTCATTTATAAAAATGACAAACAGCAGTGGCCCCAAAACAGATCCTTGTGGCACACCACTAGTAACTGAACTCCAGGCTGAACATTTCCCATCAACCACCACCCTCTGTCTTCTTAAAGCTAGCCAATTTCTGATCCAAACCGCTAAATCACCCTCAATCCCATGCCTTCGTATTTTCTGCAATAGTCTAGTGGGGAATAGTGGGGAACCTTATCAAACGCTTTACTGAAATCCATATACACCACATCAACTGCTTTACACTCGTCCACCTGTTTGATCACCTTCTCAAATAACTCAATAAGGTTGACCTACCCTTCACAAAACCGTGTTGATGATCCTTAATCAAATTATTCCTTTCTAGATAATTATAAATCCTATCTCTTATAATCCTTTCCAAGACTTTGCCCACAACAGAAGTAAGACTCACTGGTCTATAGTTACCGGGGTTGTCTCTACTCCCCTTCTTGAACAAGGGGACAACATTTGCTACCCTCCAGTCTTCTGGCACTATTCCTGTAGACAATGACGACATAAAGATCAAAGCCAAAGGCTCTGCAATCTCCTCCCTAGCTTCCCAGAGAATCCTGGGATAAATCCCATCCAGCCCAGGGGACAGATCTATTTACACACTTTCCAGAATTGCTAACACCTCCTTATGAACCTCAATCCCGTCTAGTCTAGTAGCCTGTATCTCAGTACTCTCCTCGACAACATTGTCTTTTTCCTACGTGAATACTGTCAAAAAATATTCATTTAGCGCCTCTCCCATCTCGTCGGACTCCACGCACAACTTCCCACTACTGTCCTTGACTGGCCCTACTCTTACCCTAATCATTCTTTTATTCCTGACATACCTATAGAAAGCTTTAGGGTTTTGCTTGATCCTTTTGCTTGTCCCCTCCTGGCTCGTCTTAGCTCTATCTTTAGGTCCTTCCTGGCTAACCTATAACTCTCAAGTGCCCTAACTGAACCTTCATGTCTGATTTTTACATAAGCCTCCTTCTTCCTTTTGACAAGTGATTCAACTACTTTAGTAAACCACGGGTTCTCCCTGCCTGACAGGTACATACTTATCAAGAACATGCAGTAGCTGTTCCTTGAACAAGCTCCACAGTTCAATTGTGTCCATCCCCTGCAGTTTCCTTCCCCATCCTATGCATCCTAAGTCTTGCCTAATCGCATCATAATTGCCTTTCCCTCAGCTATAACTCTTGCCCTGTGGTATATACCTATCCCTTTCCATCGCTAAAGTAAGCGTAACTGAATTGTGGTATGACCAAAGTGCCTACCTCCAAATCTAACACCTGGCCTGGTTCATTACCCAGTACCAAATCCAATGTGGCCTTGCCTCTTGTTGGCCTATCTACATACTGTGTCAGGAAACCCTCCTGCAAACATTAGACAAAAACTGACCCATCTAAAGTACTCGAACTATAGCGTTTCCAATCAATATTTGGAAAGTTAAAGTCCCCCATAACAACTACTCTGTTACTTCCGCTCCAGTCCAGAATCATCTTTGCAATCCATTCCTCTACATCTCTGGAACTTTTTGAAGGCCGATAGAAAACTCCCAACATGGTGACCTCTCCTTTCCTGTTTCTAACCTCAGCCCATACTACCTCAGTGGATGAGTCCTCATCAAACGTCCTTTCTGCCACCGTAATACTGTCCTTGACTAACAATGCCAGACCTCCCCCTCTTTTACCACCTTCCCTGAGCTTACTGAAACATCTAAACCTCGGAACCTGCAACAACCATTCCTGTCCCTGCTCTATCCATGTCTCCAAAATGGCCACAACGTCTAAGTCCCAGGTACCAACCCATTCTGCAAGTTCACCCACCTTACTGGCGTGAAGATGCTCCTGGCGTTAAAGTAGACACACTTCAAACCACCTTCCTGCCTGCCGGTACACTCTTGAGACCTTGAAACCTTACTCATTACCTCACTAATCTCAATCTCCTGTACACTGGAGCTACAATTCAGGTTCCCATCCCCCTGCTGAATTAGTTTAAACCCTCCCGAAGAGCATTAGCAAATTTCTCCCCAGAATATTGGTCCCCCTTTGGTTCAGGTGTAGAACATCCCATTTGTAGAGGTTCCACCTACCCCAGAATGAGTCCCAATTATCAAGGTATCTGACTCCCTCCCTCCTGCACCATCCCTGTAGCCACGTGTTCAACTGCTCTCTCTCCCTATTCCTCATCTCGCTAGCGCGTGGCACGGGTAACAACCAGAGATAATAACTCTGTTTGTTCTAGCTCTAAGATTCCACGCTAGCTCCCTGAATACCTGCCTTACTTCCCCATCCCTTTTCGTACCTATGTCAATTTAATATAAGAAAGTCTGATGTCATTGTTTTCAATTTCTTCTTCAAATTCCATTCTCTAACTACTGACTCCATCTCTCTCCATGGTAACAGTCTGAGACTAAGTCAGTCTGTTCACAATCATCGTCTCATATTTGACCCTGAGATGAGCTTCAGACTACATAATCATGCCATCACGAAGATTGCCTATTTTCACCTTCATAACACCACACAACTTCACCACTATCTCAACTAATCTCCTGCTGAAACCCTCATTCATGCTTTTGTTACTCTCAAACTTGACTATTCTAATGCACTCCTTGCTGGTCTCCCACATTCTGCCCTCCTTAGAATTGAGATGATCAAAACTTTTACTGCCCTTTTCTTAACTCTCACCAAATCCTCCTCACCTATCGCCCATATGCTTGCTGACTTACATTGGTTCACAGTCAAGTAATGCCTTGATTTTAAAATTCTCTTCCCACCATTTTCAAATCCCACCATTACCTCACCCTTCCTTATCTCAGTAATCGCCTCTGATCCTACAACCCACAAAGATATCTGCACTGATCTAATTCAGGTATGTTTAGCATCTCCAATTTTAAGTGCTCCACCGTTGTTGGGTGTACTTTTAGCTACCTGGTCAGCTCATTTAGAACTTGGAACGATTTTCCATAAAGATTTCTAACAGCTAACTGTTTTGATGAATTATTGCAGTGTATACTTGTGCTTTTATGCGGATGAAATATAAACCTGCAAGATGATAGTGCAAGTCACTATCGTCCAGCTCTAGATAAAGATTCACGTCAGTTTAAGTTACATTATTCAGACTTGGACTTTAACATGAAGTTGTACTCCATTGTTGCTGTAAAAAAAAGTGTAAGCTGTGGTATTTCAAATACAGGTTCCAGCTCCCCATTTGTTAACAGCTTCAGTGATGTCTGCTCCTGCTGCTCTGGCAGTTTCCAAACTGTTTTGGCCTGAAACAGAAATTCCAAGGATATCAACTAAGTCTAACATCAAGTTGGATAGAGGGTAAGTCTCATCGCTGCCTTCATTGGTATATGAAGATGAAAATCATAAAGTATGTCAGGTATTCTGTTTTGACAACAAAAGTAATGAGAGGGAAAAAAAAGTTCTAAATGCGAAATCTTGCTGGAAAGAGTTTAGTTAAACTTCTTCCTCCACCTTGCAACTCAATTATAATTTGTGGTATAACTTGCTGGAAGTTCCAAATCTTGCTGGAATGAGCTCCTTGCACTCTTCAACTCAAATACAAGACTGAATAATAAAGTGTGAAAATGGGAGTGTTTTGTGCCTGCGCCAGAATATTATAGGGCGCGATGATGTTGGATCATGTTCCAGATATCATCACATCTGATCCGGGTAATAATGAAGGCAGGTGGGACCCTGTCCATGTTATTCATATTTATTCAAATAGGATGCTCATTGATTGATTGATTTATTGTCACATGTACCGAAGTACATGTATTTTTTGGCGGCCAAGGGAATGTACACAGTACGTACACAGTAGACAAAAAGAATAATTGACAGAGTGCATTGAGAAATAGTACATTGACAAATAGTGATTGGTTACAGAGGGGAACAAGGGTCAAACAAAGCAAATATATGAGCAAGAGTAGCATAGCGCGTTGTGAATAGTGTTCTAACAGATCAGTCCAAGGGTGAGTCGTTGAGTCTAGTAGCTGTGGGGAAGAAGCTATTCCTATGTTTGGATGTGCGGGTCTTCAGACTTCTGTACCTTCTGCCTGATGGTAGAGTCTGGAAGAGAACAAAACCTGGGTGGGAGGGGTCTCTGACAGTGCTCTGCCTTGCTGAGGCAGCGGGAGGTGTAGACAGAATCAATGGGAGGGTGGCAAGCTTGTGTGATACGTTGGGTTGAGTTCACTACACTCTTCTGGTTAGGTGGATTGGCCATGATAAATTGCCCTTAGTGTCCAAAATTGCCCTTAGTGTTGGGTGGGGTTACTGGGTTATGGGGATAGGGTGGAGGTGTTAACCTTGGGTAGGGTGCTCTTTCCAGGAGCCGGTGCAGACTCGATGGGCCGAATGGCCTCCTTCTACACTGTAAATTCTATGATCTATGATCTTCAGATTCTTGCGATCTTGGGCCAAGCAGCTGCCACACCAAGCTATGATGCAGCCGGATAGGATGCTCTCTATGGCACATTTGTAGAAGTTTGTAAGTTGATGCAGACAAGCCGAATTTCTTTAGCTTCTGCACGAAGTAGAGATGTTGTTGGGCTTTCTTGACTGTTGCAGCAATGTGAAAGGCCAGGACAGACAGTTGGTGATGGTAACTCCCAGGAACTTAGAGCTATCGACCATCTCCACTTCGGAGCCATTGATGTAGATTGGGGGGGGGGGGGGTGTCGTGCTACCTGAGGTCGATGATCGGTTCATTCGTCTTTCCCGCTTTTACAGAGGGGTTGGTTTTGGTACACTATGCAACCAAGTGATCTATCTCCCTTCTGTAGCCTGATTTGTCGTTGTTTGAGATATGACCCAACACAGTCGTACCATCAGCAAACTTATACATCGAATTGGAGTTAAACCTTGCCACACAGTTGTGTGCGTATAGAGAGTACAGTAGAGGACTGCGCACACATCCTTGTGGGGCCCCGGTGTTGAGGACTGTTATGGAGGAGGTGCTGTTACCTATCCTGACAGATTGCGGTCTGTTGGTGAGGAAGTCAAGGATCCAGCTACACTGGGAGGAGTCAAGGCCAAGATTGCAGAGTTTGGTTATTAGTCTTGTCGGAGGGCAGCACGGTGGCGCAGTGGGTTAGCCCTGTTGCCTCACGGCGCCGAGGTCCCAGGTTCGAATCCCGGCTCTGGGTCACTGTCTGTGTGGAGTTTGCACATTCTCCCCGTGTCTGCGTGGGTTTCGCCCCCACAACCCAAAGATGTGCAGAGTAGGTGGATTGGCCAAGCTAAATTGCCCCTTAATTGGAAAAATGAATTGGGTATTCTAAATTAATAAAAAAAAAAAAAAAATTAGTCTTGTCGGGATAATGATGTTGAAGGCGGAGCTGTAGTCTATGAACAGCAGTCTGACGTAGGTGTCCTTGGTGTCGTGGTGTTCGAGCGTTGATTATAGGGCCAAGGAGATAGCATCAGCTGTGGACCGGTTGCGGCAATAGGTGAACTGCAATGGATCAAGGCCATCCGGGAGGCTGGCGTTGATCCGTCTCATGACTAGCCGCTTGAAGAACTTCACGATAACAGATGTCAGGGCACACTACTTTGTTCTTCTTTGGTACTGCTATTATGGTGGTCTTCTTGATGGAGGCGGGGACCTCGGAGCAGAGAAGTGAGGTGTTGAAAATGGCTGCGAATACACTCAGCAGCTGGTCTGCGCAGGCTTTGGGTGCTCGCCCAGGGACTTCGTCAGGGCCCGTCGCTTTCCATTTTTGTTGACAACAAAAGTAATGAGAGGGAAAGAAAAGTCCTAAATGCGCTTGGGTGGAGGGTGGGAAGGTGGTTGGGGAGTAATTAGATTAGCAGACCATTGTTCTATTATCGCCATTACATGTTTAACTTGCCTCTTGTTATAAATAAACTGTTCTTTTGTGTTTTATTTACAAATATGGTGTCTGTAAGTCATTGGAGCAGTCAAGGGCCAAAAACTCACAAGTGTTACATAAGTGCCAGTATGGTTTTATAAAGGGCATGTTTGATTGATTTGCTTGAGTTCTTCGAAGATGTCACAAGCAAATTAGATAATAGAGATCCTGTAGATGTTGTATATCTGGACTTCCAGTAGGAGTTTGGTAAGGAGCCACACAGAAGGTTAATTCACAAGGTGAGATCACATGAGATTAGGGGTAATTTATTTGCTTGGATTTATTAGCACAAATGGCTAAACAGCTGGCTTGTAATACAGAACAAGGCAGCAGCGCGGGTTCAATTCCCGTACCGACCTCCCCGAACAGGCACCGGAAAGTGGCGACTAGAGGCTTTTCACAGTAACTTCTTTGAAGCCTACTTGTGACAATTAGCGATTATTATTATTGGATAGAAGACTGGCTGACAGACAGGAAACAGTCGAGATAAATAGGTGTTTTTCTGGATGGCAAGATGTAACTAGTGGGATGCCACAGTGTTCAGTCCTTGGACCCCAGCTACAATCTATAGTAACAACTTGGATACAGGGATGGAAGGTTCTGTAGCCAAATTTGCAGATGACACAAACATGAAATGAAATAATGAAATGAAAATCGCTTATTGTCACGAGTAGGCTTCAATGAAGTTACTGTGAAAAGCCCCTAGTCGCCACATTCCAGCGCCTGTTTGGGGAGGCTGGTACGGGAATCGAACCGTGCTGCTGGCCTGCCTTGGTCTGCTTTCAAAGCCAGCGATTTAGCCCTGTGCTAAACAGCCCCTGTTTAGACAGCCCCACATAGGTGGGGCAGTAAGTTGCAATGAGGAAATAAGAACCTTACAAATGGATATAGATAGGTTGGAGAGTGGGCCAAATGTGACAGATGGAGTTTTATGTGGATAAGTGTGAGGTCATACATTTTGGTCGAGAAAATGAAAAATGGAATATCATCGAAATGGGGAGAGACTTCAAGGGCTCCGATGCAGAGGGATCTGGGTGTCCCATGCATTAGTCTCAGAAAACGAGCATGCAAGTGCAGCAGATAATAAGGAAAGCAAATGGAATGTTGGCATTTATAGCAAAGGAATTGAGTATAAAGGTACAGAAATGTGCACCGATGATCGGGCATGTATGCGCAGTGCAGCCGCATTTTTTAAATGTGGTCGCAGCCTTTTGTTTCAAGTTTGGGGAGCCAAAGGGACCCAAAACTATTTCCTCCATTTTTGTCATGATATGGAGATGCCGGCGTTGGACTGGGGTGAGCACAGTAAGAAGTCTTAGAACACCAGGTTAAAGTCCAACAGGTTTGTTTCAAACACGAGCTTTCGGAGCACAGCTCCTTCCTCAGGTGAATGAGGAAGGAGCTGTGCTCCGAAAGCTCGTGTTTGAAACAAACCTGTTGGACTTTAACTTGGTGTTCTAAGACTTCTTACTGTCCATTTTTGTCAACAACAAACAAGGTAAGAGAAAATGGTGCGTCGCGCAGGCTGGCCGGTGTGGGCCACAAAAGTTGGCCGGTGTGCATCGCGAAGGTTGGCCGGCGTGGGTCGCGAAGGTCGGCCGGTGTGGGTCGCGAAGTTCGGCCGGGTTGGGTCCCGAAGGTTGGCTGGTTGGTAAAAATGGGTCCCCGGAAAAAAAGTTTGAAAAACACTGCCCTTATTTGAGGAAAGATGTCGTAGCATTGGAGGCAGTTCAGAGGAGGTTCACTAGATTGATTCCAGAGATGAGGGGTTTGTCGTATGAGGATAGATTGAAGTTTAGGCTCATATCCTCTAGAGTTTAGAAGATGAGGGGAGATCTAATTGAAGTACACAAGATGATACGAGAGGTCATAATCTTAGAATAAGAGGCAGCAAATTTAAATCAAATTTGAGGAAAAACTGCTTCTCCCAAAGGGTTGTGAATCTGTCGAATTCACTACCCCAAAGTGCAGTGGATGCAAGAACAGTGAATAAATTTAAGGAGGAGTTAGACAGATTTTTAATTGGTAATGGGTTGAAGGGTTATGGAGAATGGGCGGGACGGTGGAGTTGAGGCCAGAATGGGATTGATCACATTGAGGGTGTTAGGATCGGGAGGCTAAATTGCCTACTCCTGCAACTAGGTTATGTGTTCCAGGGAGGAGATGCTCTGGCTGATTTCACATTCCAGCTCTTGGTCTGTAATATCAGGGGTAGCAGATGAGGAACATATCAGTCATGATTGAATGGCGGAGCAGACTCGATGGGCTGAAGGCCTAATTCTGCTCCTATATCTTATGAACTTATCTTATAAATTATTGGTTAGAGACTTCGGTGATGACGTTGGGCAGAGCAGTTGCATGTCAGGTGCGTCTCCTCCCGTGGATCTGTATAATAATCACTTTTTAGCAAAAACTTGCCAACGATTTGTTCTCCAAACATTAAGAGGATGGGAGACGAGAGAAAGAGAGAGGTAAATGATGGGAAAAATGCCAGTCCAGGGGCCACACGGAGACCAGGAGTGGAAGGGGTCTGGAGCAGAGGCAGTCGGACATGCCGACCAGCACACAAGGTGGCGGAGTGTAAGTTTCAAGGAGCAAAAAGGACTCCAGCAAGCTCCAGCCAAGCACAAAATCCTCTCTCACCAGGAGGGAACTCAGAGGCACAGTAGGAGCACAGGCATGAAATTAAAATAGACATACAGGCCGCAGTGAAAGACGGGGTGGCCAAAACCCGTGCAAATACAGATCACTCTGATCAGGGCCGAAACAAAACTGGAGGCCCAAGAAGCCACCATCAAGGACATTGAAAGAGCCGCAACTGACCAGAGTGATTGGATCGAGGCACTGGAATAGGAGGTGGCGAGACTGGTCGTGACGCAGGGCAACCTGAGGGGACAGTTCAAGAGAATCAGTCAAGGAGGCAGAGCCTGCGGATCGTGGGCCTATCAGAAGGAACCAAAACCAGGGACCACGAACTACGTGACCCAGATGCTGGGCAACCTTCCCTAACCCACCATAAATAAAAAGGGCCCACCAGTCGCTGCGACCAAAACCCAAAGCCGGGGAACATCCAAGGGCCATTATACCCAAACTGCACTGGTACCAAGACCAGGAAAGAATTCTGCGCTGGGCCAGGAAGTCCAAGAACTGCCGTTGGGAAGAACAGAGACTCCGAATTTACCAGGACATTAGGGCTGACCTGGCCGAGCGCAGGGCGGAATTCAACAGGGCGAAAGCTGCGCTGTACCAGAGTGGCGTACACTTTGGTATGTTATACGCAGCCATGCTCTGGATCACATATCAGGGCAAAAAACACTTTTTTTACGGCCTCTGCTGAAGCAGACAAGTTTGTTGCAAAGTGTGGAATGGTGCAGCGACAACAGGGAAAGTGGTAAAGGGCCCCAAGCAAAGAAAGACAATGCGGCAGCAACCCAACAAGGGGGTGGGGGAGAGAAGAAACTCCCTCACCACCCCCCCCCCCCAACCCCCCCCAACGCATCCCATCACCTGGGAAAATGCTGCAGGTGGGAGAATATGGCCCCATTCATGCAAGTGAGGGCAGCAGCAGAGGGAAAGCGGAGTAACAAATGGGACAAGTGTAGGCTAAGATGGGGAGGAACGGGCAGAAACTATGGAAACCAGATGGGAGGCAAATGGGACGCTAACTTCCGGGAGGAGGGTCACTACACTAGCGGGAAAGTTAGCTGCAGGAGCATCCAGGTAGAGGCTGCGCCGCACCCACAACAGGAGGTACAGCGCCAGGTGGTGTTGAGGGGCAAAAGCAGCCGGGCCGGGGAAGCAAAAGGGAAAAAGGGCCGGGGGAAAGAGGGGGGCACTGGAAGGGGGGAAGGGAATGGGATGGGGAGGTGCGGGAAGTGAGGGGGTCATAGGGAAAGAGAAAAGGATAGGAGCGACAGTATGGCTCCATAGAGACGCAACCAGGAACCCGGAGCAAAGAAGCACTGCAAACAACCACTTAGTACAGTATCTGGGCAAAGGGAGAGCCCGAGTACAGGGGCCTACCCATGTGGCGAACGTACTGGTGGTGGCCATTGATGTACCATCAATTCGACTCAAGACACATTTAGGATCCGAACTGTGGCTTTAATCAACTGGTTGTTAGCCCGGTGGTTGACTACAGAGAATGACCGACCGCTGGGAACTCTGGGTACTTATACCCCACCTCAGAGGCGGGGCCTACTTGCCTCTCGACCAAGTCACATGATGAGAGCAGTCACATGACTAGTCCCAACCAATCAGACGAGAGGCACATGACCAACCAGAGCCAATGGGAAGCCAGTGCTCTGCACCAATGGCAGTGCTCATTTCCATACCACCACATTCACCCCTTGTGGAGAAAGAAGGAGGGGGGGGTTAAGTGGGAGAGAGGGGGGGGGGGGTCCGAGGACTGGTGGTATGAGCAGCGAAAATCGATAGGGGTGAGCTGCCCACTTGCTCGTGGCAAAACAATACTACTACTAATAACAACAGAATAACACAAAAATGTCCAAAAAAATGGCAAAACAATACTATTACTACTAATAACAACAGAATAACACGAAATGTCCAAAAAAAGTCCCATGGCCGCATTAGATGGAGACGATCAGCCTGTCGGATGCCCATGGTGTTCTGGAGGACCGTCGGAGTGGAGCCGGTGACGTCGGGCCGATGGTCGTCCTTGGCTCCGGGAGCTTTGGTCGTAGATGTGTCTCCGTACCCGGGCCGGTGGTGGAGACGCTGTAATCGGGGAAGAGGGGGCATGTGTACTGGGTCGTGGGGGCGCGGGGGGCGCTGGGGGGATTTGGGGTTGGGGGGAGAGGTGTTGGTGTAGGGGAAGAAGGCCGCACGCCGGCGGGTGCCAGATCCCGGAGCGAGACCGTATCCTGCCGACCGTCGGGATACTCACGTACGCATATTGTGGGTTGGCGTGGAGTAACTGGACTCGCTCAACCAACGGGTCGGACTTGTGCACCCGCACATGCTTCCGGAGCAAGATGGTCCCGGGGGTGGCCAGCCAGGTCGGGAGAGGGGATCCTGAGGACGACTTCCTGGGGAAAACCAGAAGACGTTCATGAGGTGTTTGATTAGTGGTAGTACAGAGGAGAGACCGGATTGAATGCAGGGTGTCGGGAATAACTTCTTGCCAACGAAGAATAGGGAGATCTCTGGACCGTAGGGACAGCAGGATGGTCTTCCAAATGGTGCCATTCTCCCGCTCGACCTGACCATTACCCCGGGGGTTATAACTGGTCGTCCTGCTAGAGACTATGCCCCTGCTGAGCAGGAACTGACGCATTTCGTCACTCATAAAAGAGGATCCCCGGTCGCTGTGGATGTACGCGGGGTAACCTAACGGAGAAGATGGATAGTAGGGCCTTTATGACGGTTGTTGTGGTCAGGTCGGGACAGGGAATGGCGAAAGGGAATCGAGAGTATTCGTCGATAACTCTCAAGAAATATGTGTTACGGTTGTTGGAGGGGAGGGGACCCTTGAAGTCTATACTGAGACGTTCAAAGGGACGGGATGCCTTGGTCAGATGCCCTCGTTCGGAGCAGTAAAAGTGCGGTTTGCACTCGGCACAGACGTGGAAGTCCCTAGTGACAGTCCTGACTTCCTCGACGGAGTAGGGCAGGTTGCGGGTCTTAATAAAATGGTAGAAACGGGTGACCCCTGGATGGCAGAGGTCCGTGTGGAGGGAGCAGAGGCGGTCAATCTGTGCGCTGGCGCAGGTACCGCGGGATAGAGCACCGGAAGGCTCGTTGAGCTTCCCAGGATGATACAAGATATCGTAGTTGTACGTGGACAACTCGATTCACCACCGCAAGATCTTGTCGTTCTTGATCTTGCCCCTCTTTGCATTGTCGAACATGAAAGCTACTGTTCCTCCAGTATCGCACAGCTTCGACTATGGCCTGTGCCTCCTTTTCCACCGAGGAATGGCGGATTTCGGAAGCGTGGAGGGTTCATGAAAAAAAGGCCACGGGTCTGCCCGCTTGGTTCAGGGTGGCCGCCAGAGCTACGTCAGACGCGTTGCTCTCGACCTGGAATGGGAGGGACTCATCGATAGCATTCATCGTGGCCTTTGCGATATCCGCTTTGATGCGGCTAAAGGCCTGGCGGGCCTCCATTGACAGGGAAAAGGAGGTGGACTGGATGAGGGGGCGGGCTTTGTCGGTGTAGTTGGGGACCCACTGGGCGTAGTATGAGAAGAAGCCAGGCAGCGTTTGAGGGGTTTGAGGGAGTTGGGGAGGGGAAGTTCTATCAGGGGGCGCATGCGTTCGGGATCGGGGCCTATCACTCCATTACGCACTACGCAGCCAAGGATGGCTAGACGGTCGGTGCTAAACACGCACTTATCCTTATTGTAAGTTCAATTAAGGAGTTTTGCGGTTCGGAGGAATTTTTGGAGGTTGATGTCATGGTCCTGCTGGTTGTGGCCGCAGATGGTGACGTTGTCAAGATACGGGAAGGTGGCCCGAAAACCGTGCTTGTCGACCATTCGGTCCATCTCCCGTTGGAAGACCGAGACTCCATTTGTGACACCGAATGGAACCCTGAGGAAGTGGTAGAGGCGCCCATCTGCCTCAAACGCAGTGTACTTTCAGTCACTCGCGCGAATAGGGAGCTGGTGGTAGGCGGACTTAAGGTCCACCGTGGAGAAGACTTTGTACTTCGCAATCCTGTTAACCAGGTCGGAAATACGGGGGAGAGGATACGCGTCCAGCTGCGTAAACCTGTTGATGGTCTGACTAATTGATGACCATTCGGTTTTTCTCCCCAGTCCGAACTACCAGCACGTGGGCTCGCCAGGGACTGTTGCTGGCCTCGATCACTCCTTCCTTAAGGAGCCTCTGGACCTCGGACCCGATGAAGGTCCAGTCCTGGGCACTGTATCGTCAGCTCCGAGTGGCAACAGGTTTACAATCTGGGGTGAGATTAGCAAACAAGGAAGGGGGGTCCACTTTGAGGGACGCGAGGCTGCAAACAGTAACAGGAGGAATAGGGCCGCCGAATTGAAAGGTCAAGCTCTGCAGGTTGCACTGGAAGTCCAGGCCCAAGAGCACCGGAGCGCATAGGCGGGGGAGAATGAGGAGTTTGAAATTTTTGAAAACCCTCCCCTGGACTGTGAGGTCCGCTATACAGCACCCGGTGATTTGGACGGAATGCGAACCTGAGGCCAATTCAATTTTATGTTTAACTGGGTGGATGGGGAGTGCGCAGCATCTTACCGTGTCGGGGTGGACGAAACTTTCAGTGCTCCCGGAGTCCAGCAGGCACCTCGTTTTGTGTCCGTTGAGCTGCACCGTCGTTGTAGTCTTGGCGAGCGAGCGTGGTTGCGACTGGTCGAGCTTGATGGAAGCCAGTCGTGGTGAGAGTTCCAGATCCTCTTCAGTGGCCGAGTAGTCGCTTGCAGGGCCTTCCGAGTTGATCCAAGATGGCGGCGCCCAGGACCCGCACGTGAAGTCGGGTCCCAAGTTGGCGGCGCCCAGGACTCGCACGTAGAGCCGGGGCCCCAAGATGGCGGCACCCATGGCCCGAACATGGCGTCCGGGGCCCAAGATGGCGGCGCCCGTGGGAGCCTCGTGGCGGCTGGGGGCAGTGTCAGCAGCGTCCGCGAGCCGGTCGGGGAAGCTGGGGGCGCGAGTCGGGAGAACCGTGGGGCCGTTGCGGGAGCCGGGAGGCGGGCTAGAGAGGTTGGCGCACGGCGTGGGGCCCTGGAGGGGCCCGGGGGGGGGGTCCGCGGTCGCTGCGCGGGACAGCAGCGACCGACTTGGACTGGCAGACTACCGCCTTTCTTCCCTCAGCTCTTACACAGAGCAGAGCGGGCTGGCCAGCACGGGCGGGGTTGCTTTGAGAGGCCACAGAAATAGCAACGGGGCCCCGCTAGTTTATCGGAGCGACCCGCGGCGCAGGCTTGTGGGGGTGGAGGGGGGTGTGTCGGGGTCCAAGGAGGATGGGGGTGGCGCGTGCCATGAAGTCCAGGGGGTTGCTGCGCGGCCGGGGTCGTATGCGCGGGCATTCAGGTCAGCAACCTCCAGGGAGGTTGCAAGAGTCCGTGCCTCAGCTAGGCTGAGGGTGTTCTTCTCTAGCAATCGTTGGCGGATAGAAGGAGACTGCATGCCAGCAACGTAAGCGTCTGATTAGAAGTTCCATGTGCTCCGTCGCCGAAACTTGGAGACATGCGCACGTTCTCCCTAGAGATGCGAGGGCCTGGTAAAACTCGTCGAGGGACTCACCAGAGAACTGGACGTCAGGAGATGCCGTGCGTAAACTTCGTTGACCGGCCGGAGAAAGTGTCCTTTGAGAATCTCCATGGCCGCATCAAAATCGCCTTCGTTTTCGATCATTGCGTAGACTGATGTGCCCACGCATGAGTGGAGGATGTGGAATTTCTGCTCCTTGGTGGGCTTGCCGGTTGCAGTGAAAAGATCTAGAGTCTTCACCCACCTAAGAAACATGAGAGCCAACATAGTCTTCTTCCAAGAGACACACTTGAGAGAGCAGGACCGACGGTGGGTAAGGACGAGCTGGGCGGGATAGACTTACTGTTCCTCTTATGGGACGAGGGCCAGGGCGGTGGCAATATTGATTAATCAGAGAACGATGTTCAAGGCGACAAAGACGGTAACGGACCTAGGGGGACGGTATGTCATGGTCAGTGAGACCCTAGACGGGGCACCATTAGTAGTCGTTAACGTGTATGCTCCCATCTGAGACGACACAAAATTCATTAAAAAAAACCTTTTGCATACCCCTGACAGAAGGTATGGACGTGAGTCTTGCCCAGGTCCCACCATAGTCAGAGGGAGGGGAAGCCTCCCCACTTCCTTCTCCAGCCAGCCCGTTTTATAAACTCTACATCGGCCCAAATTGCAGAATCATAGAATTTACAATGCAGAATGAGGCCATTTGGCGCATCGTGTCTGCACCGGTCCTTGAAAAGAGCACCCTAACTAAGGCCGCGTCTCCACCCTATCCCAATAACTCCACCTAACCTTTTTGGACAATTTAGCATGGCTAATCCCACTAACCTGCACATCTTTGGACTGTGGGAAGAAACCGGAACACCCGGAGGAAACCCACACTGACACGGGGAGATCGTGCAGACTCCGCACAGACAGTGACCCAATCCGGGAATTAAACTTGGGACCCTCAAGCAGTGAAGCAACTGTGCTAACCACTGTGCTACTGTGCTGTCCATTGTGCTACCCTGCTGCCCATGACAGGGCCGGTCCCTTACCCACTGCCATCATCCTCTGTGCCCCAGACACAGCCTCTCACTCCAACTGCTCCTTTTGCTTAAAACCACTTCTGGTCCACAAATCTATTCACCGGTGGAACACAGTCTTCTTCCATCACTCCTGCACCTTTTTCCATCAACATGCCCGCCCGTTAGCAGGGAAAAAGGTCCAAAAACACCATCACAAGCGAGAGCTATCAAATTTGCGACCCCTCACACCATGGTTGCCACCGGAAGTCGCTAAGCCAGTGATATACGCACCCAGAAGCGTGACAGCGGCATTAAGAGACCGTCTCAAGAACGAGTTAAATGGAATGTAACAATGCAGTATCTTATCGAAGGTGACTGAGCTGACCGACAGACTGGGTAAGCTCCATGATGCGTGCGCATAAACCAAATGGGGTCTTAAGAGTATGCATCTATCCGAAAGATGTAAATAATAACATAAGAGAACACTATCCCATATCAAAAAGAGAAGAGATAACTGCAGAAATGGCTCATGCCAAGTATTTCACAAAATTGGACGTTTCCAAGGGATTCTGGCAACTACACCTTTTGAGTGATATTGCTTTAGTCGATTACCTGTCGGCATAATATCAGCTTCCGAGATCTTTCACCATGCTATGGAGACTATCATTGAAGGAATACCAGATGTTCGAGTGTATGTAGATGATGTGATTATGTGGGCCAACACTCTGGAAGAACACTCTTTACACCTTGGCACTGTGTTGGACCACGTGATCCACCCTGGTGAGTCCTACACGGTCCCGGGCTGCACCATCTACGATAATATGGATTTGGTCTAGGACCTCATCCATCACTCCCAGAGGGCTAGTCTGTCGACAGTAGGAACTACTTCTCGCAGAGGGTGGTGAATTTGTGGCACTCACAGCCCCATAGTGCAGGGGAATCTGAGACATTAAATCGAGAAAGCGAAAGATATATTTTTGATTTTAAACAAAGGGTTAATGGGATATGGGCAACAGGAGGGGTGGTGCATTTGAGATTGCGCAGTACTAGGTCTTCTCGACGATTGACCCGAAATCCGCCTACCACCAGCTCCCCATCCGTAAATCAGACCGTCCATACACTGCCTTCGAGGCGGACAGTCGGCTCTATCACTTCCTTAGGGTTCCCTTTGGCGTCACTAACGGGGTCTCGGTCTTCCAAAGGGAGATGGACAGAATGGTCGACCGATACGGTTTGCGGGCCACGTTTCCGTACTTAGATAATGTCACCATCTGTGGCCATGACCTGCAGGACCACGACGCCAACCTTGCTAAATTCCTCCACTCCGCCACTCTTCTCAACCTTACGTACAATAGAGAGAAGTGTGTGTTCAGCACGACCCGCCTGGCCATCCTCAGCTATGTAGTCCAAAATGGACTTCTGGGGCCCGATCCCGACCGCATGCGCCGCCCCCTCCCCCACTGCCCCAAGGCCCTCAAACGCTGCCTGGGGTTCTTCTACTATGCCCAGTGGGTCCCAAACTTTGCGGACAAGGCCCGCCCACTCATACAGTCCACTCAATTTCCCTCGCGGCCGAGGCACAACGCGCCTTCGCCCGGATCAGAGCAGGCATAGCCAAGGCTGGGATGCACGCAGTAGACAGACACTGCCCTTTCAAGTAGAAAGCGACACTTCAGATGTCGCCGTCGCCGCCACTCTAAATCAGGCAGGCCGACCCATGGCATTCTTTTCCCGCACCCTTCATGCCTCTGAAATTCGGCACTCATCCGTCGAAAAAGAGGCCCAAGTTATCGTTGAAGCTGTGCGGCATTGGAGGCATTACCTGGCCGGCAGGCGATTCACTCTCCTCACTGACCAATGGTCGGTAGCCTTCATGTTCAACAACACGCAGTGGGGCAAGATCAAAAATGATAAAATCTTACGGTGGAGAATCGAGCTCTCCACCTATAATTACGAGATTTTGTATCGCCCCTGCAAACTCAACGAGCCCCTAGACGCCCTCTCCCGAGATACATGTGCCAGCACACAAGTAGACCAACTCCGGGCCCTACATAACAGCCTTTGTCACCCGGGGGTCACACGACTGTACCACCTTGTCAAAGCTCGCAACCTCCCCTACTCCGTCAAGGAAGTATGGACAGTCACCAGGGACTGCCAGGTCTGTGCGGAGTGCAAGCCGCACTTCAGCGGACTGGACCGCGCGGTCCTGGTGAAAGTCTCCCGCCCCTTTGAAAGCCTCAGCGTGGATTTCAAAGGGCCCCTCCCCTCCACCGACCGCAACACGTATATCCTCAGTGTGGTCAATGGGGTGGGCCTTTACCACCCCATGCCCCGATATGATGTCTGCCACCGTCATCAAGGCCCTCAACACAATCTTCGCTCTATTCGGTTTCCCCGCCTACATCCACAGTGACAGGGGATCCTCATTCATGAGCGATAAGCTGCGTCAGTTCCTACTCAGCAGGGGTATCGCCTCCAGCAGAACGACCAGCTTCCCCCAGGGAAACGGTCAGGTAGAGAGGGATAATGGGACGATTTGGAGGGCCGTCCAGCTGGCCCTATGGTCCAGAAACCCCTCGCTGGCAGGAGGTCCTTCCTGATGCACTACACTTCATCCGGTCACTACTGTGCACCGTCACAAATAACACACCCATGAACGTGTTTTTACCTTCCCCAGGAAGTCTACATCCAGGGTGTCGCTCCCGACTTGGCTCGCAGCTCCAAGACCGGTCCTGCTCCGTAGGCACGTCCGACTCCACAATGCGGACCCCTTGGTGGACAGGGTACACTTGCTCCACGCCAACCCCCAGTATGCCCACGTGGAGTTCCCTGACAGCCGCCAAGATACTGTCTCCCTCAGGGACCTGGCACTGTCAGGTTCCGCTTCAACACACTTCCCCACCCATGCGCCACCCTCCCCTCCCCGGCGCTACCAATATTAACCCCACCAGGTCCATCCCTCCTTCCCCTGCCCATGCAAGAGGACGGTGAAGATTTTGGCACGCTCCCGGGGTAATCCGACTACTGGCCAGCACCAACACAGCCAGCACCGATGTCGGTGACACCAGCACCGACATCGCCGCTACCGTTGCGTCGCTCCCAGTGAATCGTCAAAGCACCGGATCGACTGAACCTCTGACGGGCACCAGACCATCAAAATGGACATTTTTCTTCCCTCCCCACTCTACATCATTTGCAACATTGTATATAGTTCCACACCACCTGCCGGACTCATTTTCAACAGGGGGTGAATGTGGTGAACCACTTGTGCATCTGTATTAGGGGATGTAAGGTAAGACCTGTTCTACAGGTTCGCCGGTAGCCTCTGCCGGCTGGCTCCACCCACAAGGAGCCGTATAAATATGCGTGTCCTTCTCTGATCTGCCATTTCGCCAGCTGCAGTAGGAGACCACGCATCTGACTGCAATAAAGCCACAGTTGTACCAATCTGAATCTTTTGTGCAATTGATCGTGCATCAGATACATGTTGCATACATGTGCCCAGAGACCTGGCAAATCATTGGACAGTTTTGTCCCTGACTTGAGGCTGAAGGCCCAGTCATGCAACTTCAGTCGCCTGAAATTGTCTCTCCTCCGTGACCAAATTGTCTTTGGTGCAGCTAATGATAAGCCCTGTGAGAGGTTGCTACGGGAAGTAGATTTGGTACTGGAACAAGCAATGAAGGTTTGCCTGGCGACGAGGTAGCTGCACAGCCAATAGCACACTCTGCTCAAAACAGTTAGGCACCAACTCAGAAGAAGGCGCCAGTGCAATCAGTGCTGTGACACACGTCATGAAGAAATGTAGTCTCAGTGTAGTCGGCCATTTTAAGCGGCCGAAAGGAGCCTCCACCTTGTGCTGACCTTGGAAAGGGTCTAGAGGAGGTTCACAAGAATGATCCCTGGAATGAAGAGCTTGTCATATGAGGAACGGTTGAGGACTCTGGGACTGTACTCGTTGGAGTTCAGAAGGATGAGGGAGGATCTTATTGAAACTTACAGGATACTGCGTGGCCTTGACATAGCCCACGGCAATGCCCATCCTTTGGAAAAGTCTGTTCCAGATGCGGCTGTGTCGGGCATTTTGCAAAACAGTGTTTTGCGTGTCCTTCCATGGACCATATAAGATCAGTAAGTGTGGTTGATGAGAATCATACAGACGAACAGTTCTTCGTCGATCTCATTGCAACCAAGGACCAGAAGAGTCCGAACAAAACAAATGAAGAGGCAATTTCAAAAATGACCAAAGCAATTAAGAATTCTCCGGAAACCATGAAAACCAGATGGAAATTGGTGGTGTTCCTGAATAACTCATTATTACCATGCGACTTTGACACTAAAACGAGAGCCAACATCCTCGGTCGGACTGCTTTGTATAAGCTGAGCTCGCAGCTGAAAGTTGTTGATCTGCCGGACCGCCGGTTTATTATGGAACGAAAACAATGGAGAGTTTTCGGTGCATCTGAACTTGAGCTCTCTGTGGACGACATGAGGGACATGTTACTGTTTTATATTGTAGACATGGACTTTGAGACCATCATAGTAGCGGATTGATGTGAATCCCTGAACTTATTTGAACGGCTGTGTGTCCCAAAAGACGGCTGGCCAGCTGAATACGACAGACCCCTACAAGATACCAGAGTGTGCAAAATTGATGAGGATTCAGAAGAAGTCCAGACAGAGGACAGCAAATCAGACAAAGAGACGGAACAGTTAGCGAGCATTCCGCAATTCTGGTAAACAGTCTACAGGAATGTGCATGTGCTTAGTGGCATATTACAGGAACATGACAAGCCTGTATTATAGCATCTACATACAAGATGTGAATGCTAAATGGTCAGAGCATGAGAAGTCGTGGAGCTTCACTCTGGAATTTAAGTTTGTGCCCAATGAATATTACATAAATGAAGTGATCACGAAAGTATATCAGATGGATTCATTGCCGCTTGAAATCATTCTTTGATGAACCAGAAATCATGGGGTGCATAGGATGCAAGATCGACTGGAGGGAGGGCAAAAATGTCACATTGAAAACAATTAAAACTAAACCGACGCACAAAGATCGAAGCAGTCACAGAATAGTCACGAGAACTGCATGAAGTGAATTGTTCTTTAACTCCTTCATTCCCCCTGAAGTTCCACAACGTGGAATGTTAAGCAAAAGTTCGGCAGGCAAACTCAAGGCTGACTTTGAACTTGGCTGCCTCCTGCATGAACATATAATTCTGTCTGCAACATTGTATTTTACAGGAGAAATCGTTGCAGACAATTCTGAACCCGATTATGACTGCTACGAATATGTACATGATGACTTTGAAGAGGATGCGGAAAGTAATGGCGTGGAAGGTGAGACAGATGAAGACCAGTATGAATTGCTTGTTTGGATGGAATGATGAGGTTGTCACGGGGGACGCCCAGACCGCGCTGGACACTAAGAAGGGCGGGAGCTCGGAGATGGTGCACTCTAAAATAAAAACTGAGATCAAAGTTGCTGATACCACAGAGGGCCAGCCACTGACCAAGCAAGAAGCAGATGTCATTGACCCAATCTTAGAGACGTTTTCTCCAGAGCTACTTGGTGAATCGTTTTAGACCTCTGAAATGATTCCAGTAGTCGACTCCCTGATCCTCGAAAACACTGATGATGAGTGGAAAGACATTGATGATGCATACGTTGATAGCAGCTCTGATGTTGAAGAGATTGACAATGCCGAGGGTGAAACAGCGGAGGGGCTAATGACAATCTCGCTCTGCAGTTCAATGTATCACTCATACATTCTCGAACTAGACCAGAGCGTGTTAGCATTGTTATCCTAGTAAAGAGGAGCCATTGAAGATGTTCCAGCGAGCCAAGAAGTGGGCATGGTCACACAATCCAGTGAGGACGCGTCGACGCCTCAGAATCAACCAGAAACTCTGCGGACCTCTGAGCTCAGGGTGCAGACCAGCGCCAAGCCTCGACATGAACACAAGAGAATTCAAAAACCTATTTTTAAAACTAGAAGAGAAAGAGAAGACTGAGAGAGTTAGTTCATCCCATTGACAAAAGTAAAAAAGGAGACGATGAGGTCAGGGCTGACAAACCAGAGACAAAAGAAACGGCAAGCCGCAAGAGAACCAGCAAACATTGTTGTGACAAGAAGCAAAAGAGAAAGAAGCTGGTGACGCATGCGTGGCAATCTTGGATGCATGCCTTCCAAAGACATACAGTAAAGAGGAGATGAAATAAAAGATAGACACTCAAACCAATCTTTGGAAAGGCTGGCAATAGCCCAAGTGATCACAGGGGTGACCCGTGAGACAGGCACAATGAACTGTGTGAAAGAGTCGGACGCTGACCACATATCATGTTTATGGACACCCTAGTTAAACTTGTTCATTTTGTTTAAATATATCACAAATATATAAAGTTGAAATAGTAATAATGGTTGTAAACAAACACTAATGTTTTCTGAAGAAAGGAGATGTGGTGATTTGCCTGTGAACAGTATTGCAGATGGCTGGTGGTGCAACCTCCAACCAGCAGGTTGTGGTACAGACCCACCATGCGGTCTTGAGACAGTGGTCATGTGACAAGGCATTCAGATATAAGTGGGGCACATCCGGTGATTGACAGATGGTTATAATACATACATGAGTGAAAGATCTTCTTATCTCTACTCGGGATAAGGTACTCAGTCTAGTTGAAGAGATCCAAGCACTCTTTATTTTTCAAGAATTCACTTAATACATTTGCACAAAATTAAATCGAAAAACTTTTGAGAGTACATTGAAAAGTCCTTGAGATACGGGAGAGTAAAAGAAAAGTGTTCCAGAAAAGGCTACAAAATAAAAGCAATTTCAACAAAGACTTTAAAAGTATTTTTCACAGTTGCTTCAAGAATCTCGGAAGACTAAAATTCTTCTAATAATCAGTCCTACAGATCACATTCTTAAGGAAATCTTTATCTATGGTTTAGCCCTTATTTATTCTCATTGGTTCTAATTCTCAGCTGAGACCCTCCTAATTCATTGAGGAAAGTGTCAGTCACTTAACAGGTAATTGGTTAATTAGACATTAATCAATTACTCTAAATTAATTATCCTTCCTTGAAATCGCATGGTTCGCATGCATTATGTCCCACAGTTGAACTCCTCACATCATGCCTAGTCTCAGTTTATGCCATTGTTGCTAATTCGTTGAATGTACCCTCATCACTTTTGTTGCAACATTAGTCAGCATCTATTGACAGTCATGGCCAGGTTCAGTAGTTTAGTCAATTTTTATAACTTGGTCATATTTCTGTAGATTCAGTAATTTTTAAGGATCATTTTACTTTCCAGTATATTTTAGCTAGTTCTCTTAAAGGACCCCCTAAATAATTGTTGAATCTAATAATGAGGACAGTCGTGCTTAGGGTTGTTCCAGGGGAGTGCAAAGAAACTCCATGATAACTTGCTCTGTAACAGATCGTTATCTTACCACGTGTGATTTAATAAAGATCCTGGTTTGGGAAAGTCACAAGTTCTTTGGTAGATTCCTTGCTAGACATTGAACACCGAACACAACAATCCTGTCTTTAGGGTAACAGAGAAATGCAGCCAAGCTGCTGTGTACCTTCCTCATGTGTGCAGGCTCCTCCACTAAACCAAAATAACAAGTTCACAGTGGCATCATTGTAAGGACCAATGCCTTTGCTGCATAATGTTACCTTGGACCTACAAACACTCCACAAGCCTCCAGCATTCTCAAGCTTATCCTGTAGCTTTCTGGTGGAAAGATGCACATGATGTGGACTTGCTCACCCTGGCCATCCTGAAGAGGTCATTGAGCCTTTTCTGCCATTGCGTCCAAATGCCAGGCACTAGTCTTATGCTGCTGACCCCAGCTGCAACCACCTTCCAGGATGCACCTCCAACCGAGGGAGCTCTATCTTCCTGTTGACTGGCATTAGTTGCTCACATTTGGTGGACACAGCCCAGAAGAGAGCATGGAGAGATTCTTCATCAAACCTCAGGGCTGCTTTTGCCATTCTTCCCTTCCTCTCCCCTAGCTCCCTTGCCATAAGACATAGGAGCAGTATTAGGCCACTCGGACCATTGGGCCTGCTCCGCCATTCAATCATGGCTGATATTTTTCTCATTCCCATTCTCCTACCTTCTCCCCATAACCCTGATCCCCTTATTGATCAAAAACCTATCTATCTCTGTTTTAAAGACACTCAGTGATTTGGCCTCCGCAGCCTTGTGGGGCAAAGAGTTGCACAGATTCACCACCCTCTGGCTGAAGAAATTCCTCCTCATCTCTGTTTTAAAGGATTGTCCCTTTAGTCTAAGATTGTGTCCTCTGCTTCTAGTTTTTCCTACAAGTGGAAACATCCTCTCCATGTCCACTCTATCCAGGCCACGCAGTATCCTGTAAGTTTCAATAAGATCCCCTCATCCTTCTGAACTCCAACGAGTACAGACCCAGAGTCCTCAACCGTTTCTCATACGACAAGCTCTTCATTCCAGATATCATTCTTGGGAACCTCCTCTAGACCCTTTCCAAGGTCAGCACATCATTCCTTAGATACGGGGCCCAAAACTGCTCACAATACTCCAAATGGGGTCTGACCAGAGCCTTATACAGCCTCAGTAGTACAACCCTGGTCTTGTATTCTAGTCCTCTTGACATGAATGCTAACATTGCATTTGCCTTCCTAACTGCCGACTGAACCTGCACGTTAACCTTAAGAGAATTGTGAACAAGGACTCACAAGTCCCTTTGTGCTTCTGATTTCCTAAGCGTCTTCCCATTTAGAAAATAGTCTATGCCTCCATTTCTGCATAATGTCACACTTTTCTACATTGTATTCCAACTGCCATTTCTTTGCCCACTCTCCTAGCCTATCCAAGACCTTCTGAAGCCCCTGGCTTCCACAATGCTACCTGCCCCCTACAGATCTTTGTATCATCTGCAAACTTAGCAACAGTGCCTTCAGTTCCTTCCTCCAGACCATTAATGTATATTGTGAAAAGTTGTGGTCCCAGCACCAACCCCAGAGGTACACCATGAGCCATCAGCTGCCATCCTGAAAAAGACCCCTTTATCCCCACTGTCTGCCTTCTGCCAGTCAGCCAATCCTCTATCCATGCCAGGATCTTACCCTCAACACCATGGGCTCTTAACTTATTTAACAGTCTCCTATGCGGCACCTTGTCAAAGGCCTTCTGGAAATCTAAATAAATAGTCCCCGGTTCTCCTTTGTCTAACTTCCTTGGTTACTTTCTCAAAGAACTCTTAACAGGTTTGTCAGACATGACCTCCCCTTGACAAAGCCATACTGATTCAGTCCTATTTTACCCATGCACTTCCAAGTACTCCACGATATCATCTTTAATAATGGACTCTAAAATCTTACCAATGTCCGAAGTCAGGCTAACCAGCCTATAACTTCCCGTCTTCTGCCTCCCTCCCTTCTTAAACAATGGTGTTACATTAGCCACTTTACATTCCTCTGGGACCCTTCCTGCCTCCAGTGATTCCTGAAAGATCATCAACAATGCCTCCACAATCTCCTGAGCCATCTCTTTTAGAACCCTGGGGGGTAGTCCATCCGCTCCAGGTGATTTATCCACCTTCAGACCTTTCAGTTTCTCCAGAACCTTCTCCTTCGTGATGGCCACTGCACTCACCTCTGCCCCCTGGTTCTCGTGGAACTCTGGCATCCCACTGATGTCTTCCACCATGAAGACTGTTGCAAAGTAACTATTTAGTTTGTCTGCCATTTCTTTGCCTCTGATTATTACTTCTCCAGCCACATTTTCCAGTGGTCCAATGTCTATTTTTGCCTCTCTCTTACCTTTCATATATTGAAAAAAACTCTTCCTACCTTCTGTTATATTACTAGCTAGCTTGAACTCATATTTCATCTTCTCCCCCCTTATTGCTTTTTTAGTTGTCCTCTGCTCGCTTTTAAAGGCTTCCCAATCCCCTGGCTTCCCATTAATCCTCGCCACTTTGTATGGTTTTTCTTTAGCTTTTATGCTGTCCTTTACTTCCTTTACTTCCTTTTATGCTGTCCTTTACTTCCCTCGTCAGCCATGAATGCCTTGTCCTCCCCTTCGCATGTTTTTTCCTCCTTGGGATAAATTTCTGTTGTGCCTCTGAATAACCCCCAAAACTCCTGCTTTCTCTGTCTTCTGATTTATTTTCTGCCCCACCTCCTGACTGCTAGGGGGCCTGTACATAAGTCCCATCAGGGTCTTTTTACCTTTGCGATTCCTCAACTCTACCCCCAGAGATTCTATGCCTTCTGATCCTATATCGCTCTTTGCTATCGATTTAACTTCATTCCTTACTAACAATGCAACCCCACCCCCTTTGCCCATCTGCCTGTCCTTTCAATAGGGCACATATCCTTGTATATTTAGATCCCAGCACTGATCCCCTTGCAGCCATGTCTCTGTAATGCCCACAATATCGTATCAGCCAATTTCAACCTGCGCAACAAGCTGATTTACCTTGTTCCGTATACTGCGTGCATTTAGATACAATACCCTCAATCCTGAATTAACCACCTCCCTTTTCACACTTGTCACCTTTTTTGTTCTGCCTGACGGTGATGTTCTTTTATTTTGGTTCTCTATTTCCTCTTCAGTTATTACACCTTCTAAGCTCACATTCTGGTTCCCACCCCCTGACATAATAGTTTAAATCCTCCCAAGTGAATTTAGCAAACCTCCCAGCCAGGATATCAGTTCCCCTCCAATTTAGATGTAACCCGTCCTTCTTGTACAGGTCCCACCTGCTCCCAATGGTCCAAAAATCTGAAACCTTCCCTCCTACACCACCAGTTTAGCCACGTGTTTAGCTGCACTAACCTCCTATTTCCAGCCTCACTGTGACATGGCACAAGGTGTAATACTGAGATTACAAGCCTAGAGGTCCTGCTTTTTAGCTTAGCGCTAACTCCCTGAACTCCTTCTGCAGGACCTCATCACTCTTCCTGCCTATGTCGTTGGTACCTCTGTTTACTACGACCTCTGGCTGTTCACCCTCCCCTTCAGGACGTCCTGTGTTCGTTCAAAGACATCCTTGACCCTGGCACCAGGGAGGCAACATACCATCCTGGAGTCTCTTTCACATCCACAGAAGCGCCTATCTGTGCTCCTTACTATAGAGTCCCCTATAACTATCGCTCTCCTGCACTTGGCCCTCCCCTGCTGAGCAACAGAGCCAGTTGCGGTGCCACTATTCTGGCTGCTGTTGTTTTCCTCTGATAAGCTATCCCGCCCAACAGTATCAAAATGGCATACCTGTTAGAGAGGGGGACAGCCACAGAGGATTCCTGCGCTGACTGCCTGCCCTGTCTCGCGGTCACCCATCTGTCTGCCTGCACCTTGGGTGTGACCAGGTATCTGTAACTCCTATCAATGATGCTTTCCACCACCTGCATGCTCCCAAGTGCATCCAACTGCAGTTCCAACCACGCGGTCTGTGAGGAGCTGCCATTGGTTACACTTGCTGCAGATGTAGCCGACCGGAAAGCTGGAAGCGTCTCAGATCTGCCACATCTCACAGTTGGAGCACTGTGCCCCGCTGAGTGACATTTAATCATTAATTAATTAATTTAAAATAAACACTTGAATTGTTAGATTGAGTTACAATTAAGTATATGCCATGACACTAGATTATTCCTGTAAAATTAAATGCTCAATACTCATCTCTGCCCTCAGGTTTAGTTACACTTCTGCTTAGTTTATTGATAAGTTTTATTTTTTTCAAATTTAACAGATCTCTCCCTGCAGATTAACAGTTACAAGCCAGAAGAAGGAAAACAAAATAGGAAAAAAGCACCTCCTCCCACTCTGCACCGAAATACCTCACTGCACCAAATTACCAAGTTTCAACCTCACTCTAGCTGTCTCCTCACTCAGGGTGTCTCATCTTCACCGTGCCATGGCCATCTACAGAGGGAACATGCTTTAACTAGATAGCTCCTCTGTTAAGATCTTGAAAACCCGTTCATGTTCAAATTGAATGCCATTTGTGATCAGTGGCAAGAAGCAATTTAGTCTCTGGACATTTCAGAGAAATAGTAAAAACATTCAAGCGAACCTGAAATCAAGCCTGATACAATATTTCCCAAAATGAATTCTCAAGATCCATCTAGAAGGCACACATTTGCTGTGTCACATGACACTGTTCCATGCTAGATGCCATAATACTGGCCATGACCACCTTCTTCCAGGTAATGGCCAACACCTTAGCAACTTCGAATGCCAGACAACCCGCCCACTAGCATCGAATGGACAGACTGCACACTCACTTTGTGCCTCATGGGCTGGACACCTGCCCTCTAGCCCAAATTTGCATAAATGCCATTTTATACTGTGCAATTTGATGGCAGGAATGAGAGTTGGAAAGCCACCCACTTTCTGTTGTGAGCCCCACCCACTGTGACTGCATGTGTTATTCAGCCCATAATTTATGCCATTACACGCTGAATGTGTAAAATGATAATGGTGGGTTGGATACAGTGAGGTATTTAGGATATTAGTGAGCAAATTGACCAAGAGTATATCTCCTTAACCAATAGGATTTAAGGATTGAGAAAGAAATAGGCATGACATAGAAACAGGGGGCTGGATTTCCCGAGTCTTTGCGGCGAAATCGCTTTTGCCGCAGGGGCGGAGAAGGGGCATTCGCGTGGGAATCGTGGCTGGCGCCGCTGAAGTGATTTTCCCTCCCCGGAGAATCGCTCGCAAATTGTGCTTGCACGGTCTACTCAGAGTGGGTAGGGGGCCATTGACAGAGGCCCCCCCCCCATGATTCACTGAGGGCAACTGGGCGAGTTCCAATGGCGTGGTTCTAACCACCCATGGGAACCTTGGGTGGCGGCTGCGGGGGGGGGAGATCTTTCACCGGGGTGGGTGGGGGGGGGGGGGGGGGGGGGGTGGCCTCATGGACAGCCAGGCATGCGATCAGGCGACACCGATCCGCGGATGCGTGCAATCTCAGGGGGACCTACATCTTCCATCACAGTCCACGGTGCGAGCTCGCCATGCCGCAAGGGGCAGCCGCCACAGGCCGCCGCCGTGCGCACGCATGGACTCCCGACCGAAGTGCAGGGCCCCGTATCTGCAGCGAGAACTGTGTGAAGCACTCCGGGGCCCTGCCAGCCACCTGCAGGTAGGAGTGGACTTTCTTAAGGAAAGTCCTGTCCAGAGTGAAATGCCAGCATTTTTACGGTGGAGTGCGGACATAGCACCATTTTTGGAGAATCTAGCCCAGGGTGTAGGAGGATCAAATCAGGTATAGAAAGAGAAAAAAAACATTGGTTTAGACAAAGAGAGAAAAGAGACAGGAAAAGCAAGAAAGAAATAGAAAGAAAAATTAAACCTCTAACAATTTACTTTTTTCAGAAGTTTAATTTGTTCCGTTGTTGGGCTGGAGCGATTGATTGGCTTTGCATTAAAAGTTATCATGTTACTAAAAGGGCACTTGCATTGTTCATGATCTGTTCTAACTTTCTACAGTAAGTTTAATGGACTATTAATATGAAAATCCAGCAAGTGCTGAGGTATAGTGGGAAGATTTAGCACAAGGCACCTTTTATGTGAGTGTTATGGGCCAGGACTTAGAAACTCCAAAGTGTATTATGACGTTTACCTGATCTACAACCTTTATGTTGAATTTGGCTAGGATGAGCACAAAAGCCTTCACTGTGGGTGTGATTCATCAGATTTTCTAGACACTTCAATCAAAACAAGATTTATTCTAAGAATGTAGTTAACAGATATATATATATAAACACAGCAAGAATGTTTATGAATTACAAACATGAAGACACCACACAGCTACCGTAATCTATGTATATAAAACTTAATGAATTCATCCTTGGCTGTTGGTGTCAATTACGAAATCCAGTTGAACCAAAACCCCTTATCGAGGGTGTGGCCCTGCACACTGTATTCTCACTTGAATGGGACTGGTCCTTTTCCTGAATTTCTGATCGTGTTCCAACCAGCAGATTCAAACTCCTTCCGGAAAGCAACTATATATTTAAGGTTACCAAAGCAGTTAGCCGCAACCAATATGCTTTTTACTGGAACAAGTTTTAAAATGAAAACAGAGAAAGACAGGGAAAACACTTCTTTCTCCTTCTGCAAAGTAGTCAAACTGAAATGGAAACCTAAAAAATAAAACCCTCTCACCTGACAGCCACAGCCCAATGTGGTACAGGTCCCATGATAAGAGACTGGACCTTTCTTAAAGGGACACTCACATGACATGAGGCAAAGTATAGAGTGGCATAAATTGATCAGAAAGTTCTGGAAATCCTCAACTCACAGCACATCTCTTCTGCCTTGGACAGCAAATCTGCGCATTGTAAGCTCCCTGTTATTTTTCCAGATTTGGCCTAAGATCTTTTGACTGTTATGTACCATGAATGGCCTTTCACATGATTTATTTTTTGTTCTACAGTGAGGCAATGAACATCATAGAAGCTGCTTGTTTAGGAGCCTTTACCTCAGTCGCTTTGGTGGCAAACATTGCTGTTAACCTTATTGCATTTCTGGCACTCCTGGCTTTTCTTAATGCTGTGCTTTCCTGGTTGGGAAATATGTTTAATGAGCCTGGGCTCAGCTTTGAGGTAATTTTCTTTTTTATTATATAATCTTTCTTGAAGAAATTTGTTATTCTGAAGTGCTGAATTCTGTATCTCGCAACCAATTTGTATTTTCAAAGTATACATTATTGTTTTAGGAATAAAATGAATTTTAATAAGTTACAACCATTATTAAATGGGCAGCCATTACAAATTCAGTTTTCTGATGCGGTGCTGAAATATTTATCCAATATTTCAGTCAACCTAAATTTGAAAATTGGCATGTTAACTGCACATGAAATTGTGTTTAATTATATGGAAGTGTAGGAAATTAAGTGGAGTTTAATTTGAGCAAATATAAAGAGACATTTGAAATGGGTGTAGTTGTATTAGAAGGTATATGTTTAGAATGTTTCGCTCTTAAGTAAATGTTAGACTGAGTAAGGATTGGCTCGAGTACGATCCTTCACCAACTGATTTACTGGGACATTTCTGAGGTATAGTTCATGTTTAGCTCACTGGGCTAAATCGCTGGCTTTTAAAGCAGACCAAGCAGGCCAGCAGCACGGTTCGATTTCCGTACCAGCCTCCCTGGATAGGCACTGGAATGTGGTGACTAGGGGCTTTTCACAGTAACTTCATTGAAGCCTACTCGTGACAATAAGCGATTTTCATGTTTCAATCAACATTGTGAGGGCTTTGATAATCACTAGAATCCTGCTGAATCCAGACCCGACAAACCTGCTTTGAAACTTTATGGAGCAATAACCTTCAGGTTCAAAAGCCTAGAATAAGGAAATGCTATGTTGTCCATTGAGTATGCTTCTTCTAATGCCACACTCCATCAAAATACCACAAAGCTATCACAAAGAAATCTGCACTCTCGAGATGTAGCAAATGAAGATTTGAATGCACATTAATGTAGGAAGTAAGAGGAGATACTGCAGTTAAAAAGAAATAATCATGCGAATATTCAGTGGGATTCACTGTGATAGGATTTGATGTCTGCAGTCATATCTATAGAGAGTAGCCTTGGTTGCCATTCAACCATCCAGATATGGTTGCCTTAAAATATAGAAATATTAAAACCAAAACTAAAAATAGAAAATACTGGAAATATTCTACTGGTCAGGGAGCACCTATGGAAAGAGAAACGGGAAAGGTCAATGACCTTTCATCAGAAATATTGAACATTCATTGGGTAACAAGTATTTAAATGCTTCACATAGACCTGGTGCGCATTAATGAACGACTACCTTATCTTGTTGAGAAAGTTGATGGGATTGTTGATTGAGGTGCATTAGGGGCTGTGGGTTTTGTCAACTGCACCTTGCATCAAAAAATGTTTAACCAGTCTGTAAAGATTGATGGATCTATCATTGTTGTGCAAGATCGGAAGGAAAGATGAATTGGACTGGTCATGATCTCGGCCACCAGTAACTTTTATCCATGGTTTAGATCAAAATTTATTTTAATATACATGAGCCAAGATAGACCAGGAATTGGACCATTTGGAGCAGCTGGCGATTATTCGCCTTGTCCACTATGCCGATTGGGCCATGCCCATGGTCCCCGTGTTGGTCCCCAGATGGGTCGGTGCGGCTCTGTGTGGACTGTGAAATGACCATGAAATGGGTATCCCGCCTTGATCGTTATCTGGTCCCTTGGATCAAGGATCTCTATGCCTGGCTCAGCGGGGGGGAAAAACGTTAAATAAGCTGGACATGGGCAACACGTACTTGCAGCTGGTGCTCGAGCCAAGTTCCCGGAAATACATGCCAATCAATACTCATTGGAGATTGTACGAATATACGCGGTTGCCGTTTGGAGACTCCTTGGCTTCTGTGATATTCCAGAGGGTTACGGAGAACATTTTGCAAGGGTTGCAGAGGGTGGCTGTCTACCTAGACAATATACTCATCACCAGACCTTGCATCAGGAACATGTGGCAGAGAGTCCCCATAAATGTACTAAGCATTCCCCTGTGGAATGGAACCAATACTGTCGAACCATAATCAGTGGCTCAGGATTTAGCTGACGGCCCACCCAGTGGTTCAGCATGGGGAATGGCAGCCTGTCTGGGTAAGCCAAGTTCCTGATTAGTGCATAAGTCCGTCTGCCAATGGCGGTCAGTAAGGTGATGGTCTGTCACTCATCATTGGTAATGGCGTTCGTGCGTAAAAATAAATGAATTCTTTTGACATATTGGGTCCAATCATCCAAGTCGGCATCGAAGCACACCAGTTTACCTATGTATACCATGCCTGCTGATCGGAGAGTGGCCTCCCGAGGTGGTTGGAAAACGATCTGAAGTCGCAGAACTTGCCTCTTACGGCATCTCCACTTGTTCCTTGTCACCAGTGTTGTGGAGAGAGACAAAGACTTCACGAGAGGCCAGGCTGACAGGGTACAACCCACTTTATTCCGCACTTGTCACAATAATCACTCCTCTCTACACTCCACTCCCCACAGGGTCTCCTTCTCCGAACTGCTTCCAGGTCGGGTTTATATTCTGTGGGGAGCTCCTACAATTAGGAGGGAGCTCTGCCCCCTAGTCACCTGAGTAGCTGGTTCTCAGGTGTGTAGGAGGGGAAGAGGATGTTATACAGCTCTGTCCCTGAAGGGGTATTAACAGAGGTCATAATACAGGATAGACTCATATACACTTAGAGAAAAATAAGTTAACACTAGACTGTCAAGATGGTTTTGTCAAGGGCAGATCTTGTCTGACAAATTTAATTGAGTTCTTTGATGAGGTGACACAGGCAGTGGATGAAGGTACTGCTGTGGATATTGTATATTTGGACTTTCAGAGAGTGTTTGATACAGTGCCACATGGCAGGTTGGTTAGCAAATTAAAAATGTTTGGGATTGACGGGTCCTTGGAAGCATGTATGAGAAACTGGCTAAGAGATAGGAAACAGATGGTAGGTTTAGATGGGCATTTCTCAAACTGGAGACGAGTTGAAATGGTGTTCCCCAGGGCTCAGTGTTGGCACCCTTAGAACATAGAACATAGAACAGTACAGCACAGAACAGGCCCTTCGGCCCTCAATGTTGTGCCGAGCCATGATCACCCTACTCAAACCCACGTATCCACCCTATACCCGTAACCCAACAACCCCCCCCTTAACTTTACTTTTATTAGGACACTATGGGCAATTTAGCATGGCCAATCCACCTAACCCGCACATCTTTGGACTGTGGGAGGAAACCGGAGCACCCGGAGGAAACCCACGCACACAGGGGGAGGACGTGCAGACTCCACACAGACAGTGACCCAGCCGGGAATCGAACCTGGGACCCTGGAGCTGTGAAGCATTTATGCTAACCACCATGCTACCCTGCTGCCTTGTTTTTTCTAATTTATATAAATCATTTCGAGGTGGGTGTTGCGGGCAAAATCTCGAAATTTGTAGATGATACTAAGCGGGGGAGAATAGTTAATTGAGAGGTTCACATTGAGCGACTTCCAAGTTGGCTACATGAGTAGACACCTGGCAGATGAACTTCAATGCAGCAAAATGTGAGATAATGCACTTTGGTACAAGAAACATGGTGAGACAATATGGGCTCAATGGAACAACTTTGATGGAAGTAAAGGAGCAGAGGGACTTCAGGGTTCAAGTGTATAATTCTTTGAAGGTGGCCAGGCAAGTTGAAACAGTTATTAAGAAGGCTTACAGGATCCTTGAGTTTATAACAAGAGCCATAGAATATGAAAGCAAGGAAGTGTTAGTACAGCTCTACAAATCATTGGTCAGACCACATTTGGAGTATTGTATTAGTTCTGGGCACCTTATTTAAGGAAGGATGTTAAAGCCCTGGAAAGAGTACAGAGGAGATTTACTAGAATAACATAGAACATAGAACATACAGTGTAGAAGGAGGCCATTTGGCCCATCGAGTCTGCACTGACCCACTTAAGCCCTCACTTCCACCCTATCCCCGTAACCCCTTCGAACCTTTTTTTGGTCACTAAGGGAAATTTATCATAGCCAATCCACCTAACCTGCACATCTTTGGATGTGGACCAGGAATGAGGAATTTTAGATACAAGGAAAGATTAGAGAAACTGGCCTTGTTCTCTTTGGAGCAGAGAAGATTAAGCGGTGACCTTATTGAGGTGTTAAAATTTATTAACAATTTTGACAGGGTAAAGCAGGATCCAATGTTTTCACTTGTTCGTATGTCAGTGACGAAGGATCACAATTTCAAGATGGCTAGCAAGAGAGGTTGGACTGAGATGAGGAGAAATGTCTTCATCCTTATTGGAGTTTGGAATGCACTGCCTGGGAGAATGGTGGAGATGGATTCCATAGGAGGTTTCAAAAGAGAGCTGGATACATATTTGAAAGTGATTAATTTAGAGGGCTACGGAGATAGGACTGGAGAATGGGACTAGCTGTGTAGTTCTTTTGGAAGCAAGTGCAGACACGATGAGCCAAATGGCTGCCTTCGGTGCTGTAAATAAAAAAAAGAGAAATGTGATGCAATACCCTCCACTTGCCTGCATTAGTGCAGCTCTGACAATGCTCAAGGAGCTTGACACCAGACAGTATAAAGTAGCTGACTTTATTTTCACCCCATCCACCAACTTAACCAACGCACTGTAGCAGCAATGTGTACAATCTAAAAAACCCACTTCAGCAACTCACCAAGATCTCTTTGACAGCACCTTCCAAACCCACAGCCTCTAACACCGAGAAGGATAAAGTCAGCTGATGCATGGGAACAGCACCACCTGCATGTTCCCCTCCAAATCACACAGCATCCTGATTTGTTGTTTCTTCTCTGTTGCTGGGTCAAAATCCTGGAATTCCCTTCCTAATAACACTGTGGGTATACCTTTACCTGTTGGACTGCAGCGGTTGAAGAAAATGGCTCATCACAACCTTCTCAGGGGCAGTTAGTGGCCAATAATAAATGCTGGCCTAGCCTTTCCTCATCAGACAACCTTCCCACTCCAGATACTAATCTAGTAAATCTTCTCTGAACGAAGCCAAGAAGGAAGGTTGCCCTAATTTGCTCCCTGCCTTGCCTGAAACTCCATAGGCGGAATTCTCCGCTCCCCACGGCCTGGGAGAATCGTGGGAGGGCCCCCCGCAATTCCCCCCCCCCCCCCCCGCTCGCCAAATTGCCGCTTGCCGCTTTTTACGGCGAACCTCCGAGCCCGATGGGCCGAGTGGCCAGCTGTTCCCGACCGTTTCACGGCGGCGGCAACCACACCTGGTCACTACCGTCGTGAAATGGGCGCCAGAAGCCCGTTTGGGGTTTCTAGGCGCCTAATTTGGGAAAGAGCACCATGAATGTGCTCTGGAGGGGACAGGCCCGCGATCGCTGCCCTCCGATCGTCGGGCCAGTGTCCAAATCGGATGCACTATTTGCCCTCCGCCGCCCCGCAAGATTAAGCCGCCACATCTTGAAGGGTGGCTGAGGGGAAAGATGGCACCGCGCATGGGCGGATACATGCCGTCTGCGGGATGATGTCATCCGTGCATGCGTGGGTTGGAACAGGCCAACCTGCGCATGCGCGGCTGACGTCATATGGGCGGCAGCCGCGTGTCATTCTCGGCGCTCGGCCTTGACGACAGTGTCAAGGCCGCGCCACCAAGATCCCCGGAGGCCCGCTCCTAGCCCCGCTTGGGGGGGGGGGGGGGAGAGAGAGAGAGAGAATTGGGTGCCTAGAGCGGGCTCGATGGCCTCTTTCACGGCGGCTTCCGCGATTCTCCCCGGGTGCGGAGAATCACGCCCCATGTTCGGTGATCAAGCTACCATTAGAGAATCCTCGCGAGTATAACTTGTCTGCCTTTGGAAACCTGCAATGCTGAGGCAATAACAATTCATCCATCTCTATATTCGCCTCCGTGCCGAAGCTCCATTGGTGAGAACCTCCAGACATCCACTTGAACCAGTGGCCCATCCTCACATGAGGGAGCTCCAGATCAACAGTGTCGAAACCCTGTGAAGTTTATCCTACATTTCCTCAAGCCTTTCCTCCAACTCCATTTCTGCAGAGACCTCATCCGTTTTTCCTTTGTTTGTTTATGTAGGTATGTCCGTGCTGGGGGATTTTTATGAAAGGATAGTTATACTTCCATAGAACAATTGTGTGTTAACCAGTTATTACAAATTGTTTTTTTTAATGAAGTTTTGTTTTTATAGTAAATTAATAATCCTGAGTTCACTGAAAGAAGCTTGGTTAAAGTCTCTTTCATCCTGGGTCAACAGTAGCACGGGTAAATAAATGGCCATTCTGGTGAATTAATTAAATGTTTAAACTAATGGTTCAACCTACGGAGTAGTGGGACTTGATAAACTGCACACTCTTATCCTGGTAATAATATCTTTTTGTAGCCTCCTTATGTCCTCTTCACAAATTACTATCCTACCTATCTTTCTGTTGTCAGCCAATTTAGCAACCATACCATTAATCCTTTTGTCTAAATCATTTATATAAATTGTAAAATGTTGAGGCCATTGCACTGATCTATGTGATACACCACTCATCACATCCTGTCAACCAGAAAATGAGTAATGTATCCCTACTCTCTTTCTCCTGTTAGCTGGTCAATCTTCTGTCCATGCTAATATCTTATTAAAGGGGAAATAATCCCCTTGATTATCTTGAGCTATATCCACCCTTTTTGTTTACTCGAAAAGTCTTTTCCAAAGGCACCCCTATTACTTCCATTGATTTAACTTTCAGCTTTCATCAATTCACTTTATATGCCTTTACAAGGCAGTTGAAGCAGATTGGCTTCTTTACGTTACCTTTATCCTCTAGACCATGGGTGGGCAAACTTTTCCGTGCAAGGGCCACATTCAGAAATTCACAATTCACAAAGGGCCGCATAGTATATTAAGTAAAACAATTACTTCACCCGGTTATGATTCTGGGCGCCTCATATAGAACATAGAACAGTACAGCACAGAACAGGCCCTTCGGCCCTCGACGTTGTGCCAAGCAATGATCACCCTACTCAAGTCAACGTATCCACCCTATACCAGTAAGTAACCCAACAGCCCCCCCACCCATTAACCTTTAAAAAAAAAATTAAAAAAAAAAAAAAATTTTTTTTAAAAAAATTTTTTTTTTTTTTTTTTAATGACTTGGTGGGCCGCAGAAATACCTTTGGCGGGCCGCATACGGCCCGCGGGCCGTAGTTTGCCCACCCCTGCTCTAGACAAACATTTTGTTATTACTGGAACAGCTTCTGCCATCTCACAAAAGCAAGAATTTTTTTTCCATTCCCAAATTTCTATTTCTCTAGTTTCACTGTGGGTTTACGAATGGAGATCTTCTGCCTCCTAGCTACTTGTGTGGTATATTGTAACCATCTGCCAGAACTGCAGCTTCCTTTAATTTAGATCTTATGGTCTTCCAAGAGTTCCCAAATAATTTTTCAAACATCTCTAACTTCATTGACTGAAACCAGCAGTCAAACAACATTTTTTCCCCACAACAATTCTACACATGTTAAGTTCTGTCAAAGTCCAAAATTTTAACTGATAATGCTTCAAGGACAAACTCATTCGCATTAAGTGCCAACATTTTAACTATTTCATAATTGAAAGAGTGTTCATCTGAAAGTCTTGACAAGACACTTTGCAAAAGAATGGTTCCACTTCTCAAAAACTGGCCAAGCTAGTTTTGTAGCACTTTTTTCAAAGTTGTTATGATCCAGACCTTGGGTTGTGGGAGAGCCAATTAGAGACCAATAAAGTTGTGTTTAGAGTTGACAATGTTTGAGATTCAAGGTGCTTGCTAAGTGAGTAAAGCCAAAATTTCACAGGTTTTGAATTAACAGAAATAAACTTTACTGTACAAGTTCAGAAAGATAAAACAATTTACAATATGCATTATATTGTATATATGAGACAGCCGGACCTGCGAGTGACACTCCTAACTGGGCCAGGAGATGAAGGCAGCTGGTAGGACTTGTAGGACAGTTGTTTGTTTGTTTATTTGAAAATTGAAAAAAACAGGTTAAAGTGAAGGGTAAGGAGACTGTGACCTGATTGGCTGAGGCAGACTGGGCTAAGATTTGAATATTTATGGAGTTACTGATTTAAATGCTAGTTTTTATTTGATTTAAATTACTATTTTTAAGTTGGTTTAAATTACTTTTTTGTTAATTTGACTTAAATAACTATTTTAGGTTGATTTTAATTACTATTTGTAAGTTGATTTAAATAACTTTTAATTTGATTTAAATAATTATTTTAAATTTGATTTAGATCAAGAGGGAGAAATACTCAAGCTAAGTAGTATAGGAGACATTGGATATATTCTTGACACAAAAACATCTTTCAAACGTTTAATTTCAAAAGTTTAATTTAAAGAAATAAGTCATGGCAGGACAGCTCCAAGGCATGGTTTGCTCCTCTTGCTCCAAGTGGCAGGCTTGGGACAGTTCCTGTCCCCAGGGTCAGCATGTGTGCAGGCAGTGTCTCTAGTTACAGATCCAGGAAGCTAGAGTTTCAGAGCTGGAGCGGCGGCTGGAGACACTGTGGAACATTCACGAGTTGGAGAGAATCGTGGATGGCACTTATAGAGAGGAGGTCACTCCGCAGGCTCAGACTCTGCAGGCAGGACGGGAATGGGTGACCACCAGACAGCAAGAGAGCTAGGGAGGTATTCCCCTGCCATTCCCCTTCCGAACAGATATACCATTTTGGATACTGTTGAGGGAAATTGCCTCTCAGGGAAAAACAGCACCAGCCAAACTCGTGGCACCACTCGTGGTTCTGCTGCAGAGGGGAGGAGTAATATGTGTGCCAGTGCAATAGTTATAGGGGATGCAATTGTAAGGGGAAGGAACAGGCATTTCTGTGGCTGCAAACGAGACTCCAGGATGGTATGCTGTCTCCCTGGTGCTAGGATGAAGGATGTCTCGGAGCGGGCACAGGACATTCTGGAGGGGGAGCATGAACAACAAGTGGCCGCAGTACACATTGGTACAAACAACATAGGTAAAAAAAGGGATGAGGTCCTAAAAGCAGGATACAGGGATCTAGGAAGGAAGTTAAGAAATAGGACCTCAAAGGTAGTGATCTCCGGATTACGCCCGGTGCCACGTGCTAGTCATCGTAGAAATGTCAGGATATATAGGATGAATATGTGGCTGAAGAGATGGTGCGAAGCGGAGAGTTTCAGATTTCTGGGACCGGTTCTGCGGGATGTGGGACCTGTACAAATTGGACGGGTTACACCTGGGCAGGACTGGAACTCATGTCTCGGGGGGGGGGGGGATTTGCTAGAGCAATTGGGGAGGTATAAACTAATATTCCAGGCCGGTGGGAACCTATGCAAAGGAGTCCAAGAAGGAGGGAGCGAGGACAAAAAAAAGGTAGAGAAGTGAATAAGAAAAGTGATAGGTGGAGAAACCAAGGACAAAATTCAAACTGGGCAATAGAGAAAAATATTGAGAGTATGACAAACAATGTGAAAAAGGCACTGTTCCTTAATGCACGGAGCATTTGCAATAAAGTGGATGAATTAATCACTCAGGTATAAATGGGATTACGGAGACATGGCTGCAGGGTGACCAGGGATGGGAACTAAATGTCCCAGGGTTTTCAGTATTGAGGAAGGACAGGCATAAAAGAAAAGATGGTGGCGTGGCACTGCTGGTTAAAGAGGAAATTAACACAGTCATGAGAAAGGTAATTGGCTCTGACAATGTGGAATCTGTATGGGTAGAGTTGAGAAATACCAAGGGGCAAAAAACATTAGTGGGTGTCATATATAGACCCTCAAACTGCAGTGGTGATGTTGGGAATGGCATTAAACACAAAATTAGAGATGAATGTAATAAAGGAATATCGGTGATCATGGGTGATTTTAATCTTCACATAGATTGGGCAAATCAAATTAGCCACAATGCTGTAGAGGAGGATTTTCTGGAGTGTATATGGGATAGCTTTCTTGACCAATATGTGGAGGAACCAACTAGAGAGCAGGCCATCTTAGCCTGGGTACTGTGTAATGAGAAGGGAATCATTGCCAATCTGGCTGTACGTGACCCCTTGGGGATGAGCGACCAAAACATGATAGAATTTTTTATCAATTGGAGAGTGGTTGATTCGGAGACCAGGGTGCTGAATCTTAATAAAGGGAACTATGAAGATCTGAGGCGTGAGTTGGCCTTGATAGATTGGGGAGTGTTACTTAAAGGGATGACAGTGGATAGACAATGGCAAACATTCAAGGAATGCATGGGGGAACTACAACAACAGTTCATTCCTGCCTGGCAGAAAAGCAAAGTAAGAGGGCCAATCCATGGCTTACAAAGGAAATTCGAAATAGTATCCGATCCAAGGAAGAAGCATACAGATTGGCAAGAAAAATAATAGGTCTGAATTGGGAACAGTTTAGAATTTATCAAAGAAGGACAAAAGGGGAAAGTACAGTATGAAAGGAAGCTTGCAGGGAACATAAAGACTGACAATAAGAGTTTCTATAGATATGTGAAGAGAAAGAGATTGGTAAAGAGAAATGTAGGCCCCCTGCAGACAGAAACAGGGGAATGCATAATAAGGAACAAAGAAATGGCTGAGCAATTGAATACATACTTTGGTTCTGTCTTCACAAAAGAGGAGACAAATCAGATACCAGAAATGCTGGAAAATGAAAGGTTTAGTGAGAGGGAAGAACTGAGGGAGATCAACATTAGTAAGAAATGGTGCTGGAAAAATTCATGGGATTGAAGGTAGATAAATCCCCTGGGCCTGAGAATCTGCATCACAGAGTGCTTAAGGAGGTGGCTCTGGAAATAGTGGACACATTGGTGGTCATCTTCCGGGATTCTATAGACTCTGGAACAGTCCCTGCAGATTGGAGTGTAGCTCAAGTCACTCCGATATTCAAAAAGGGAGGTAGAGAGAGAGCAGGGAATTATAGACCAGTTAGCCTTGTCATGATATGCAAACATGCAGCTGATGAACACATAGAATAGGACACGACCAATGAGCAGGCAGGACACTCAGGGGTGGTATCTCACTATAAAAGGGATGACGCACTCACACCCCACCTCTTTCCGCAGACCAACATCTACAGAGTGAGACAGGGTGTATCCACAGCATCACACCCGAGCACGTGGCTTACAGCAAGCCTGATTCAGTTAGACTGAGTTACTACATTTAGATTAGCAGAGAGTCAAACTCATTGAGAACTGTGCTGATAGTTCAATAAAACACATTGAACTCTCTTCAAAGTCTGGAGCATCTTTTACTCAAAACTGCATCAAGTGGCAGCTTGTATTATTCCAAATTACATAACACAATATGATACCAGGAGTCTGGTCAATATAGTTAGTTCAACTCAGCAAGATCTGTGACGACCAGCGAATGTATACCGGCACAATGGAAAATATTCCGGCTCCTCACCAGCTCAGGATCTCCAGCAATCTCAGTGCCAACTGGCGGACACTCAAGCAGAAATTTCAGCTTTATATCGAAGCATCAGATCTCAATGGTGCGTCTTGACACACGGAAGATAGCTCTTTTCCTCACCACAGGAGGTGATCACGCCTTGGAAATATTCAATTCCTTTCACTTCGCCAAAGACCAGGACAAGACAAAGTTTCAGACCATCCTGGACAAGTTTGACAGCCACTGTGAGGTGGACACCAACAAAATCTTCGAGCGCTATATATTCAAGCAGCGATTGCAAGATAAAGACGAATCCTTCAACACATATTTAACTAACCTTAGACTGCTATTGCAATCCTGCAACTTCAGTGATATCACTGACTCCATGATCAGAGACAAAATCGTTTTTGGAGTTCACTCTGATCCTCTGAGAGAGCAGTTACTGAAGATCAAGCATATGACCCTGCCAGTCGCGATTGAAACATGCACAGTGCATGAGCACGCTGAAAATTGATATTCCCAGGATAAAACCGCAGAAAATAATAAGCTAGCCTCCCACGAGGTGGAGTGTGTACAGGCCATCTCCCGGATGCAGCGCCTCAACATTGACGAAAGCGGCCATTTTGCGTGCTCTTCCCGGGGCCCGACGCATGCGGGATGTGAACGGAATAAGGAAGCGGCCGAAACCCACACTGCGCAGGTGCAGACTTCTGAGAACCGCACTGCACATGTGCAATGATGCACGGAGTGTCAGGACGCCCATTGAAAGAAACACTGCCCTGCAAGAGGCAGACGCTGTTTAAACTGTGGGAAGCCAGGCCACTAAGCAGCCCTGTACAAATATGCATCACCAGTCAGGAGCCAGCGCTCCCAATTCCGATGACGGCGCATCCGGAGTGTGCAACAACACCGACAGGATTCTGATCCCGGCAGTGCAACGGATCCAGATGATGAGTGCCTGGATAACGCCTACTGTGTGGGCATTATTACAAAGTGTGAATATCCGACACCAGACTAATCGCAAATCCAGTTAATCCTAGCTGTGGATTCCGAGGACGAATGGCGAGCAGTGATGAAGGTCATCCACTGCACCATCCAGTTCAAGCTGGACACAGGTTCCTCTGCCAACCTCCTCAGACTTCAGATGCATTCAAAACCCTCCCACCATCCTTCCAGCTGCCTCCAAGCTCCTGGATTACAACGGGAATGCCATCAGGGCACTGGGATCCTGTCATCTGGATGTATCCAACCAGCACACACAAGCACGGTTACGCTTTGAAATTGTTAAGCCGGACAGCGCATCTCTACTAGGTGCGCACGCCTGCAAGCAGTTGAACCTCATTCAAAGGGTTTACACCACGGCATTGATCCCATGTATCTCAATAAGAATATCATGCGGGAACACTACCCCATCCCGAAGCGGGAGGAACTCACGAGTGAGATGGCACATGTGCGCTTCTTCACCAAATTGGAAGCATCACAGGGCTTTTGCAAATCCAACTGGAAGAGTCCAGCAGAAGGCTCTACAATCAACATGCCTTTTGGCAGATACAATCGCATGCCATTTGGCATCATCTTGGCATCGTAGATATTCCATCGCATCATGGAGCAGATGATGAAAGGCCATTGAAGGGGTTTGTGTGTACATGGCCGACATCATCATATGGTCCATGACGCCTGAAGAACATGTGTTACGTCTCCAGAAGGTATTCCACTGTGTACATGCCAACGGACTAAAGTTAAACAGGTCCAAATGTTGTTTTGGCACATCGGCGCTCAAGTTCCTAGGCAACCAGATCTCACAGCATGGTGTGCGCCCGGACACAGACAAAATCAAGGCCATTGAGGTGATGAAGGTCCCTGAGGACAAAAAGGCAGTGCTGCGCTTCTTGGGTATGGTCAATTTTCTGGGCAAGTTCATTCCAAACATGGCCACACATACCACGGCCCTACGCAACCTGGTGAAAACATCAACTGCCTTTGAGCGGAAGGCGGCACACCAGAGTGGCTGGACCTGAAAGCCAAGCTCACCACTGCACCAGTCCTGGCATTCTTCGACCCGGACCGGGAGACAAAGATATTCACAGATGCGAGTCAGGATGACATCAGTGCGGTGTTGCTTCAACGAGATGACACATCATCCTGGGCACCAGTAGCCTACGCATCAAGGGCGATGACGCCCACTGAAACCAGATATGCTCAGATTGAGAAGGAGTGCTTGGGTCTTTTCACCGGCATCCTCAAATTTCATGATTATGCTTACAGCCTGCCGATATTCACTGTCGAGATTGACCATAGGCCTCTGGTCCACATCAGGTCCACAAGGACCTGAACGACATGACACCTCGGTTTCAGAGAATCCTGCTTAAACTTAGGATGTATGACTTCAACTTGGCGTACACACCTGGCAAGGAGTTCATCATTGCTGATGCATTGTCCCACTCCGTCACCTCGCCCAGTAAGCTGCTGGAGATCATCCAGTACATCGCTAGCACTCTCCCGGCGACAGATGAGAAGGTAGTTCTCATCCGTGATGAGACAGCGAAAGACCCCTCTTGCAGCGCGTCATCCACAACCTCACCAATAACTGGCAGAAAGGGCAGTGCTCACAATTTTAAAATGTGAAGGATGACCTGACGGTGATTGATGTTATCCTCCTCAAGCTGGACAGGATTCTCATTCATTTCAGTCTCCAGAGCTTGGTGCTGTGCCAGATTCATGAGGGACATCTGGGCGTCGAGAAGTGCAGACGCAGAGCCCAGCAAGCTGTCTACTGGCACGACATCAGCCAGGATCACAAACGTGGTCCTGAACTGTGCTACCTGTCAGCGGTTCCAGCCAGCGCAGAGCAAGGAGATGCTCCAACAGCTTGACATAGTGACCTCTCCATGTGACCCAAGGTTGGCATCGACCTCTTTCGCGAATGGTCGCGACTACATATTGATCATCGACTATTTCTCGAATTACCCTGAGGTGCTTAAGCTCTTGGATCTCACCTCTCGGACCGTCATGAAAGCCTGTCAGGAGACGTTCTCAAGGCATGGCATCCCAGTCACAATCATGAGTGACAGTGGCCCGTGCTTTATCAGTCGACAATGGTCCATGTTTGCCAGGTCATACAATTTCCAGCATGTCACCTCCAGTCTGCACTATCCAGTCCAATGGAAAAGTCGAGAAAGCGGTGCACATTGTGAAACAGCTCATCTGCAAGGCCGCGGACTCTGCTTCCAACATACACCTTGCACTGCTCGCGTACAGGGCGACTCCATTGTCCACTGGCATGTCGTCGGCTCAACTCCTGATGAACAGGGACCTATGGACGATGCTTCCAGCCATACACCTGCCCAACCTGGATCACCTCCCGGTGCTGCAGAAGATGCAACAGCGCAGAGACCGTCAAAAGCAGAGCTATGATGCCCATGCAACCGATCTGGCCATGCTATCCCCAGCAGTCACTGTCAGGATCAAGGTACCGGATGGTAGGTGGTCTTCCCCGGCTGTCGTTGTTCGACACACCACTTCCCGCTCTTATGTTGTACATATGGCTGATGGCTCCATCGTGCGAAGGAATCGACAGGCACTGCGCAAGGTTGCCTGCCCGCAACCACTTTCCCCTCCATTTCCATATGTTGAATTGCCACCTCCTGATACCTCGCACCACGAGGCCACCAGTCAGGCTTCCATCCCACCTGTCAGGGTGCCGTCGTCCCCTCCGCCACCTCTCCGGCAGTCGACCACGATCAGACGCAAGCCTCAGAGACTGGACTTGTGAACGTTTATTTTGTTTGCTCTGTTCTGTAGTCCTCCATCAGTCACGTTAGACAGACTCATTCACATGTAAATACATTTGCATACGCCAACAAAACATAAAAAAAGGGAGATGTCATGATATGCAAACATGCAGCTAATGAACACATAGAATAGGACACAACCAACGAGCAGTCAGGACACTCGGCTGGTATTTCACTATAAAAGGAATGAGGCACTCACACCCCGCCTCTTTCCGCAGACCAACATCTACAGAGTGAGACAGGGTGTATCCACAGCATCACACCCCAGCACGTGGCTTACAGCAAGGCTGATTCAGTTAGACTGAGTTACTACATTTAGATTAGTAGAGAGTCAAACTCATTGAGAACTGTGCTGATAGTTCAATAAAACACATTGAACTCACTTCAGTGTCTGGTGCATCTTTTACTCAAAACTGCATCAAGTGGCAGCTTGTGTTATTCCAAATTACATAACACAACAAGCCTAACATCGGCAGTGGGAAAAATGCTTGAATTGATTATCAAGGACTTTATAGTGGAACATTTAGAAAGCAGTGGATAAAAGCAAATTACTGCGGATGCTGGAATCTAAACGAAAGGGAAAATGCTGGAAAATCTCAGCAAGTCTGGCAGCATCTGTAGGGAGAGAAAAGAGCTAACGTTTCGAGTCCGATGACTCTTTGTCAAAGCTGACAAAGAGTCAGCGGACTCGAAACTTTAGCTCTTTTCTCTCCCTACAGATGCTGCCAGACTTGCTGAGATTTTCCAGCATTTTCCCTTTCATTTAGAAAGCAGTGGTAGGATCAGTCAGAGTCAGCATGATTTATGAAGGGGAAATCATGCCTGACAAATTTGTTGGAATTCTTTGAAGACGTAACCTGTACAGTTGACAAGGGGGAGCCAGTCGATGTGGTATATTTGGACTTTCAGAAGGCGTTTGACAAGGTCCCACATAAGGGAATATTGTGCAAAATTAAAGTGCATGGGATTGGGGGAAATGTATTAACGTGGATAGAAAACTGGTTGGCAGAAAGGAAACAAAGAGCATGGATTAATGGGTCCTTTTCAAATTGGCAGGCAGTAACTTGTGGGGTGCCACAGGGATCGGTGCTGGGACCCCAACTATTCACAATATATATTAATGATTTGGATGAGGGAACAACATGTAATATCTCAAAGTTTGCAGATGATACCAAGCTAGGTGGAAGGGTCAATTGTGACGAGGATGCAGGGATCCTACAGCATGGTCTGGACAGGTTGGGCGAGTGGGCAAATCAATGGCAGATGCAGTATAATTTGGATAAATGTGAGGTCATTCACTTTGGAAGCAAAAACAGGAAGGCAGATTACTACCTGAATGGTTGTAAATTGGGAGAGGGGAGTGTGCAGCAGGATCGGGGTGTCCTTGTGCACTATTCGCTGAAGGTCAGCATGCAGGTGCAGCAGGCGGTAAAGAAGACTGATGGTATGTTGGCCTTCATTGCAAGAGGTTTCGAGTATAGAAGCAGAGATGTGTTCCTGCAATTATACAGGGCCTTGGTGAGGCCACACCTGGAGTACTGTGTACAGTTTGGGTCTCCTTCTCTGAGGAAGGATGTTCTTGTTCTCGAGAGAGTACAGCGAAGTTTTATCAGACTGATTACAGGGATGGCGGCACTGCCATATGAGGAGAGATTGATTCCTGGGATTGTTCTCGCTGCAGTTCAGAAGAATGAAGGCGGATGTCATAGAGATTTATAAACTTTTAACAGGACTAGACAGGGTAGATGCAGGGAAGATGTTACCAATGATGGTTGTGTTCAGAACCAGAGGTCACAGTCTGAGGTTTCAGGATAAACCATCTCGGACAGTTATAAGGAGACATTTCCTCACACAAAGATTGGTGACCCTGTGGAATTCATGACCGCAGGAAGTAGTTGATGCTAAAACCTTGAATATATTCAAGAGGCAGCTAGATATAGCACTTGGGGAGAATGGGATCAAAGGCTATGGGGAGAAAGCAGGATTAGGCTATTGAGTTGGATGGTCAGCCATGATCGTGATGAATAGCGGAGCAGGCTTGAAGGGCCGAATGGCCTCCTCCTGCTCCTATCTTCTGTGTATCTGTATTCTAACATTAAGGGTAAGAATGAGGTACATGTGAATTATATGGGTGGCATGGTAGCATAGTGATTAGCACTGTTGCTTCACAACTCCAAGGTCCAGATTCGATTCCAGCTTGGGCCACTGTCTGTGTGGAGTCTGCATGTTCTCCCTGTGTCTGCGCGGATTTCCTCTGAATGCTCCGGTTTCCTCCTACAAGTCCAAAAAGATGTGCTGTTAGGTAATTTGGACATTCTGAATTCTCCCTCAGTGGACCCGAACAGGTGCTGGAATGTGGCGACTAGGGGCTTTTCACAGTAACTTCATTGCAGCGTTAATGTAAGCCTACTTGTGACAATAAAGATTATTATTATTAAAAGGCAAATTGTGGTCAAACACACCACACTGCCCAATAAATGGCAGATGTGGCCAAAACAGATTTCATGAATTTCTCAACAGCCCACCAAGACATCTGATACATTGTGAGGCTTTCAGTCTGACCAAAACTTTGCCTAACTCACAAGATTTTTCAATCTCCAAGTTTGAGGATTTCGTCTTGGAATTCTCTCCAAGTGTCACTCTAACTCAGATGGCTTCAACAGTGGCCCATCTTACAGAGCTTCGATCATGCCTTCGAAGTTTAATTTCCCTGGATTCACGGATACATTCAAGATCTTCAACTGTGCCAAGCAGAATACCATTTCTCCAAAGGAGTATCCTTGTCCCAGCAGTTTGCAGCGCCGAGTCACCAACCTTTGGGTGCCTTCTTGGATCTTCAGGACATCTCTTGAGCTCTCTTCGACTATCTGGATTTCTCTTGAACCTACTTCACTTAAAGTTTGCTCTCACTGCTCTTCCTTTAATTTGAGACTGTTACTCCTATTCTTAACTCAAATGGGACCTGTTGCTGTACAATGTCTCTAGTGCTGGCCTCTGGTATAAGTGTTGGGGCCTTCTTGTTCCTCTCCCTTGTCGCTTACCTGGGTAATTTGCTGCTCATGGGACTATGCAGCCGGGTAGAGCATTTAGCTGAGCAATTCCTTCACCGAGAAGCTGGTGAACTTGTGGAGTTCTCCACAATGGAGGTAGTGGAGGCTAAGTCACTGAATATATTTAAGAAGGAAATTGATAGATTTCAAGGGGGCCAACCTAAATGTATGCCAGCCCCCAAAAGTCATTCTGATTTCTCGTCAGTATACCAGTTAATCTCCAAAATATGAAATTTCATGAGGGTCCTTCTATTAGATATTGGCTGAGCAATTCACCAAATTCTCTTCAAAATCTCACAACTCTACACTTCTTAGCTCAAACTCATGCTTCACTGTGTGCTTGCTTAGAGATTTAAACGTCAGAAAGATCTCTGTTCCATAATGGCCCTCTCTACTCCAACAATTGCTGGTCCTACAGCTGATTCCAAGCTCCTGGAAGGTGATGGGTGTGAGCAGTCATGCAAGAGCCCTTTAGAACACCGATTTAAAAAAGTGAAGCTAGCGCAATGGCTGCTTGGGGATTGGACGAGGGGAGTAGTCAACTTGAAAATCGGGCAATCAGCCCACGGACACCTGCCCCTATGCTCGGGGTATGTGGTGATCTCCCGGGTGGGGAGATGGCCCAGTGGGGGGTTGCCCCCCCTGTTGGGGGGGGGGGGGGTGGGGGGTGAAGCACTCAGCACTCAATGTTCCTTACGGCCACCCCCGTATCGTGTATGCCCATAATCGTGTATACTGCCACTGAAAACTCCCAGGAGATAGGCCTGTCTGTGGTAACGTGGTGCAGGTCATTTTAACTTCCACTGACCGTGGCGGCCTCTGGGCGGATAGCTGAAGGCTATCGGTAATAGGGAATTGGCAATGTTAGTAATGTGAGCACCTTACAGTTCACAAGTGGATTCCCGTCGGTAGACCTGCCATGGCGCAGGCGAGTGTTATTGCCTGGCATCCCAAATAGACCGTGAGGTCAGGCATTTTGCCCTAACACTGGAAGTATCAACACCACAGCGACAGCAACAAACAATCAAACACCTAAGAGCTGGGTCTCAGCACTGGGGATATCCCTGTGTCCCGAGGTGGGTGTGTGGTTCGGGGAGCGGACCTGCACCACTCCAGGTAATGTTCCTGGCAAGGATTTGGGGATCTGGCGGGGATTTGGGGTCTGGTGCCCAGGGGCCCACTGTGGCCGGGGCTGCATGAACAAGGCAGGCCCCCCCCCCCCCCCCCCCCCCCCCCAGCAGAACCGGCTCGTTGGATGGCACCCTGAGAGAAGGCTGAAGCACAAGGGTGGGGGGGGGGATTGGGGGATTTGAGCGCCACGGGTGGAAGAAATAGCCAATTGTGGATCTCTCATCCTCTCCCATTCCTTACAGATATCATATGATAGATGATACCATAGATTCCACAGCAGTTACCCTTGCGGTGGTGCTGGCAGCCCGGGCAGCCAGAAGCTGGCGAAGGCAGCGGCGGCAGCAGCGTTCTCAGAGGCTCAAGACAGCAGCCCATGTGAAGGGGCCCACCCCACACCCTGAGGACCCAGCCGCCAATCAGGCCATGGAGGGATCCGGAGGGAAGGTCGTCAACGGCCTACGGTGCACATGCGTCGCCGGGTGTTTGATGAGAAATTGGACAGCATGTGCCGTAGGAAGCTCCACCTCAAAAAGGAGTGTCCTTGTGGACTTGGCACCATGTGGAGGAGGATACTCACTCTCATTGGCTGTCCGTCAAGGCAGCCCTAAAATGTTATGCCTCAGGTTCATTCCAGAACTTGAACAGAGACTTGTGTGGCATATCCCAACAAACCACAATTGCGGGTGCCCTGTTTGCCCGGGCAGCTGACTTCATAAACTTTGACCTGAACCAGACCCTTCAAGGTAGCAGGATTCTTCACCATTTCCGGGATGCCTCAGGTCCAGGGGGCAATAGATGGCACGCATGTCACCTTGTGTGCACCAAGCGGCCTGGAAGTGCCCTTCATTAACAGGAAGGGGTTTTCTCCCTGAATGTTCACCTTGTGTGTGACCATCACCTCAAGATCATGCATGTGTGTGCACACTTAGAACATAGAACATAGAACATAGAACGATACAGCGCAGTACAGGCCCTTCGGCCCTCGATGTTGCACCGACATGGAAAAAATCTAAAGGCCATCTAACCTACACTATGCCCTTATCATCCATATGCTTATCCAATAAATTTTTAAATGCCCTCAATGTTGGCGAGTTCACTACTGTTGCAGGTAGGGCATTCCACGGCCTCACCACTCTTTGCGTAAAAAACCCACCTCTGACCTCTGTCCTATATCTATTACCCCTCAATTTAAGGCTATGTCCCCTCGTGCTAGCCACCTCCATCCGCGGGAGAAGGCTCTCGCTGTCCACCCTATCTAACCCTCTGATCATTTTGTATGCCTCTATTAAGTCACCTCTTAACCTTCTTCTCTCTAACGAAAACAACCTCAAGTCCATCAGCCTTTCCTCATAAGATTTTCCCTCCATACCAGGCAACATCCTGGTAAATCTCCTCTGCACCCGTTCCAAAGCTTCCACGTCCTTCCTATAATGAGGCGACCAGAACTGTACGCAATACTCCAAATGCGGCCGTACTAGAGTTTTGTACAACTGCAACATGACCTCATGGCTCCGGAACTCAATCCCTCTACCAATAAAGGCCAACACACCATAGGCCTTCTTCACAACCCTATCAACCTGGGTGGCAACTTTCAGGGATCTATGTACATGGACACCGAGATCCCTCTGCTCATCCACACTACCAAGAATTTTACCATTAGCCAAATATTCCGCATTTCTGTTATTCTTTCCAAAGTGAATCACCTCACACTTCTCCACATTAAACTCCATTTGCCACCTCTCAGCCCAGCTCTGCAGCTTATCTATGTCCCTCTGTAACCTGCAACATCCTTCCGCACTGTCTACAACTCCACCGACTTTAGTGTCGTCTGCAAATTTACTCACCCATCCTTCTGCGCCCTCCTCTAGGTCATTTATAAAAATGACAAACAGCAACGGCCCCAGAACAGATCCTTGTGGTACGCCACTCGTAACTGAACTCCATTCTGAACATTTCCCATCAACTACCACTCTCTGTCTTCTTTCAACTAGCCAATTTCTGATCCACATCTCTAAATCACCCTCAATCCCCAGCCTCCGTATTTTCTGCAATAGACGACCGTGGGGAACCTTATCAAACGCTTTACTGAAATCCATATACACCACATCAACTGCTCTACCCTCGTCTACCTGTTCAGTCACCTTCTCAAAGAACTCGATAAGGTTTGTGAGGCATGACCTACCCTTCACAAAACCATGCTGACTGTCCCTAATCATATTATTCCTATCTAGATGATTATAAATTGTATCTTTTATAATCCTCTCCAAGACTTTACCCACCACAGACGTTAGGCTCACCGGCCTATAGTTACCGGGGTTATCTCTACTCCCCTTCTTGAACAAAGGGACCACATTTGCTATCCTCCAGTCCTCTGGCACTATTCCTGTAGCCAATGATGACCTAAAAATCAAAGCCAAAGGCTCAGCAATCTCTTCCCTGGCTTCCCAGAGAATCCTAGGATAAATCCCATCTGGCCCCGGGGACTTATCTATTTTCACCTTGTCCAGAATTGCCAACACTTCTTCCCTACGCACCTCAATGCCATCTATTCTAATAGCCTGGGTCTCAGCATTCTCCTCCACAATATTATCTTTTTCTTGAGTGAATACTGACGAAAAGTATTCATTTAGTATCTCGCTTATCTCCTCAGCCTCCACACACAACTTCCCACCACTGTCCTTGACTGGCCCTACTCTTACCCTAGTCATTCTTTTATTCCTGACATACCTATAGAAAGCTTTTGGGTTTTCCTTGATCCTACCTGCCAAAGACTTCTCATGTCCCCTCCTTGCTCGTCTCAGCTCTCTCTTTAGATCCTTCCTCGCTTCCTTGTAACTATCAAGCGCCCCAACTGAAACTTCACGCCTCATCTTCACATAGGCCTCCTTCTTCCTCTTAACAAGAGATTCCACTTCTTTGGTAAACCACGGTTCCCTCGCTCGACCCCTTCCTCCCTGCCTGACTGGTACGTACTTATCAAGAACATGCAATAGCTGTTCCTTGAACAAGCTCCACATATCCAGTGTGCCCAACCCTTGCAGCCTACTTCTCCAACCAACACATCCTAAGTCATGTCTAATGGCATCATAATTGCCCTTCCCCCAGCTATAACTCTTGCCCTGCGGGGTATACTTATCCCTTTCCATCACTAATGTAAAGGTCACCGAATTGTGGTCACTGTTTCCAAAGTGCTCACCTACCTCCAGATCTAACACCTGGCCTGGTTCATTACCCAAAACCAAATCCAATGTGGCCTCGCCTCTTGTTGGCCTGTCAACATATTGTGTCAGGAAACCCTCCTGCACACATTGTACAAAGAACGACCCATCTAATGTACTCGAACTATATCTTTTCCAGTCAATATTTGGAAAGTTAAAGTCTCCCATAACAACTACCCTGTTACTTTTGCTCTTTTCCAGAATCATCTTCGCCATCCTTTCCTCTACATCCCTAGAACTATTAGGTGGCCTATAGAAAACTCCCAACAGGGTGACCTCTCCTTTCCTGTTTCTAACCTCAGCCCATACTACCTCAGAAGAAGAGTCCCCATCTAGCATCCTTTCCACCACCGTAATACTGTCCTTGACTAGCAGCGCCACACCTCCCCCTCTTTTGCCCCCTTCTCTGAGCTTACTAAAACACCTAAACCCCGGAACCTGCAACAACCATTCCTGTCCCTGCTCTATCCATGTCTCTGAAATGGCCACAACATCGAAGTCCCAGGTACCAACCCATGCTGCCAGTTCCCCTACCTTATTTCGTATACTCCTGGCATTGAAGTAGACACACTTCAAACCACCTACCTGAACACTGGCACCCTCCTGCGAAGTCAAATCTGTGCTCCTGACCTCTATACTCTCAATCTCCCGTACCCCAAAACTACAATCCAGGTTCCCATGCCCCTGCTGAATTAGTTTAAACCCCCCCAAAGAGCACTAACAAATCTCCCCCCCAGGATATTGGTGCCCCTCAGGTTCAGATGTAGACCATCCTGTCTATAGAGGTCCCACCTTCCCCAGAAAGAGCCCCAGTTATCCAGAAATCTGAATCCCTCCCGCCTGCACCATCCCTGTAGCCACGTGTTTAATTGCTCTCTCTCCCTATTCCTCATCTCACTATCACGTGGCACGGGCAACAACCCAGAGATAACAACTCTGTTTGTTCTCGCTCTGAGCTTCCATCCTAGCTCCCTAAAGGCCTGCCTGACATCCTTGTCCCCTTTCCTACCTATGTCGTTAGTGCCAATGTGGACTACGACTTGGGGCTGCTCCCCCTCCCCCTTAAGGACCCGGAAAACACGATCCAAGACATCACGTACCCTTGCACCTGGGAGGCAACATACCAAACGTGAGTCTCTCTCGCTCCCACAAAATCTCCTATCTGTGCCCCTGACTATTGAGTCCCCAATTACTAATGTTCTACTCCTTTCCCCCCTTCCCTTCTGAGCAACAGGGACAGACTCCGTGCCAGAGGCCCGTACCCCATGGCTTACCCCTGGTAAGTCGTCCCCCCCACAAGTATCCAAAACGGTATACTTGTTACTCAGGGGAACGACCGCAGGGGGTCCCTGCACTGACTGCTTCTTCCCAGTCCCTCTTACAGTTACCCATCTATCTCCAGTCTTTGGTGTAACTACTTCCCTGAAGCTCCTATCTATGACCCCCTCTGCCACTTGCCAACTGTCACTTGCCAACAGCCTCTCCACAAACCACCTTCAACTTAGGCTGACCGCACTGCACGTATGCAAATTTCCCCAGAACAGCTGATCAGTAGCTCTGCTCTGCTGCCCTCTGCTGGATGATTGCCTTCACTCAAACTCCTCGGGTCTTCTTCGCAGATTCACCTTCAACTTAGGCTGACCGCACTGCACGTATGCAAATTTCCCCAGAACAGCTGATCAGTAGCTCTGCTCTGCTGCCCTCTGCTGGATGATTGCCTTCACTCAAACTCCTCGGGTCTTCTTCGCAGATTCACCTTCAACTTAGGCTGACCGCACTGCACGTATGCAAATTTCCCCAGAACAGCTGATCAGTAGCTCTGCTCTGCTGCCCTCTGCTGGATGATTGCCTTCACTCAAACTCCTCGGGTCTTCTTCGCAGATTCACCTTCAACTTAGGCTGACCGCACTGCACGTATGCAAATTTCCCCAGAACAGCTGATCAGTAGCTCTGCTCTGCTGCGCTCTGCTGGATGATTGCCTTCACTCAAACTCCTCGGGTCTTCTTCGCAGATTCACCTTCAACTTAGGCTGACCGCACTGCACGTATGCAAATTTCCCCAGAACAGCTGATCAGTAGCTCTGCTCTGCTGCCCTCTGCTGGATGATTGCCTTCACTCAAACTCCTCGGGTCTTCTTCGCAGATTCACCTTCAACTTAGGCTGACCGCACTGCACGTATGCAAATTTCCCCAGAACAGCTGATCAGTAGCTCTGCTCTGCTGCCCTCTGCTGGATGATTGCCTTCACTCAAACTCCTCGGGTCTTCTTCGCAGATTCACCTTCAACTTAGGCTGACCGCACTGCACGTATGCAAATTTCCCCAGAACAGCTGATCAGTAGCTCTGCTCTGCTGCCCTCTGCTGGATGATTGCCTTCACTCAAACTCCTCGGGTCTTCTTCGCAGATTCACCTTCAACTTAGGCTGACCGCACTGCACGTATGCAAATTTCCCCAGAACAGCTGATCAGTAGCTCTGCTCTGCTGCCCTCTGCTGGATGATTGCCTTCACTCAAACTCCTCGGGTCTTCTTCGCAGATTCACCTTCAACTTAGGCTGACCGCACTGCACGTATGCAAATTTCCCCAGAACAGCTGATCAGTAGCTCTGCTCTGCTGCCCTCTGCTGGATCTCTTCCTAGAGAGTGTTCACAACAGCTACATCCTGGGGCAGTCAGCGATCCCTGTTGTCTTTGAGAGACACCCTGGGATTACTGGTTGGCTCTTGGGGATAAGGGGTACCCGCTGAGGCCCTGGCTAATGACCCCTGTATGCAGACTGGAGACTGATGTGGAGACCCAATATAACCCAGGATGTCATTGAGCGGTACATCAGACTGCTTAAAATCTTGTTCCGATGCCTTGACCACTCTGGTGGTGCAGTGCAGTACACCTCCCGGCGGGCCGCCCCTCCTATCCTCATCCCCGACGAAGAACGGGCCCTGGAAGTCGCGGGGTGACCGAGGTCACTGCGCTCACCAATGTCAAGCTTGGCCTGAGCCACAGAGATGAGTATCCACCAGCCCCCACCCAGATGGCCTATCACCTATCACACTTGAGTTGTTCATTTGGGTCGTCTGCTATACCCTCCACAACCAGGCATAGCAGTGGGGTGATGTGTTGGAGGTGGAGCAGGTGGAACATGCTGCCTTGTCAGAGGACAAGAAGGAGCTGGACCAGGAGGGGCTGGAGGACAAGCTGAGGAGTAGCCGGAGGAAGGAAGACAGCCGGCAGCGGGGTTCTAGCATGCCCGGAGGGCCTAGGAGGCCTTACCCTCGCTCCCTCCTTGGAGGACATTGCTTCGTCCGCCACCTCATCCCCTCTCCCTAGCATGTTGGTCTTGGTGCCATGCTTGCCGGTGCCATCTCCTGCTCCCATAGCCTTGGGAGTCCTCCAATCTGCTATGGACCCTCTGGAGTGCCGCTGACATCCCTCTCTAAATCGCATGGCCGCACACTAGCATCTTCATCAGCTCCGGGATAACCTGGTCCAGAGACTTAACATTTGACTGGGAGCCAGCTGGGTCCTGGGTCCCGCAGACCTCCGACTGCTGCCCCCCCCCCCCCCGCCCCCCCCCAGACATTCCTGTGCCCGCCTGATGTGCATCAACCAACTTTGTGGTGTTCACCAGATTGTGCTGCAGAAGCCTGTCTACTACTTTCACCCACCGAAGTGTGTGTTTCTGTGCTGGTGGAGGGTGGGGATGATAGCTGTGATGCCTCAATAGTGCCATCCTCAGAGCTCTCCTCCGAGGTGTTCTCTTGGGATGTGGGCTGATGGCGCCAGCCCTGGATGGGCTGGCGCCATCAGATGGAGAACATGCGGGAGAATGGACATGTGATCAGTGGGAGAGCAGGATCACTATTCTGGAATGAACAACTCAAGTGTGATAGGTGATAGGCCATCTGGGTGGGGGCTGGTGGATACTCATCTCTGTGGCTCAGGCCAAGCTTGACATTGGTGAGCGCAGTGACCTTGGTCACCCCGCGACTTCCAGGGCCCGTTCTTCGTCGGGGATGAGGACTCTGATGTCCGGCACCCCGCTGACTATCTACACCCTGCCACATCTGTTACGGGCCAAATTCTCCTGCAGGTACAGAGAGAGGGCATTGTGAGCAACACGCTTCATGCCTCATGGGGGGTGTTGTGGTGGGGGACAGGTGTGGGCACTGGTACTGGTGGGTTGCGCTGGTGAGTGCCAGGGTGTACTGGGGCACAGGCGCGGCAGCTGTGGGGAAGGGGAGGGAGGAGGGTTGCGATGGCAACTGCAGGGATGTCGCGGGCGGGGGGGGGGGGGGTGGCAGGCGGGATAAGTGCCAGGAGGCCGATGCCAACTCACCCATGTGGCCCGGTGGAGGTCATTTAGCTGCCTGTAACACTGGTTGGCAGGTCTCCTTGTGACACTCCCCACATTCGCGGCTGCTGCCAATGCCTACCAGGCAATACTGGCTGCCCTGTGGCTGACATCCCGACTTCTTTGGGGGAAGAGGATATCCCATCTGGATTCCACTGCATTCAACGGTCTGGTCAGGTTGGTATCTCCAAATCGTGGAGCTGGTTTATGCGATGGTATGGTTCTGCGCTGTCTATGGTTTGCTCTGTAGGTTTAAATGCTGCTCCACCTCATTAGCAGGGAGCTGCAGGCGCGATCCAGGTGAATCAGCTGGGTGGACAGTTATTTCTGACGTGAGCCCATGGGGAATCATTACCGACCCTAATTGGCGTTAGATACCATTTACTGCCTCTCTGGGTCGGCTGTCGGGAAGCACCCAGCAATTCCTGCCTGTTATCAGGGGCAGCACGGTAGCATGGTGGTTAGCATACATGCTTCACAGCTCCAGGGTCCCAGGTTCGGTTCCCGGCTGGGTCACTGTCTGTGTGGAGTCTGCACGTCCTCCTCGTGTGTGCCTAGGTTTCCTCCGGGCGCTCCGGTTTCCTCCCACAGTCCAAAGATGTGCGGGTTAGGTGGATTGGCCATGCTAAATTGTCCGTAGTGTCCTTAAAAGTAAGGTTGGGGGGGGGGGGGGGTTGTTGGGTTACGGGTATAGGGTGGATACGTGGGTTTGAGTAGGGTGATCATTGCTCGGCACAACATCGAGGGCCGAAGGGCCTCTTCTGTGCTGTACTGTTATATCTAGCTATCACACTTGGAAATGTTTCCGTTAGTTCGTGCCCAATATCTCTCTACCTATTTCAAGCTGACTGATCAAGCTGACTTTTTGCAAGCTAGCTGCAAACTGCCATCTGCTACAAGGCTCTGTGAGAACCACTGTGGATTTCTATCTCTAGTTTCAAGCTATGCCAATATTCCAGCATCTTTTCCTCTCCCAAATTGCAATCTGGGCTCGAGCCTCATGTGCATTTCAAGCAGTGAACAATAAAGTCAGTATTTGATCTGCTTAAGATGCAAGCCTGGCAAGCATTTACTTCCTTTGGCTCCCCCAACTCAGTGAACCGCAGCCTAGACCAAACCAAGTGCTGCAAACGCTCGGGTGACAAAAACAAAATAACTTTATACCCCCACAGCCCAGCTCCATGAAAATGTGACATGCTTTGGGATGGTCTCAAACAGGAATGTGAATGAATTGTCTTACCTTCAACACAACGTTTTGATTCTGCAACTCATAGGAATAATGCATATTACTAATGGATGTAATTATCCTCTCTCCACACTCCCTAATTTCACTATGAGGACCAGAGGTGGGTCAACCATTGTTTACATTATTTTTCACTATAAACTTAGACATAAAGAGAAACACAGGCTACTTTTAAGTGTTATTAACTCAGGCCTGTTTGAGCTATATTTGACTAGTTTTTCAACTACCTTTCTACAGTTAAAACTTACAGTTATGTTCTAAAACACATATATTATGGCCAGATATTTGCAACAACCTGAAAGAATGAAGCCACCAGATTCCATTATTTTCAAACTAATGTTTAGTATCTAAGAGTTTAGAAAATAAATATTGAGTATTTTCTTGGGCAACCACCTATAGTCTAAAACGATTGGGTGCAATTCACTCAAAAAATGATGAAGGGCACGATTCTCCGGAAAGATTTCTAAGTGTGGTAACGAGCGGGAACTGCTGTGAGCTTCCCGGCGCTCAGTCCGGTGAGACCGGCAATGCAATGCAACGTTAATTGGTCCACTTAACGAGGCCTCAGGGGCTTCACACCACAAATGAAGGCTCACCAGCTAATTCACCAAGACCGCGCAGCCAGCCCACCACTAACAAGGTCGAGAAGCACTTAAACATGGAGAATCCAGCCCTGTGTCTTTTTATATGGTTCTAATCAGCTTTGGTTGTGATGCACTATCAATTACGTCGAGTGTAATCGAGGCTTTATTATGCAGAGATATGTAGCCTCCCGCAGCTGCTGCCAAAATGGCTGAAGCTCGGAGAGTCCACACATTTATACTCAGCCTACTGGGCGGACGGAGCCAGCAGGCAGCGATCTACCCCCGTACCTGTAGTACAGGAGCCTTACCGTAATACACCTCATATGCGATATATATACAACAGTGGTGACTACCACATTCACCCACTGTTAGAAAAAGAGTCCAGCGGGGGTGGTGGAAGACTAGTTACAGGTATAGGTTACATTTTAGGAAATGTTTACAAATTGAGACGATTGGGCGCCTAGATCATCCGTTGTGAGCGCCACAGTCCCAGTGGCGATGTAGGCGTCGGTTGGGCTACTGGTGACTCCGGGAGCGTGTCGACGTCATCTTCATCCCCGGGTGGGACCAAGGGGAGGACGGATCGTCCTGGAGCAGGGGCTGCGGTGAGGTGCGCTGGGGGGAGGAATGGTGGTGCCGGGGCAGGGGGGGGGGGCGGTGTGTGGACCCAGCTGGCGCCAGGTTCCTGAGGGAGACTGTCTTGGCGGCCGTCAAGGTATGCCACGTCGGCGTACTGCAGGTTCGCATGGTATAACTGTACCCTTTCAACCAACGGGTCCGCCTTGTGGAGCTGCACATGCTTGCGGAGGAGAACGGGTCCAGGAGCTGCCAGCCACGTTGGGAGCGAAACCCCGGAGGTGGACTTCCTGGGGAAGGCAAAGAGACGTTCATGGGGGGGTTTCATTAGTCGCGGTACAAAGGAGCGACCGAATGCGGTGAAGGGCGTCGGGGAGGACCTCTTGCCAGCGGGAGGCCGGGAGATTCTTGGACCGTAGGGCCAGCTGGACAGCCTTCCAGATCGCCCCATCACCCGCTCCACCTGCCCGTTTCCCCGGGGGTTGTAACTGGTCATCCTGCTCGAGGCGATGCCCTTGCTGAGCAGGTACTGGCGCAACTCATCACTGATAAATGAGGAACCCTGGTCGCTGTGGACGTTGGCGGGGAAACCGAACAGAGCGAAGATGGTATTGAGGGCATTGATGACGGTGGCAGACGTCATATCGGGGCATGGGACGACGAAGGGGAATCTGGAGTATTCGTCGACCACGTTAAGAAAGTACGTGTTTCGGTCGGTGGAGGGGAGGGGCACTTTGAAATTCACGCTGAGGCGTTCAAAGGGGCGGGAGGCCTTCACTAGGTGCGCTCGGTCTGGCCGGTAGAAATGCGGTTTACACTTCGCGCCGATCTGGCCGTCTCTCGTGATAGTCCTGACCTCCTCGATGGAGTCGGGCAGATTGCGGGTCTTTATGAAGTGAAAAAAACGGGTGGCCCCCTGTGTGACAGATCGTTGTGCAGGGTCCGGAGTTGGTCCACTTGTGCGCTGGCACATATACCTCGGGATAGGGCATCGGGGGGCTCGTTGAGCTTACTGTGGCGATACAAAATCTCGTAATTGTAGGTGGAGAGCTTGATCTTCCACCTCAAATCTTATCATTTTTGATCTTGCCCCACTGTTGTTGAACATGAAGGCAACCGACCGTTGGTCAGTGAGGAGCGTGAACCTCCTGCCGGTCAGGTAATGCCTCCAATGTCGCACAGCTTCTACGGTGGCTTGGGCCTCCTTCTCGAATTTCGGAGGCATGGAGGGTGCGTGAAAGGAATGCCATGGCTGGTTCAGGGTGACGGCCAGAGCGACGTCTGATGCATCACTTGTGAGTTGGAAGGGGAGCGTCTCGTCGACTGCGTGCATTGCGGCCTTGGCGATGTCGGCCTTGATACGATTGAAGGCCTGGTGAGCCTCAGCCGCCAGTGGGAAAACGGTGGAGTGAATGAGTGGGTGGGCCTTGTCCGCATAGTTAGGGACCCACTGGGCATAGTACGAGAAGAACCCTAGGCATCATGTGAGGGGCTTGGGGCAGTAGGAAGGGGGAGTTCCATGAGGGGGTGCATGCGATCGGGGTTGGCCCCTAGAACTCCATTTTGAACTACATAGCCGAGGGTGGCTAAGGGGTTGGTGCTGAATGCGCACTTCTCCTTGTTGTATGTTAGGCTGAGGAGTTTGGCGCTGTGGAGGAATTTGGAAAGATTAGCGTCGTGGTCCTACTGGTTGTGGCCGTAGATGGTGACGTTATCCAGGTACGGGAAGGTGGCCCGCAGTCCGTACCGGTCAACCATTCGGTCCATCTCGCGTTGGAAGACCGAGACCCTATTTGTGACACCGAAGGGAACCCAAAGGAAGTGGTAAAGGTGGCTGTCCGCTTCAAACGCAGTGTACGGGCGGTCCACCTTGCGAATGGGGAGCTGGTGGTCGGCAGATTTCAGGTCCACTGTCGAGAAGACCCGGTACTGTGCAATCTGATTGACCATATCAGATATGCATGGGAGTGGGTATGTGTCGAGCTGCGTGTACCGTTTGATGGATCTGACTGTAGTCAACGACCATCCTGTTTTTCTCCCCAGTTTTCACAACTACCACTTGGGCTCTCGAGGGGCTGTTGCTGGCCTCGATAATACCTTCCCGTAGCAGCCGCTAGACCTCAGACCTGATGAAGGTCCTGTCCTGGGCACTGTACTGTCTGCTCCAGGTGGCGATGGGTTTGCAATCCGGGGTGAGGTTTGCAAACAGAGAAGGCGGATCAACCTTAAGGGTCGTGAGACGACAGACAGTAAGTGGTGGTAGGGGCCCGCCAAATTTCAGGGTTAGACTCTGGAGGTTGCACTGAAAGTCCAGGCCGAGTAGCAAGGCAGTGCAGAGGTTGGGGAGGACGTAGAGCTGGAAGCCGCTGAACTCTACGCCCTGGATGGTGAGGGTGGCGGTGCAGTACCCCCGGATCGCCACGGAGTGGGATCCGGAGGCCAGGGAGATTTTCTGGTTCATGGGGTATACCGTGAGGGAGCAGCGCCTTACCATATTGGGATGGATGAAGCTCTCAGTGCTCCCGGAGTCCAGAAGGCAGGAAACCTTGTGCCCATCGACCTTCACTGTTGTTCACGTGGTCGCAAGGTTGTGCGGACGGGACTGGTCAATCGTGATGGAGGCAAGACGCGGCTGGTATTGGAAGGCCCCTGGCTGGTCAGCAGCGGTTACAAGTGATGAACGGCCCGATGAGGTGCCCGACGACCAGGGGTCCTGAAGCGGGGAAGTTGGCGGCGCCCATAGGGCGCACGTGGCGGCCGATGTTAAAGATGGCGGCGCTCACAGGCCGAACATGTCCTGAGGCAAGCAAGATGGTGGTGCCCATGGTCCGCATGAGGCCTGATGGGGGGGAGATGGCGGTGCCCACTGACCGCATGTGTCCTGAGACAAGCAAGATGGCAGCGCCCACGGGTCACACGTGGTCTGAGGCGAGGAAGATGGTGGCACCCACAGGCCGCATGAGGTCTGAGGCAAGGAAGATGGCGGCGCCCACGGGTCGCACGTGCTGTTGCAGGGACAATGGGTCTGGTTACAGCGGTGACCGAGCGGGCCTGGCACACAGCACCGAAATGTCCTTTCTTCCCGCAGGCCTTGCAGAGTGCGTTTCGCGCTGGGCAGCGCTGCCAGGGGTGCTTTGTCTGTCCGCAGAAGTAGCACTTGGGTCCCACGGGGTTGGTTGGCTGCTGTGCGGCGCAGGATTGTGGTTGGGAGCGGTCATTGGTGGGGTCCACGATGGGTTGTTCGCTGGTGGGGTCCATGATGTCCAGGAGGGGGGCGCCGTGCGGTCGGGGGCGTACGCCTGTACAATGCGGGAGGCGACTGTGAGTGAGATCGCGCGCTTCTTGTTCGCTGTGAGGTTGAGGGTAGTCCCTCCCAAGAGGTGCTGCCGGATGTACGCCGACCTAATGCCCCTAACGAAAGCGTCCCTAATTATGAATTCAGAATGTTCAACGGCCGAAACGGCCGGGCAATTGCAGTCCCTCGCCAAGGCGTTCAGGGCACGCCAGAAATCTTCCAAAGACTGACCGGGGAGTTGATGCCGCATGGACAGGAGGTGCCTGGTGTACATTTTGTTTGTCTGCTGAGTGTAGTTCTTGTTCAGTAGCGCCCTGGCGTCAGTGTAGGTAGGTGCGCCCGGATGAGGGGAAAGATGTCGGAGCTCAGCCGCTTCAAAGCAAGCTCGCCAATATGCATAACCTCTGCATAATAAATTGATGCACTATCAATTACAACGAGACGAGAGTTGAGTGTAATCGAGGCTTTATACTCCACCTACTGGGCGGAGCCAGCAGACAGGAATCTACCCCCGTACCTGTAGTACGGGAGCCTTACCATAAAACACCTCATATGCGATATATCCAACAGTGGTGACTACCACAGGTTGCCAGCTCAGTTTTAGTTTCTTTATAAAGTGGAAGGATCAGTTTCCTTTCTCAGTTTCCGTTTTTACAATAATAATAATCTTTATTACTGTCACAAGTAGGCTTACATTTAACACTGCAATGAAGTTATTGTGAAAATCCCCTCGACGCGATATTCGCTGCCTGTTCGGGTACACTGAGGGAAAATTCAGAATGTCCAATCCACCTAACAAGCATGTCTTTCGGGACTTGTGGGAGGAAACTGGAGCACCCGGAGGAAACCTACGAAGACATGGGGTGAATGTGCAGACTCCACCCAAACTGGAAATTGAACTCGGGTCCCTGGTGCTGTGAAGCAAAAGTGCTAATCATTAGGGTATGTCTCAAAAACTATAGGCGGTATTCTCTGCTGGCTGACGCTAAATTGCAAAATGTGATTGGGCGGAGAATAGGTTCCCATGGTTCACTTGTGCTTTTAAAAATCGTGAAACTGCCGTCGTTGCTGATGGGGGAGAGAGATGGGCTCCAGGCCAGAGGCTCCCACAGTGCCAGGCATGGACGAGGCAAAGGGTACGGGGATCTTCGGGGGCTGGGGACGAAAGTGGGGACGAGCCTGCAGTGCCAGCCTGGGCCATGTAGCCCGGTGGACCTAGTTGGGCACGGGGTTACACACCATGCTAACATGTCGGCTTTTCACCCCTATAGACAATGGATATTGGAATTCAACCAGCAGTGGTGGCCTTCCTGTTGGTCGCCGTAGCCCCGGGGGATGCCCTGCAGCTGTAAGAGGTGGCGTTGCTCAAGGAGGAGAAGGAAGTTGCAGCAGCGGAGCGTGCAGCAGTGGACCGTGCAGCAGCGGAGAGCCCAGGATGGAGAGCCAGCCGCCCAACAGGCCTAGGAGCAGGAGGTGTCAAGGAGGTGTCGCATGAGGCCTCGCGTGTACCGGCAGCGCCTGACATTCGAGGACTTGTCGGACCGGTCATGCCGTTACAGGCTCCGGTTAAGCAGGGAAACAGTGCAACATATCTGCCAGATCATGGCACACCTGACACCACGGGGGTATGAGGGAGGGCACTCACTCCTGGTGGTCGTCAAGGTGACGGTCGCCCGGAACCTTTACACGACGACTTACTTCCAGGTGCTGAGTGGGGACTGTCCGGGATCTCACAGCCCACCAGGATGGATGGGCACCGGGTCATCCGCTATCGATGGGATGTTCCAGGTCCAGGGGGGTGATTAACAGGATGCATGTTGCCCTACGAGCACCTGCAGATGACAGGTCACACAACACAACAGAAAGGCTTTTCACTCGATGGACATGCAGCTGATATGTGACCATCAGCTGCGCAGCATGCACGTCTGTGCACGATACCCGTGCAGTGTGCATATGCCTTCAGCCTGGCACATTTGACGATTGCTGACATGTTCGAGACCCCTCCTTCCCCCGGCTGGGGTGGGGGGTTGGCTCCTGGGTGACTGGGGTTATCCATTGCGTTCCTGGTTGATGACGATTATCTGGAGGCCACAGACCGAAGCGGAGACCTGTTACAATGACGCCCTTACAGTGACCAGGTCCATGATCGAGCGGTGCTTCGGCTCCTGAGTGGCCCTCCAGTATGATGCTGAGAGGGTCGCCCTCATCATGGCAGCCTGCTGCATTCTTCACAACCGGGTGCAGCAGAAGGGCGACATGCTAGAATAGGAGGAGGGACGCCAGTACTCGTCCGATAAGGAGGATGTAGGAAGGGTGACGGTGGGTAGGACATGGAGCCCAGGCAGGTACAGGAAGCCGCACAACGTGTGCGCCAGGGGAGCCCAGATCACCCACAATGACCACTCATTTCCCGCACCCCCCTCTCTGGGGAGCCCAGACCAGCCACCCCACACATCCATCTGACAGACCACCGAGGCAGATTGTAACAGTGCGAACAGGTGTTTAATGTGACAACATATGTACAGATTTGTGCACTAGCCCCCTATAACTAATCTGTGCCCTGCACCTGTGCCAACTTACCTGGTGTCTAACCTCCTGACTTTATGGGCCCTAACTCAGCTGGTTTAGCTCAGTGGGCTCGACAGTTGGTTTCTAATGCAGAACAAGGCCAGCAGCACGGATTCAATTCTCATACCGGCTGAGAATTCTGAATTCTCCCTCCGTGTACCCGAACTGGCATCGGAATGTGGTACAAGGGGCTTTTCACAGTAACTTCATTGCAGTGTGATGAGCCATCAATTGCACGAGAGACGAGTTGCTATACAAAAGTTAGGCTTTAATAGGCTAGAACTTAGCCCTGCGGTCGACTACAATAAAATGGACGACCGCCGGGCGTTCTATTTATACCTCGGTATGGAGGCGTGGTTAACTCAGCCTCTCGACCAATAAGAGAGCCGTCACATGACTGGTCTCAACCAATCGGTCGAGAGGCACATGACCGACCAGGGCCAATGGTAAGCTGGTGTTCTGCACCAATGGCAGACAGCTATGCAAATCATACCACCACACAGTGTTAATGTAAGTCAACATGTGACAATAAAAAGATTATTATTAATGTTATGCCTTAGTGGATCCCTGTTGTAATTCCGGCCCTGCAACCTGGATCCTTATTGGCAAGCGTTTTCTGGGGCGACCGGGCCTGGATGGGACTGGCTGCTGCTCGGGTGTCCCAGGTGGCGTGGTGCCACCCTGTCCTGCCCGCTGCCCACCAGATGCACCAGAGGCGGGGAATCAGAGGTGCTGCGGAGCCACAGGCACAGGCCACATCTCCTCCTCCTCCCTTGGGTTGCCTGATAGCCCCTGGGCTACTCCACGTGATTGGGGTGCAAGCAGAGCCCACTCCTGAGGCACCCCTGCCACCTAGCGCTGCCAGTCCTGGAAGCCTGCTCTGGTGTCGACCAGGGTCTGCAAATTTGCAGCCATGAAGCATAGGGAGTGGATCATCTCTGTCTGGGACTGCGCCACATGATACATTGACTGTGCTGGGTTTTGTGTCACATCAGCCAGTGACTGCACCATCTCCCTCTGGGACTGGGCCACCTCCCTCTGTGCCTGTGCCATGTCAGCCCACATCTGCGCAATGCTGCCCGACGTTCCCATCCATGGCCGGTAGTGACTGGGCGCCGCCGCAGTTTCCAGGTGGCTCTGGCACATAGTTACTTGTGAGTCAGCAACCCTGCCCTAGCCCATGGCTATGTGGAGAGAATGTGTTACTTCATCCGGGCCAATTATATACTTGCGGACGAAAGGAGACGGGTTATCCTGTTGTTGGCGTGCGGACCCTCAGCTTTCGCCATTATATGTAGTCTAACGTACCCCGATGCGCCGGACACAAAAACTTTCCAAAAGTTAACGGAATTGGTGAAAGAGCACTACGACCCAAAACCACCCCTCATTTTGCGTAGATACAGATTCTACACAGCGAAGCGGGAAGACAGGGAGTCAGTCACGAATTTCTTGACCCGCCTGAGAAGGCTGGCAGAAAAATGTGAGTTCGGCCCGACGCTAAATGAAATGCTTCTAGTGTGTGGCATAAACAACCTCACAATACAGAAGCGCCTGTTGGCGGTAACACAGCTAGACTGCAGGCAAGCATTACAGCTCGCACTGTCCCTAGAAAAAGCAGCAAGTGGGGCGCAGGAACTACAGGGCATACCAATAGAGGTAGATACCTGTGAGAGGGACTACCACAACGGGTCCAGCTACCAGATAGCCACTCTCAGGAAAAGCCTGAGGAATAGAGGGCTAAAGGAAAACCCCAGAACTGCCCCCAAGTCTGCTAGGACTAACTGGAGGCAGAGGGAAGTACCGGCTGAGGCTTCCCCAACAAAGAAGGACCGTTTCTGGCACCAGACAGAATGGGGTAACAGCGACAGAAACCCTAGAAGGAGGTGGCAAAAGAGGAATAGCAGGTGGGGACGCAGGGAAGTACACAACCTAGACGCCCCATGCTCCTCCGAAGGGGAACAATTATATAATATTGCGATGAAGAAAGCAGAACCTATTAAGTTTACCCCACGGGTGAACGGTCGACCGACAATAATGGAAATAGACACTGGGGTGGCCGTATCAGTAATGGGAGTGGCAGCATTTTAAAAAATCAAAGGTGGACTCCTCCACTAACCCTAACAAAAACATCGACGAAACTTAAAACCTACACGGGGGAACCCCTGGAAGTTCTAGGCACGACTCATGTACCCGTGGAATATGAGAAACAATTGCTCAGATTACCGTTGACGATAGTAGAGGGCTCCGGACTGAGCTTAATTGGACGGAACTGGCCGAAAGACCTAAAATTAGATTGGATGAAAATTTTCCAGAGTGGAAGCGGGCAGTTGAGTGGAGTACTCCAAAAATACCAGGAGGTCTTCCGAGAAGGTTTGGGGGAAATCATAGGCCCCAACCAACTTTGCACGTGGATCCAGAAGCCCTTCCGAAATTTTGTAAGGCCAGGCCGGTACCTTTCGTGTTAAGGAAAAAAGTAGAGGTCAAAATAGAAAGGTTACGGCGCGACGGCATTATCAGACCAGTACAGATCTCGGAATGGGCAGCGCCGGTGGTACCAATTTTGAAGCCAGATGTCTCGATACGTCTCTGTGGAGATTTCAAACAGACGGTAAACAAATACGCACTGCTGGACAAATACCCGATCCCGAAAATAGACGACCTATATACCAAATTGGCAGGTGGGCTTTTGTTCACGAAACTTAACATGAGCCACGCCTACCTGCAGTTAAAACTGGACAAGGACTCCCAGAAGTTCGCTACGATCAACACCCTGAAGGGCCTTTTTCGTTATACTAGGTTACTTTTCGGAGTATCATCAGCCTGCGCTATATTCCAGCGTACGATGGAAAATATTCTACAGGGACTACCACAGGTGGTGATTTATTTGGACAATGTCTTAATCACGGGTAGGATGAACAGGGAACACTTAAGGAACCTGAGGAAGTGCTCAGCCGTTTCGCAAAGGCAGGCATACGGCTTAAAAGAGAAAAATGTGTTTTTCTGGCCCCACAAGTGACGTACCTGGGATATAAAGTAGACGAGTCGGGTTTACACCCATTGGAAGACAGAGTAAGGGCAATAAAAGAAGCCCCAGCTCCCACCACGGTCCAGGAGCTACGATCATTTCTAGGGTTGGTAACCTATTATGGCAAATTTATAGAAAATAGGGCGTCCATCCTGGAACCCCTCCACCAGCTACTAAAAAGGGGGCAAGAATGGAAATGGTCTGCCCGCCAAAACCGAGCATTTAGGGACATTAAGGAACAGCTGTCATCCGAAAATGTCCTAGAGCATTATGACCCAAGGAAGGAGTTGGTGGTCACTTGTGACGCATCCCATTACGGGGTAGGAGCCACCTTAGCCCATAGAGGAAGGAATGGGGAAGAGCGGCCAATAGCCTATGTTTCGAGGACCTTGGCGATGGTTGAGAGGAAGTACGCCCAAATCGAGAAGGAAGGACTGGCGGTGATATTTGCAGTAAAAAAATCTTACCAGTATCTGTATGGGTGGAAATTCACCATAGTGACGGACCATAAGCCATTATTAGGATTATTAAAAGAAGACAGGTCAACACCCCCGATCACATCAGCTAGAATCCAATGCTGGGCGTTGCTACTGGCGGCGTATAGATACGTTCTGGAGCACAGACCGGGAACGCGAGTAGCAAATGCAGATGCTTTGAGCAGACTTCCCCTCCCGGACACCCCGCCGCTAATACCGAAAGTAGAGCAGACAGTAATGACTCTAAATTTTTTGGACACCCTACCAGTGGACACACAACATATTCGTTTGTGGACGCAAAAAGACCCAGTTTTAGCCAAGATGAAGCATTTACTGCTAACAGGGGAACTGGAAGCCCCAGTTGCACCCATACTGGAGCAGAAGAGACCAAATAACCGTTGAAGATGGTATCCTATTATGGGGAGCCCGGGTAATAGTCCCAGCTCAGGGCCGTCGGGCAATCTTAACCGAGTTACATCACGGACATCCAGGGGTGTCTAAAATGAAGATGCTAGCTCGAAGCTTCGTTTGGTGGCCAGGATTGGACACAGACATAGCAGCTTTGGTACGGCGGTGCCAGGGGTGCCAACAGGGGCAAAGAGTGCCACCAGCTGCGCCACTGCACCCATGGGAATGGCCAGGCAGACCGTGGACCCGCCTGCATATTGACCACGCTGGCCCCTTCATGGGCTCAATGTATTTGGTGATAGTGGACGCCCACTCCAAATGGTTGGACGTCCACCGGGTAAACACGGCAAGCACAACGTCGACAATCGAAAAGCTCAGGGCCTCATTTGCAACACATGGACTTCTGGAGGTATTGGTGTCGGACAACGGAACGGCATTCACAAGTGGGGAATTGGGAAAATTCCTAAAAGGAAATGGAGTCCGTCACATCAAAACGGCCCCTTACCATCCAGCATCCAACGGCCTGGCAGAGAGAGCGGACCAGACACTAAAAGCGGGACTCAAGAAGCAGCCGGCAGCGTCAATGGACACAAAGCTCTCCCGCTGGCTGTTTGATTACAGGACCACACCGCATTCCACAACGGTCATACCGCCAGCTGAACTCTTAATGGGAAGGCGGCTGCGAACGAGGCTGAGTCTCCTTTTCCCAAATTTAACGGGGAAAGTGGAGAAACAACAGGAGGCCCAACGCAGGGGGCATGATAATAGTCGGCAGCAGAGATATTTCCAGGTGGGGGCACCGGTTTGGGTCAAGAATGATGGGAATGGACCAACGTGGGTCAAAGGCACGGTAGAGTCCCAAACAGGGCCCATATCCTATGATGTTTCAGTAGGAGGTAAGGTGCTGAAGAAACACCTAAACCAAATAAGGGCAGCGGAACCACACCTGGAGGCAGGCGAGGCAGGACCGCCTCAAGCTGGCATAGCCCAGATGGAAAAGATACCCACACCCCAGCCCCGAGCAATTTCTCCAGACCCCGTCATCCAGTCGGCAGAGTCGGAGATGGACACGTTCGATGAGGCCGCCGCGACACCTCTCCCCGAGGAGGAGGAAGAACAACTTCCAAGGAGGTCGTCAAGAAAAAGACGGGCACCTATAAGGTAAACCCCGCCCACGTCGGAGAACGACCCGGCGGACGACACAGAGGTGACAGACCCGGACATGAGGAGCAGGAAAAAGCTCAGAGGAATGCCAGCTGGCAGGAATTCCTTGGACCTTGGGGGGGAAGGGGTGTAATGACCTCCAATTGGCATTATTGGTTGGCCAATTGGAGTATGAGCTCCCTCAATGATAGCTCATTAAGGGGGCCCATATAAGCACCTGTGTAGGCTTTGTGATTCAGTCTTGAGTTGACTGGAATGCTAGCAGCCCTGTTGGAGCAGCTCTTGTATATAGTTATTGGAAATAAATATTGGTGTGGTGACGGGACTCATGTCTCCTGTGGATTATTACACCCATGATAATAATAATCTTTATTGTCACAAGTAGATTTACATTAAAACTGCAATTAAGTTAGTGTGAAAAATCCTCTAGTCGTCACATTCCTGTTCGGGTACACAAAGGGAGTATTCAGAATGTCCAATTCACTTAACAAGCACATTTTTCGGGACTTGTGGGAGGAAACCGGAGTGTCCGGAGGAAGCCCATATAGACACGGGGCGAACGTGCAGACTCTGCACAGAAAGTGATCCAAGCCGGGAATCGAACTTGGGACCTTGGCGCTGTGATGCAACAGTGCTACCCACTATGCTACCGAGCTGCCAGGACAAAAAAAAAACCATGGGATTCAGCTAAATGTCAGGCTTTCCACTCATGCAGGGATCCACTGACTGCACACACATGGCTCTCCGACTCACATGACTTTAGAGCACACAGTTTATCAATTGCAAGTAGTTTCACCTCCTAAATGTTCAGTTAGTCAGCGATCACACAAAATGTGCCTCCAGGTTTGTGCTAGGCTACCAAGGAGTGTTCAAGATTCCCACATCCCTAACCGTTCTCAGATCCCTGATGTTTTTGAGGGATTGCAGTGGCTACAGGGTTCGTTCTTGGGACAAGGGATACTCCCTGTGGATGTGACTGATGGCGCCTGTGCAGAGCTCACAAAGTACAGCTGAGACCAGATACAACAATGCTTGTTACTTGCTCTTTGGTGGAGCAGACCATAGGGATGCTGAGAAGTGCTGAGAAGTATCAAAGCAAGTAAACAAACACATTGTTGAGAGATAAAAGAGCAGATCAATCATTGATAGTAGTCAATCACAGAATCCAACAGTGCAGAAGAGGCCCATCGGGTCTGTACCGACACACGAAAGGCCCTGACCTGCCCATCTGATCCCATTTGCCAGTACTTGGCCCAGAGTCTGGAATGTTATGGCGTGTCAAGGACTCATCCAGATACTTTTTAAAGTATGTGAGGCATAGTGCCTCTACCACCCTCCCAGGCAATGCATTCCAGGCCGTGACCACTCTCTGGGTAAAAAATATTTTTCCTCAGATTCGCCCTAAACCATGCAGCTCTCACTTTGTGTCCCCTCGTAACTGACCCTTCAACGAAGGGGAATAGCTGCTCCCTATCCACCCTGTCCAATCCCCTCATAATATTGTACACCTCAATCAGGTCACCCCTTATTCCTCTCTGCTCCAGAGAAAACAACCCAAACCAATCCAACCTCTCTTTATAACTTAAATGTTCCATCCCAGGCAACAGTGAATCTTCTCTGCATCCCCTCCAATGCAATTACATCCTTCCTTTAATGTGGTGACCAGAATTGCACACAGTGCTCCAGCTGTGGCCTCACCAAAGGTCTTTACAGCTCCATCATGACCTCCCTGCTTTTGTAATCTATGATAAAGGTGAATGTCCAATGTGCCTTTTTCACCACCGTATTAACCTGCCCTTCTTCCTTCAGAGATCTATGGACAAATACGGCAAGGTCCCTTTGTTCTTCGGAACTTCCCAGTGTCAGACTTTTTATAGTATACTTCCTTGGTAAGTTACTCCTTCCAAAGTGTATAACCTCACACTTTTCAGGGTTAAATTTCATCTGCCACTTATTTGGCCATTTGACTATCCCGTCTATATATTCCTGTAACCTAAGATATTCAACCTCACTGTTAACCACCTGGCCAATCTTTGTGTAATCGCAAGCTTATTGATCCTACCCTCCACATAGTCATCTTTGTCATTTACTAAATGACAAACAATAGCCAGATCTCTGTGGTATCTCACTGGTCATTGACTTCCAGGCACTAAAGCAGCTGCCTATCTTCACCCTCTGTCACCTAACATTAGGCCAATTATTAATCCACCTTATCAAATCAACCTGTATCCATGTGCATTTGCCTTCATAATCAGTCTCCTATGTGGGATCTTGTCAAAGGTTTTGCTAAAATCCATGTAAACTACATCAACTGCACCACCTTGATCACATGCTCAAAAAATTCAATCACATTTGTTAGGCATGACTTCCCTCTGACAAAGCCATGCTGACTATCCCTGATCAAACCAATGATATAATTTGTATTCCTGGATGCCTTATGAAGGAAAAAGTATTAATAAGGAATATTAATGGAAGTGATGAAGCCGTTTATTTGTGCGAAGTTAATTTAAGAAGTAGTTTTGTAAATGAAATTGCTATGGTGGGAATTATACCTAAACTACCTATTGGAGGAATAGATTTCATTCTAGATAATGATTTAGCTTATAGAGACAGTATGTGATGACAACTGTATTGCAACTGGTGGCTGATCATGATGATCTCAACAAACTTTAGAAAACTACTGTGCCATGGTGCCACCCTTTGCCATTGTTGATTACTAATACAGTTGAGCAATTGACTAATATTACAGCAATATGACTGATGTATCAAAGCCAGTAATGGATAATAAGAAAATAACTGAAGTGCTTACAAAATTGGAAATTACGAATCATCAACCAGAAGTGCTGAAATTGGAAAGTGACCTTTCTGGGTCAATGACCAGAGACTCTGATTTAAAAATGTTTGTCGGTGATACTACATGAGATGTAGTAGTTGGAAGAAAGGCAAGCAAACAGATTGCCAAAGACCATTTAAACTCTATTGAAAACTGGACCGACATAGTGCAGAACATGTACAAAATGTTGAAGGGTTAGAACGAACCATGAAACATCAGACAGGGGAAATAATTGACATGGTTCAAACAGAATTGAAAATAATTTGTTCCAAATGGGACTGGGCGAAACAACAAGATCACAAAAGGTTCAAAGAACAAACAAGGCAAGAGTGCAATACTATTTTCAGTGAACATAAGAAGCATCTTAACAACATCTTGAAACAGCTAAAAGAGATTTTACAGAGAAAAGAAATGAGATGTTAATGCACAAAAATGTCATTTTGCCAGTATTGAAACTAAATTCAAATTTACCACTTGTGAATTTGTCATGTGAGCTTGAGAGTGGAACTAAATCTACAAGTGAAGAAATGAACAACTGCACTGTCGACTTAAATGGGACACCCCTTTCTTATTTGAAAACTGGAAATCAAAAGAAAAAGAAACACAAGACTTGATAAATGTAGACCAGGTGGAATGGCACCCGGGAGTTTCCTATATCATCGGAGGGTCTGGGTGGTTAGAAACAGTGCAGGGTGGTCCCCCGGCCCTCGCCCTGGAAAGCAGGCACCCTGACACTGCATGGCTCTGCCAAAGTGCATGGGTAGCACTGCCAAGCTGGTAGGAGTACTTCCAGGATGGGCAGTGTAAGGGTGACACTGCCAAGGGTCAGGGCCCGACGAGGGCCATGCTCATGAAAGGAGGGCAGAGGGGCTATGTAGGGCAAGTAAGAAGGGGCTTCTGGAAGGTTGGGGGTTGGTGAAGGGTGGGGGTCTTGGAAGGGAGGGTCTGAAGAGAACCCCATAGTGGCGTGTCATCACGTGTGTGGGGGGGGGGGGGGGCGTGACATTGCCTATTTGTGTGGCTGGTGACTTTGGCCATGGTTGGGGGGTGTGGGGGACCCATAATCTCACTTAGAGATCAGGCCCCTTTCAAAATGACGACCTGATCTGTGAGTTCAACTCTCCGGTAATGAAAATAATTCTAAGTGTGGGCTAAACTGATGAGAAACTTCCCAGGGCCCCAAAAAGTGACAAAGTGTCATTAGATAGCGGTGGGGAACCTGCCAGCAGAACTGGCAGGAAACTCCCAGAAAAACCCGCCATAAAAGCAATTAAAAATATTTCCATTAGATCATGCCCATTGTTATTGCTTTGGCTAAATCATTGTAATTATATAATATGATGTGTAATTGTGAACTAAAAGAACTGTACTTGTATAATGTGATAAGCTATGTGGTATTTGATATTTGTCATGTTAATTTTGTGTAAAGTGAATGTAATGCCAGTGAAAAGAAATCTTCATGATTATGAAGATTTCTTTCTTTCAAAGGTGGGGTGTCAGGAAAATAAAGGTAGTTTTCAGGGATTTATATTTATATTGGTAAACATTAGAAATAAAGTATAGTTTTAAGTGTGTTTAATTTAATGTTTCCGTGCCTGGAAGGATAGAATCTGCAGTTAGATTTATAGAACATAGAACAGTACAGCACAGAACAGGCCCTTCGGCCCTCGATGTTGTGCCGAGCAATGATCACCCTACTCAACCCCACGTATCCACCCTTTACCCGTAACCTAACAAACCCCCCCTTAACCTTACTTTTAAGGACACTACGGGCAATTTAGCATAGCCAATCCACCTAACCCGCATATCTTTGGACTGTGGGAGGAAACCGGAGCACCCGGAGGAAACCCACGCACACACGGGGAGGACGTGCAGACTCCGCACAGACAGTGACCCAAGCCGAGAACCGAACCTGGGACCCTGGAGCTGTGAAGCATTTATGCTAACCACCATGCTACCATGCTACCCCAAATGCTGGTCAAAGGTATTCATATGTGTGGGGATTAGTTAAATTCTAACCATGTTTCTATTGTGCCTAGAGAAGGCTACGCTATGAACAATAAATAATCCAGCAATGGTAGAATAGCAACTGTGGCCTTGTATGGTAGAGAAGCTTTTAAGTTTTAGTTCAGCTAATTTGATTGCAATTGGAGATGGGCAGGTCTCACAGCTCTGCTAGAAGCAGTTGGTTTAGAAGGCTAGAGAGGGAACATCTCTCTCAGCTTTGCTGCAGGAAAAACATACCATAGAGTAATGGTTAAGAAAACAAGTGCAGAGATCCGAAGAACAGCTGCCTTCAAAAGTAAAACAAATGCCTGATGTCATTTTAATACAGTCTGGGAATTGAGAGTTAAAGTAATTGTGAGCAATTTACACCGCAGTCTAGAAAATAAAATCCTAAAGGGGTTGATGAAAAATCCTGGATTAATTGTTAAAATTAGAGCAGAAACTTTGATTAAAGTGTCATTTGGAAAACCTGGACTGAATTTCAGAATGAAAGCAGCATATGGAAAGCATAATTATGGGGGAAGATTTTAAAGTATGTGTTTGGCCGTGGAGTAAACACGTGGAGTATCGAAATTACTAAGTGACAATCATCTGAGGGGTTTCTGAGGAGACATCTGCAAATATTTACTTGGGGTTCAGAGTGGAAAGTGTAATGCCCAGTCATCTTGTGTGCTTAAATGGGACTTTGTGGTAATGAGCCCATTGTAGTTTAAGATGGGGGGAGTAAAAGCTTATTGCAACATAATTCAATTATTTCATGTTTAATAAATGGGGTTTTCTTGTTAATGTTCCTCAACATTTTGTAAACAAAAAAATAAAACTTATGTTCTTTTGATCCAGGGTTCCATTCTAGAATCTTTTCATTCCGTTATCAACTGGGACTGTAACAATGCTTATTTACATAAGTGGATACTATCTGCAAGTTCCTAACACCCATGGCCACGCTGTGTAACTAGATCTTAACCACTCTGATCCTGCCACTACATCTTTGTGTATCCCAAGCAGGATCCACAGTAGAGGTAAAGGTGGCCTGTGTCTGCCACACCCTGTTGTCTGTGATGATCTTGGTTGTTGTTTTCTGGATGGCTGCAACCTTGAAGGCCTCAGCCTGCTTTTGGGGTACTGTAATGTGGCAATGCTACTCTCCTCGAGGGGCTGGAACTGACTTGGTCACATGAAAAGCGGTGTCGGATATGCTGGACACTCCCAGAGACAACTGGGTGGATGGCCCCAGGCTGTGCACCAGCTTCTCCTCATTGTAGCTGCTCTGGGCCCCTGGCTTCCTCAATGAAATAGAGGGGCAGCTGGGTGATGCCAAGAAGTCCAGCGGTCCTCTGGTGTTGGCACGCGTGGAAGCCTACAAGTGCCTACACCATAGAATGCACGGTATGCGCTGTGGAGTGCATGTCATGCGCCATGGAGCTCATGCCCTCCACCAATGCAGGACAGAACTCTTGCACTAAAGTCTCCGTTATGGTCGCAATCCATACAGTGTTTACCTGATGTCTCAGAATGTTGGCACAGTCTCCTCGGACAGAAAGATTTGGGCCTCCTCCATTCTGACTTTCAATCCGAGGAGTGCAGCTGAATTCCCTTCCTAATGTTACCAACTTTTCCTTTGGAGCTGCAGCAACTGAGGCATGACTGAGTCCAGAGGCACATCATCTGACTGGGCCCCAGCAGGTTCCTGGCCTCCAGCAGTCCACCGTGTGCCAACATCTTGGGACACCCCTGCATTCACCTCCTGTGGATCAGATGTAGTAAGTGGTCCCCAGATGGTAATTCCAAGGCCTCTCTAATACTAAGTCCCACCAAAATGTGTGCCTCCACACTGATGGAGGGTGTGGATGAATGCTGTGATGTTTCTTCAATCTCTACGACCGAGAAATTATATGCACTGGTCTCTTGGGTGGACGCCTGCACCTGGCTGGTGCAGGCACTGGGCGCCTCCCCTGATGTGCCGACAAATGGAATTTTTTGAGGACATTACCAGAGCGGTAGATAATGGGGAGCCAATGGATGTGGTATATCTAGATTTCCAGAAAGCCTTTGATAAGGTGCCACACAAAAGGTTGCTGCATAAGATAAAGATGCATGGCATTAAGGGTAAAGTAGTAGCATGGATAGAGGATTGGTTAATTAATAGAAAGCAAAGAGTGGGGATTAATGTGTGTTTCTCTGGTTGGCAATCAGTAGCTAGTGGTGTCCCTCAGGGATCAGTGTTGGGCCCACAATTGTTCACAATTTACATAGATGATTTGGAGTTGGGGACCAAGTGCAGTGTGTCTAAATTTGCAGACGACACTAAGATGAGAGGTAAAGCAAAAAGTGCAGAGGATACTGGAAGTCTGCAGAGGGATTTGGATAGGTTAAGTGAATGGGCTAGGGTCTGGCAGATGGAATACAATGTTGACAAATGTGAGGTTATTCGTTTTGGTAGGAATAATAGCAAAAGGGATTATTATTTAAATGATAAAATATTAAAACATGCTGCTGTGCAGAGGGACCTGGGTGTGCTCGTGCATGAGTCACAAAAAGTTGGTTTACAGGTGCAACAGGTGCTTAAGAAAGCAAATGGAATTTTGTCCTTCATTGCTAGAGGGATGGAGTTTAAAACTAGGGAGGTTATGCTGCAATTGTATAAGGTGTTAGTGAGGCCACACCTGGAGTATTGTGTTCAGTTTTGGTCTCCTTACCTGAGAAAGGACGTACTGGCGCTGGAGTGCAGAGGAAATTCACTAGGTTAATCCCAGAACTGAAGGGGTTGGATTACGAGGAGAGGTTGAGTAGACTGGGACTGTACTCATTGGAATTTAGAAGGATGAGGGGGGATCTGATAGAAACATATAAAATTATGAAGGGAATAGCTAGGATAGATGTGGGCAGGTTCTTTCCACTGGCGGGTGAAAGCAGAACTAGGGGGCATAGCCTCAAAATAAGGGGAAGTAGATTTAGGACTGAGTTTAGGAGGAACTTCTTCACCCAAAGGGTTGTGAATCTATGGAATTCCTTGCCCAGTGAAGCAGTTGAGGCCCCTTCATTAAATATTTTTAAGATAAGGATCGATAGTTTTTTGAAGAATAAAGGGATTAACGGTTATGGTGTTCAGGCCGGAAAGTGGAGCCGAGTCCACAAAAGATCAGCCATGATCTCATAGAATGGCGGAGCAGGCTTGAAGGGCCATATGGCCTACTCCTGCTCCTAGTTCTTATGTTCTTATGTTTATTGAAGAGAAGGGAGATTTCATTAGTGCACGGCAGGGACATAACGATAAAAGGACTCAGGTCCGCTTGTTGTGATGGGTTATGGTGTTCTGGCTCCCTGACTTGGATTTTTGGCACCCACCTGGCGCTCAGTGCAGGTGTGGTTGCCATCCTCTCCGACCAGCTCTCTCCTGGAATTCAGAGAGGACGTTAACCTTGGGCATCCAAAGAACAAAGAACAATGAAAAGTGCAGCAAAGGAACAGGCCCTTCGGCCCTCCAAGCCTGCGCTGACCATGCTAAACTAAAATCTTCTACACTTCCGGGGTCTGTATCCCTCTATTCCCATCCTATTCATGTATTTGTCAAGATGCCCCTTAAACGTCACTATCATCCCTGCTTCCACCAACTCCTCCGGCAGCGACTTCCAGGCACCCACTACTCTGTGTGGAAAAAACTTGCCTCATGCATCTCCTCTAAACCTTGCCCCTCGCACCTTAAACCTATGCCCCCTAGTAACTGACCCCTCTACCCTTGGAAAAAGCCTCTGACTATCTACTCTGTCTCTGCACCTCATAAATTTGTACACCTCTATCAGGTCGCCCCTCAACCTCAGTCGTTCCAGTGAGAACAAACAGTTTATTCAACCTCTCCACATAGCTAATGCCTTCCATACCAGGCAACATCCCGGTAAATCTCTCCTGCACTCTCTCTGAAGCCTCCACATCCTTCTGGTAGTGTGGCGACCAGAATTGAACACTATACTCCAAGTGTGGCCTAAGGTTCTATACAGCTGAAACATGAATTGCCAATTTGCATACTCAATGCCCCGGGCAATGAAGGCAAGCATGCCATATGCCTTCTTGACTAACTTCTCCACCTGTGTTGCCCCTTTCAGTGACCTGTGGACCTGTACACCAAGATCTCTTTGACTGTCAATACGCTTGAGGGTTCTACCATTCACTGTATATTCCCTACCTGTATTAGACGTTCCAAAATGGATCACCTCACATTTGTCCAAATTAAACTCCATCTGCCATCTCGCCGCCCAAATCTCCAAATGTTCTAAATCTTGCTCGTTATCTGCAATTCCACCAACCTTTGTGTCTTCCGCTAACTTACTACAGTAAGAAGTCATACAACACCAGGTTAAAGTCCAACAGGTTTGTTTCAAACACGAGCTTTCGGAGCACTGCTCCTTCCTCAGGTGAATGGAAAGGTATGGTCCAGAAACATTTATATAGACAAAGTCAGAGATGCCAGACAATGCTTGGAATGCGAGCATTTGCGGGTAATCAAATCATTACAGATCCAGAGATAGGGGGTAATCCCAGGTTAAAGAGGTGTGAATTGTCTCAAGCCAGGACAGTTGGTAGGATTTTGCAAATCCAGGCCAGATGGTGGGGGGTGAATGTAATGCGACATGAATCCAAGATCCCAGTTGAGGCCGCACTCATGCGTACGGAACTTAGCTATAAGATTTTGCTCGCCAATTCTGTGTTGTCGCGTGTCCTGAAGACCGCCTTGGAGAACGCTTACCCGGAGATCAGAGGCTGAATGCCCTTGACTGCTAAAGTGTTGCCATGAGGAACCCTGTCAATGGCCTTACTGAAGTCCATATAGACAATATCCACTGCCATACCTGCATCAATCATCTTTTTGACCTTCTCTAAAAACTCTATCAAGTTAGTGAGACACAACCTCCCCTTCACAAAACCGTGCTGCCTCTCGCTAATATGACCCCTTGCTTCCAAGATGAATTCTCTCCAATAATTTCCCTGCCAATGACATAAGGCTGACCGGCCTGTAGTTTCCTAGATTATCCTTGCTACCTTTCTTAAACAAAGGAACAACATTGGCAGTCCTCCGGGACATCACCTGAAGACAGTGAGGATCCAAAGATTTCTGTCAAGGCCTCAGCAATTTCCTCTCTTGCCTCCTTCCATTTTCTGGGGTAGATCCCATCAGGCCCTGGGGACTTATCCACCTTAATATTTTTCAAGACGCCCAACACCTCGTCTTTTTAGATTTCACTGTGACCCAGGCTATCTACATACCCATCGCCAGACTCAACATCCACCAATTCCTTCTCTTTGGTGAAAACATATGCAAAGTATTAATTTAGTACCTCGCCCATTTCCTCTGGCTCCACACATAGATTCCCTCCCCTGTCCTTCAGTGAGCCAACCCTTTCCCTGGCTACCCTTTTGCTTTTTATGTACATGTAAAAAGCCGTAGGATTTTCCTTAAGCTTATTTGCCAATGACTTTTCATGACCCTTTTTAGCCCTCCTGACTCCTTGCTTAAGTTTCTTCCTACTTTCCTTATATTCCACACAGGCTTTGTCTGTTCCCAGCCTTCCAGCCCTGGCAAATGCCTCCTTTTACTTTTTGACGAGACCTACAATATCCCTCGTTATCCAAGGATCGCGAAATTTGCCATATTTATCCTTCTTCCTCACAGGAACATGCCGGTCCTGAATTCCTTTCAACTGACATTTGAAAACCTCCCACATGTCTAATGTTGATTTACCCTCAAACATCCGCCCCCAATCTATGTTCTTCAGTTCCCACCTAATATTGTTATAATTAGCCTTCCCCCAATTTAGCACATTGCCCGAGGACCACTTTTATCCTTGTCCATCAGCACTTTAAAACTTACTGATTTGTGGTCACTGTTCCCGAAATGCTCCCCTCCTGAAACTTCTATCACCTGGCCGGGCTCATTCCCCAATGCCAGGTCCAGTACCGTCCCTTCCCTAGTTGGACTATCTACATATTGTTTTAAGAAGCCCTGCTGGATGCTCCTTACAAACTCTGTCCCGTCCAAGCACCTAGCACTAAATGAGTCCCAGTCAATATTGGGGAAGTTAAAGTCTCCCATCACAACAACCCTGTTGCTTTTACTCCTTTCCAAAATCTGTCTACCTATCTCCCGCTGGCTGTTTGGAGGCTTGTAGTAAACCCCCAACATTGTGACTGCAACCTTCTTATTCCTGATCTCTGCCCATATCGCCTCGCTGCCCTCTGAGGTCTCCTCCCTCAGAACAGCTGTGATATTCTCCCTAACCAGTAGTGCAACTCCTACGCCCCTTTTACCTCCCCCTCTATCTCGCCTGAAACATCTAAGTCCTGGAATGTTTAGCTGCCAATTCTGTCCTTCCCTCAACCAGGTCTCTGTAATGGCAACAACATCATTGTTCCAAGTACTAATCCAAGCTCTAAGATCATGTGCCTTACCTGTTATACTTATTGCATTGAAACGTATGCACTTCAGGCCACCAGACCTGCTGTTTTCAGCAACATCTCCCTGTTTGCTCTTCCTCAGAGCCATATTGACCCTATTCCCTAGTTCTCCCTCAATTTTTTCACCTTCTGATCTATTGCTCCAGTGCCCACCCCTCCTGCCATACTAGTTTAAACCCTCCCATGTGACACTAGCAAACCTCGCGGCCAGGATATTTATGCCTCTCCAGTTTAGATGCAACCCGTCCTTTTTAAACAGGTCACACCTGCCCCGGAAGAGCTTCCAGTGGTCCAGATAACTGAAACCCACCCTCCTACACCAGCTGTTTAGTCACGTCTTTAGCTGCTCTATCTTCCTATTCCTAGCCTCAGCGGCAAGTGGCACAGGGAGTAATCCCGAGATTACAACCATTGAGGTCCTGTCTTTTAAATTTCTACCTAGCTTCCTGAACTCCTGCTGGAGGACCTCATCCCCTTTCCTGCCTATGCCGTTTGTACCAATATGTACCACAGACCTCTGCCTGCTTGCCCTGCCCCTTCAGGATGCCCGCTACCCGTTCTGAGACATCCTGGACCCTGGCACCAGGGAGGCAACATACCATCCTGGAGTCTCTTTCACATCCACAGAAGTACCTATCTGTGCCCCTGACTATAGAGTCCCCTATGACTATTGCTCTTCTGCGCTTTGACCCTCCCTGCTGAACATCAGAGCCAGCCGTGGTGCCACTGCTCTGGCTGCTGCTGTTTTCCCCTGATAGGCTGTTCCCCCAATAGTATCCAAAAGGGTATACCTGTTTGAGAGGGGGACAACCACAGGGGATTCCTGCACTGACTGCCTGCCTATTCTGGTGGTCACCCATCTCTCTACCTGCACCTTGGATGTGATCACATTTATACAACTGCTATCTATGACGCTTTCCGCCACCTGAATGCTCCTAAGCGCATCCAACTGCTGCTCCAACCGAACAATGCGGTCTGTGACGAGCTCCAGTTGGGTGCACTTTCTGCAGATGAAGCCATCCGGGATGCTGGAAGCCTCCCGGACCTGCCACATCTCACAGTCAGAGCACTGCACCCCTCTAATTGACATTGCGTTAATTAATTGGTAAATTAAATTTTAAAAATTAGAAAAATAATTTACTGTTGACTATATGTTTCCTAGCACAGAAGAATACAATGTACACTCTTGTGCCACTAAACAGGCCTCAGGTAACTGACAGATAACTGCCTCTCAGTAATTAAGGTGGGGGTAGCTTTAGCCAATCTAGACACTGAGCTAGACACTGACCTTTTAACTGAAAAACAGTTTTGAAGATTTGAATTCACCCCTTTAATTACCACACTGCCCAAATGATCAAGTTCCAATTCCCACTCTGGCTGTGTCTCCTTCACCTGCGCAATGCTTCTGCCCATCTGAGATGTTTTGCTTTTATTATGTACCAACATGTCCAGAACAAAAACAGATGGAGAGAGTGTAAGCAGGCGCCTGTCAAGGCAGATGGTCACAATGCGGGCATGTGTGTATAGTGAGTGGAAGCAGGGAGGTGATGAGGAGAAGATCGCAGGGAATGTGAAGATGTGTGGGAGAACGAATGGTAGTTTCTCTTGAGCTTGCAGTGAGTGAGCTTCCTGTGGATGTGTGATGAGTTCATGAGTATGAGGGTCGAGAGTGATGAGAAGAGTGACTTAGCCTGCCAGAATAGAGATGATAATTCATCCTTTCTTGGCACTGACTGCCCATTCTCCTCTGCAGGGAGCTGATGCTCACCAGTGTTGCCATCACCTCCCATGTAGGTTGGTGAACTTGTTCGATGGTTTCTTCCCAGTACATGGGTGCAGGAAGTCACGGCGTTGCTCCATGCCATACAGCAGTCTGCCAAGGAGGTCTCCGGAAATCTTGGAGCAGATTTCTTAGCAGGCATCCTCTGCATTTGAACTTGAAGAAGAGGCTCATGAGTGCTGGGACAGCCATTGATTGGAGAGTCCTGCTTATTCAAGTGCTCAGCTGATGGCAGAGTGAGCGATTCAGAGCCCGCCTGCCGTCGAGGCAGCGTGAAACCGGTGCAGAAATTTCTTTCCCGCTAAGTTGTTTAAAGATACGGCTATAAGCTGCCCACTGCAACATTCTGCCAAAATATGAAAACATTCTTCCCTCTTTGTGCCCCACAAATTGATAACAACGCCTTGTCCATGTGCTTTTTCAGCATGTTGGAATGCATCAGTATATCATGCCAATATAGATGTGCCACCATTTTCTGAATCTGTATTGATTGAACTATTGAACTTTGCAACTTACACAATTGGGTTCAGTTTCAATGACTCCATGTACACCCAAATTGATTGTGTAGCTGTGAGATCCTTTCTAGGTCCAGCACTCGCTAACATTTTCACTCTTTCCACAAGAAATGCATTTTTGATGGAATGAGTCCTCACCGACTCCATGTATCAGAAATGCATAGATGATCCATTCTTACTCTTTGAATCTGCAGCCACATGCAAGGATTTCCACCCTCCAATTCACTTTTGAGATGGAGCAGTTTTACATGCATCTTTTCTTCAACATGCTAGTTAAGAAATCCTCTAATGTGGATTCCACTAATTGATTGGATTGGCTTATTGTCATGTGTACCAAGGTGCAGTGAAAAGTATTTTTCTGCAAGCAGCTCAACAGATCATTAAGTACATGAAAATAAAATAAAATAAAAAGCAAATACATAACAGGGCATCACAAGGTACACAATGTAACTACATAAATACCGGCATTGGGTAAAGCATACAGGGGTGTAGTGTTAATCAGGTCAGTCCATAAGAGGGTTGATGAGGAATCTGGTAACAGCAGGGAAGAAGCTATTTTTGAGTCTGTTCACACATGTTCTCAGACTTTTGTACCACCTGCCCGATGAAAGAAGTTGGAGGAGTGAGTAAGCTGGGTGGGAGGGGTCTTTGATTATGCTGCCCACTTTCCCCAGGCAGCGGGAGGTGTAGATGGAGTCAATGGGTGGGAGGCAGGTTTGTGTGATGGACTAGGCTGTGTTCACGACTCTCTGAAGTTTCCTGTGGTCTTGGGCCAAGCAGTTGCCATACCAGACTGTGATGCAGCCCGATAGGATGCTTTCTATGGTGCACCTGTAAAAGTTGGTAAGAGTTAATGTGGACATGCCGAATTTCGTGAGGAAGTATAGGTGCAATTGTGCTTTCTTGGTGGTAGCGTCGACATGGGTGGAACCGAACAGATTTTTGGTGATGTGTACCCCTAAGAATTTGAAGCTGCTAACCATCTCCACCTCAGCCCCATTAATGCTGACAGGGGTGTGACCAGTACTTTGCTTCCTGAAGTCAATGACCAGCTCTTTATTTTTGCTGGCATTGAGGGATAGATTGTTTTCGTTGTACCACTCCACTAGGTTCTCTATTTCCCTTCTATATTCTGACTCGTCATTATTCGAGCTCCGGCCCACTACGGTTGTATCATCAGCAAATGTGCAGATGGAGTGGGAAGCACATTTTGCCACGCAGTCGTGTGTTTACAGGAGTATAGTACGCAGCCTTGCGGGGCACCAGTATTGAGGATTATTGTGGAAGAGCTGTTGTTGTTCATTCTTACTGATTGTGGTCTGTTGGGCAGAAAGTCGAGGATCCAGTTGCAGAGTGAGGAACCACGTCCTAGGTTTTGGAGCTTTGATATAAGCTTGGCTGGGATTATGGTGTTGAAGACAGAGCTGTAGTCAATAAATAGGAATCTGATGTAGAAGTCCTTGTTGTTGACATGCCCGGGATGTTCTGGGAGTTTGGAGTTGATGCGCTTCATGACCAACCTCTCGAAGCACTTCATTACGAATGATTTCAGGGCCACCGGACGGAGACATTGAGGCATATTGCCTGTTTCTTCTTTGGCACCGGTATGATGGTCGTTTTCTTGAAGCAGGTGGGGACCTCGGACCGGAGTTGGGACAGGTTAAAGATGTCTATGAATACCTCTGTCAGCTGGTCTGCGCAGGCTATGAGTGCACGACCAGGGATCCCGTCCGGCCTGTCGCCTTCCAAACGTTCAGGAAGGCCGATCTGACTTCGGAAGCTGTGATAGTGTGTATGGGTGTGTTATGGGCTGCTGAGGCACTCGACAGCGGATCGTTGGTTTCCTGCTCAAACCGCACACAGAATGCATTGAGTTCGTCGGGGAGGGGTGCGCTGCTGCTGGAGATGCTGCTCGTCTTCGCTTTGTAACCCATTATGTTGTTTAGGCCTTGCCAAAACCGTCAAGAATCTGTAATGCTAGTCTGTGACTCTAGCTTGGTCTGATATTCTCTCTTGGCATCTCGGATGGCTTTGCGGAGGTTGTACCTGGATTTCATGTATAGGTCAGGATCGTCTGGCTTGAACGCCTCAGACTTCCTCCTTCAGTAGGGAATCAATCTCGTGATGAGCCATGGTTTCCGGTTGGGGAACGTACGTACTGTTTTCTTTGACACACAGTCGTACACACATTTGCTGATGAAGTCTGTGAAGCTGGTGGCATACTCATTTAAGTTAGTTACTGAGTACTGTCTACTGAAAGCCAATTTTCACCAGTCAGTGTGCATATTGGGATTCTTATCACTCCCACGAGTAATAAGATTGGTCCGAGTAAATAAGAACCTTGCCATTTTTTTCACCTTGCAACTTGATGTAGAAATAGAATGCATCAAACCTTAAGCGTGGGACAATGGCAATCCTGATTAGATCATTGTTGGCTGTGTATCAGGCAAACCTGCAAATTTGCCAAAGGTCGTCATCTTCGGACCTGAAAATTACCCAGTCTACCTCAGATTGTCCCAGAAATTCGCAATACCACCAAAATTTGAACAGGTTAAGCAAGTCCTTCTGCGCTACTGCTATGTAGTGACTATGCAAGTAGTATTTTCCACGAACAAATTGCTGCTATCTGTCCAAAAAGGTGTTATGTCCAACGCACAACTAAACAATGTTGTACATGAATTTCAATGCTATTTAAACTATAGGTGCCAAAGATTTCCTGATCAAATCAAACTACATATTCTTTTGGTTGTTCATTCTAGGCAGAGTACAAACCACACTCAGTCACACTTGCAAAATCCAAAACAAACTGTCTATGCTGAGATGTGCTTCAGTGATTGGGTAGCACTTGCTGAACATTCCAGAGTGTGCTTTACTCACAGTCAATTTGAGATAATCAGTTGAGCTCGTAATCTGGCTCATTTAGACTTTCTAGAAGTGACATATAGTCACGATTTCTGCAAACAAAAAGATTTTGTTCAAGCCTTGCACCTTACTTGAATTATCAGGAAGTTTGGAAAGTCTACAGTTCCCCATGATTTTCTCCTGAATTTACACCCACCAACAATAAACCATAATCAGCAACAAATATGTCAATCCCCTGAACAATAACAATGATCCCATCCTCCCACCTAACTCCAAACATCAGCCCGCATGTTCACACAAACAAACGGCAAAAAAGAATTAGGGATCCACCCACAGTCTCCATACACACACAGCCCCCCCTCCCCCCAACCCTCCCACCCACACACCCCAACTAATGTTCGATGTTATCCAGTTCTTGACAGTGCATAATGAATAATGCCCATGAATTGTAGAACCCCTCCATCCTTCGCCTCAGTTCAAATTTAACCTTCTCAAGGGTCAAGTATTCCAACAGGTCCTCCCGCCATGCCAAGCCACAAGGTGGAGAGGCTGCTCTCCATCCCAGCAGCATCCGCCTTTGGGAAATCAATGAGGCAAAGCCTATGGTATCTGCCTCTGCACCCGTTTCCAACCCTGGCTGATCCGACACCCCGAATATGGCCTCCCGGGGACCCGGGTCCAGTTTCACATGCACCACCTTGGAAATAACCCTAAAAACCTCCTTCCAGTAATCCTCCAGCTTTGGACTGGACCAAAACATATGAACGTGATTAGCGCCCCCCCCCCCCCCCCCCCCACCCCGCCACCCGCAACGCTCACACACATCTTCTACTCCTTCAAAGAATCGGCTCATCATCGCCCTCGTGAGGTGCACTCTGTATACCACCTTCAGCTGTATCAGCCCCAACCTCGCACATGAGGTGGAGGCATTTACTCTCCGGAGCACCTCACACCAGACCCCCTCCTCTATAATCTCTCCCAACTCTACCCCCCACTTTGCTTTGATCCCTTCCAGTGGTGCCTTATCCTCTTCCAAAATAGCTCCACACGCCGCTGACACTATCCCCATCTCCAGTCCCCTTGTCATCAGCACCTCCTCCAGCAATGTGGAGGCCAGTTCCTCCGGGAAGCTCTGTATCTCCTTCCTGGCAAAATCTCGAACCTGCATGTATCTAAACCTTTCTCCCTGCTCCAGCCCATACTTCGCTTCCAGCTCCCTCAATCCTGCAAACCGACCTCTAAGAGACATCTTTTAGTGTCTTAATCGCCTTCTCTTCTCGTTTCCGAAAACTTCCATCCCACCTCCCTGGCTCAAATCTGTGGTCCCCCTGAATCGGCATTTCCCTTGACCCTGCCCCCAAACCCGAAGTGTTGGCGAAACTGCCTCCAGATTTTCAATGAAGCTATTATTACCGGACTCCCCGAGTATTCCCCCGAAGCTATCGGGAGTGGCACTGTTGCTAGTGCTTTTAATCCCGACCCCCTGCACAAACTCTCATCCATTCCGACCCACTGGGAATCAACCCCTCTGACCCAGCCCGCACCTTCTCCACATTCGCCGCCCAGTAATAATACATCAGGTTCGGGAGACCCAAACCCCCTGCCTGCCTTCCCCTCTGTAGCAGCACCTTTCTCACTCTGGCCACCTTCCCTCCCCATATGAACGAGGTAATCCTTCCTCAATCTCCCTGAAAAAAGCCTTCGGCAGGAAAATCGATAGGCATTGAAAAATAAACAGAAATCGCGGCAACATATTCATTTTAACCGCCTGCACCCGACCCACCAATGACAGCGAGAGACCATCCCACCTTGCCAGATCGGCTTTCTCTCTCCCCACCAAACGAGTAATATTGTACCTGCGAAGCCTCCCCCACTCACGGGCAACCTGCACCCCCAGGTACCTAAAGTAAGTCCCTGCCCTACGGAGTGGCAGCCCCCCCACCCCTGCCCCCACCCCCGGCTGAGACACCACAAAATACTCACTCTTGTCTAGGTTCAGCTTGTACCCCAAGAAAGACCCAAATACTCGCAGTAGCTCCAATATTCCCCCTATCGACACACTCGGTTCCGACACGTACAGCAGCAAGTCATCGGCATATAAGGACACTCTATGCTCTATCCCCCCCACACTATTCCTTTCCATGCTCCTGAACTTCTTAATGCGATGGCCAACGGCTCAAACGCAAGTGCAAACAGCAGGGGGGGACATAGGACATCCCTGCCTCGTCCCACGGTGGAGAGAAAAGTATCTCGAGATGATGTTGCTTGTGCAGACACTCGCCTTCGGCTCCTTATATAGTAGCTTTACCCAGTTCACAAATCTTGGTCCAATCCCAAACGGCTCAAGAACTGCGATTAAGTTCCCCCATTCTACCCGGTCAAACGCCTTCTCGGCTTTCAATGCCACAACTACCTCTGTTTCCTTCCCTTCCGCCGGTGTCATAACAATGTTCAAAACCCTCCTAATGTTCGAAAAAAGCTGCCTCCCTCTCACGAACCCCGTCTGATCCTCAACTATCACCTTCGGAAGCACTCCTCCAGCTTATCCGCCAGTACCTTCGGCAATACTTTTGCGTCCACATTCAGAAGTGATATGGCCCACACTCCATCGGATCCTTATCTTTTTTTAGCAATAGTGAAATCGATGCCTGCCCCAAGATTTGCGGCAACACCCCCTTCCCTATCGCCTCTTCAAACATCCCCACCATCAGGGGTGCCAGCTTATCCTTGAATTTTTTTATAATATTCCACCGGAAACCCATCCGGCCCTGCCACCTACACCGACGGCATCCTCCCAATCGCATCCTTTAACTCCTGCTCCACTATTGCTTCTTCTAATGTAGCCCTGTCCCCACTCCCCTAGCCTTGGGTACTCCAACCCATCTAGAAATTCCTGCATCTCAGGATCTCCCCCAGGTGGCTCTGACCCGTACAACCTAAAAAATCCATAAAACTCCTCAAAAACCTTGTTAATCAGCTCCGGAACCACCACCAACTTCCCGGCCCTATCCCTTACCTGAAGAATTTCCCTTGCTCCTGCCTCCCTCCGGAGCTGACCCGCTAACATACCCGCCTTGACTCCATGTTCATCGCTCGCCTCAGTTAGCGCACCTCCTTCCTGGTGGATAGTCGGTCGAAGCTCGCCTGTAGTTCCTTCCTCTTTTCTAGCTTTGCTGGGTCCCCATCTTCTGCATAACTCCTATCTACCTCCAACATCTCATCTATTACCCTCCGCCGCTCCAACCGCTCCTCTTTGTCCACCCTGGCCTTGAACAAAATCACTTCACCCCTCACCACCGCCTTTCGAGCCTCCCAGCCTACTGCCTTCGACACCTCACCCGTACAGTTGAAACCTACATATTCCTTAATTACCTTTTCAATTTTCTCACAGAACAATTGGTTCCCCAAAAGCCTCACATCCAGTTTCCGCCCGGCCTCTGTGCTACCCCCTTCTCCAGTACCATATCCACCCAATGCGGAGCATGATCTGACACCCTTAACCCCAGCCAACAAAGCCTTCCCCACCACGAAAAAGTCGATCCGCGAGTATACCTTATGGACTGCTGAGAAAAATGAGTACTCCCGTTCCCTCGGGTGCAGAAACCTCCAAGGGTCCACCCCTCCCATTTCCACCATTAGACCAGCCAGCACCTTCGCCCCACCCCCCTAATGGGACCAGCGAGCGCGGCCGTGACCTGTCCAACCTTGGCTCCTGCACCAAGTTCCAGTCCCCCCCCACAATCAGTTTGTGTGTCCAAGTCGGGGATGGCCTCGAACACCTTCTTTGCGAATCCCACATTGTCCCAATTGGGACCGTATACACTTAACAGCGCCACTAACCTCCCCTCCAGCGCCCCTGTCACAATCACATATCTACCCCCCTGATCCATCATCACCTTCTCCATCTGGAAGCGTACCCTTTTGCCAACCATTATCGCTACCCCTCGAGCCCTTCCGTCAAATCCAGAGTGAACACCTGGCGAACCCAGCCCTTTTTAAGTCTCACCTGGTCCTTCACCCTCAAGTGAGTCTCCTGCAGCATTGCCACATCGGCTTTCAAACTTTTAAGATGCGCAAGCACCCTTGACCTTTTGACCGGTCCTCCTAACCCTCTCACATTCCACATGACTATCCTAACTGGGGGTTTCTCACCACCCCCACCCTTCTTCTCCACTATCATCATACCACCGGGCCCTGCCCCATAAGCCTGACCCGCCCCTATCCATTATTAACATCGAACCCCTTCCCCCCATCCCAAGAACCCCCACCCCCCCCAACATTTACTCTTGAAAAAACATCTCCCAGCGTCAACCCCCCCCCCCCCCTCGCTCGCCATTGAAGCCTGCTATCCAGGCTCCAATATCCGCAGTCCTCCTCTCACCTCACCTCCGTTCACTAGCCGACTTTAGATAGCTAGCGCGGGTGGCTCCCCCCGCCAAGATATATCATCCCCTCCCACTCAGCCCCAGAGCAAGAAAAAACAAAACCAACAACCCAACCCATACAATTCACTAAAATAAGATATAACCGTCGCAACACAGAATGCCAATCAACCCAACCATTAACTTGAACTCTGTAACAATGCAAAGAGAAGTAAATTACAATACACATCAGGAAACAGAAAGCTGTAGCATCTATACATTTTCCAGCTCCCCAATTACAGTCCACAGTCTCTCTTCTAGCTCTGTTCCTCACGTCTGTCCCAAGCTTTCTGCCCTCACGAACGCCTCAGCCGCCTCCGCTGTCTCAAAATAAAAGTCGTTGGCCTCATATGTTACCCTCAGCTTCGCCAGGTATACCATACCAAATCGCGCTCCCTTTTTGAACAGAGTCACCTTCACTCACCCAAACGCCGCTCGTCTTTTTGCCAACTCCACCGTCAGATTCTGGTAGACCCAAAATACCCCACCATCCCACTGCACCTCGCGCTTCTGCTTCTCCCAGCTTAACACCTTCTCCTTCATGCAATATTTATGAAATCAGATAATTACTGCTCTTGGCGGCTCGTTCACTTTGGGCTTCGGCCTTAATAACCGATGAGCTCGGTCTAGCTCATACTGGGAGGGGTTTCACCCTCCCCCATCAGCTCCGCCAACTTCTTAGTGAAGTATTCTGTTGGCCTTGGGCCCTCTGTCCCTTCGGGCAAGCCCCCATTCTCAAATTGTGCCATCTCGAGCGGTTCTCCAAGTCCTCAAGCTTTGCTCAGAGTCCTCTGTTGACCTCCACCACCCTCCGTGGCTCGTCCCTCATCGAGGTGAGCTGGTCGCTGTGCTGTGTCATGGCCTCTTCCATTTCCTTTATCTTCTCGCCCTGCTCCCTCACCTCGGCCGATGTCTTTGCCACAGCTACCCTCACCGGGGCGATTGCCTCCTCCGCCATTGGTTTCAATGTGGCCGCCGTCTCCTTCCTCAAGGCCTCCAAGTGCCTTGCAAACTGTTTTTCCAGCTCTACCGCCATCACCTCGGTCATCTTCTCCCTCGTTAGTAGTGCGGCCCCACCATGCGGTTCAGCATCCGCCATCCTGTCAGCACTTTTGCTCGTCGTCTCATACAGCGGTGAGCCCGCGTTTCCTCCCTTCTTAAACGCTGCTTTTCGCATCCTTTAACGGCGTACTTCCGCGAGCAGGAGAGAGAGAGGGAGCCGGAATACAGCTTGGGAATCAGGTAGGTGATTAAACCTATCCCCAGGTTCCAGCAGCTTTCATTTCTGAGAGAGGGAGAAAGAGAGGGAGCTGGAGTACAGCTTGGGAATCAAGTAGGTTCTTAAACTTACCCCCAGGTTCCAGCGGCCTTCATTTCCGGGAGTGGGAGAGAGAGAGGGAGCTGGAGTACAGCTTGGGAATCAAGTAGGTTCTTAAACTTACCCCCAGGTTCCAGCGGCCTTAATTTCCGGGAGTGGGAGAGAGAGAGAAGGAGCCGGAGTACAGCTTGGAAATCAGGTAGGTTCTTAAACATAGCCCCAGGTTCCAGCGGCCTTCATTTCCTGGAGCAGGAAAGAATGGGAGCCAGAGTGCACTTGGGAATCAGGTAGGATCTTAAACTTACCCCCAGGTTCCAGCAGCCTTCATTTCTGGGAGCGGAAGAGAGAGAGGGAGCGGGAGAGAGAGAGGGAGCCGGAGTAGAGCTTGGGAATCAGGTAGGTGCTTAAACTTACCCCCAGGTTCCAGCGGCCTTCATTTCCGGGAGCGGGAGAGAGAAAGGGAGCCAGAGTACAGCTTGGAAATCAGGTAGGTTCTTAAACATAGCCCCAGGTTCCAGCGGCCTTCAGTTCTAGGAGCTGGAGAGGGAGAGAGAGAGAAGGAGCGGGAGAGAGAGAGAGAGCCGGAGTGCAGCTTGGGAATCAGGTAGGTGCTTAAACTTACTCCCAGGTTCCAGCGGCATTAATTTCCGGGAACGGGAGCGAGAAAGGGAGCGGGCGAGAGAAAGGGAGCCGGAGTACAGCTTGGAAATCAGGTAGGTTCTTAAACTTACCCCCAGGTTCCAGCGGCCTTCAGTTCTGGGAGCGGGAGAGAGAGAGGGAGCGGGAGAGAGAGAGGGAGCCGGAGTGCAGCTTGGGAATCAGGTAGGTGCTTAAACTTACCCCCAGGTTCCAGCGTCCTTCATTTCTGGGAGCGGGAGAGAGAGATGGAACTGGAGTCCAGCTTGGGAATCAGATATGTGCTTAAGTGTTTTATTTTTACCTGTATTTAAGTTGGGCGGTTGCTAAACCTGAGACACTGCACTTGTAGTGTTCCCCACCCTTCCACCTCTTCTAACCTAAGGGGGTGAGTGAATATCAGGTAAGCTCTTTCTTTCTTTTGTCCGCAAGTTATCTGGAGGGGATGGTAGGGAAGGCAGTGCAATGTTCCTCCTGCAGAATGTTTGAGGTGAGGGACGCCATCAGTGTCCCTGCTGATTTCACCTGTGGGAAGTGCAGCCATCTCCAGCTCCTCAGAAACTGTGTTAGGGAACTAGAGCTGGATGAACTTCGGATCATTCGGGAGGCAGAGGTGGTCATAGATAGTAGCTTCAGGGATTTAGTTACTCCGAAGTATGTAGATAGATGGGTGACGGTAAGAGGGGCTGGGAGAAAGCAGTCAGTACAAGGATCCCCTGTGGTCATTCCCCTAAGTAACAAGTATACCGTTTTGGATACTGTTGAGGGAGACGGCCTACTAGTGGTAAGCCACGGTGACCGGATCTCCAGCACTGAATCTGTCCCTGTGGCTCAGAAGGGAAGGGGGAGAGCAGGAGAGCAATAGTTATTGGGGACTCGATGGAGGGACAGATAGACGGTTCTGTGGCAACGAAAGAGACTCACAGATGGTATGTTGCCTCCCGGGTGCCAGGGTCCGTGACATCTCGGACCGTGTTTTCAGAATCCTGAAGATGGAGGGGGAACAGTCACAAGTCGTGGTACACATCGGTACCAATGACATAGGTAAGAGAAGAGACGGGGATTTAAAACAGGAATTTAGGGAGCGAGGGTGGAAGCTGAGAGCCAGGACAAACCATTTTGTCATCTCTGGTTTGTTGCCGGTGCCATGTGCTAGCGAGTTGAGGAACAGGGAGAGAGTGCAGATAAATACGTGGCTGCAGGGATGGTGAAGGAGGGAGGGTTTCAGTTACGTGGATAATTGGAGCACATTCTGGAGAAGGTGGGACCTGTACAGACAGGATGGTTTGCACCTGAACCAGAGGGGCACCAATATCCTGGGAGGGAAATTTTCTACGGCTCTTCGGGGGGGGGGGGGGTTTAAACTAATTTGTCAGGGGGATGGTAAAACGAGCAGTAGTCCAGACGCCAGTGTTGAGAGTAGTGAGGTACTGAGGAGGGTATCAAGGGTGCAGGAGTGTACTGGCAGACCGGAAGGTGGGTTGAAGTGTGTCTACTTCAATGTGAGGAGCATCCGGAATAAGGTAGGTGAACTTGGAGCGTGTATTGATACTTGGGACTGCGATGCTGTGGCCATTATGGAGACATGATTAGAACAGGGACAGGAATGGTTGTTTGAAGTTCCGGGGTATAGGTGTTTCAGTAAGAGTAGGGAAGGTGGTAAAAGAGGTGGAAGAGTAGCATTATTAATTAAGGATAGTTTAATGGCTGCAGAAAGGAGTTCGAAGGGGATCTGTCAACTGAGGTAATATGGGCTGAAGTTAGAAATCGGAAATGAGCGGTGTTGCTCGTTCTGGTGAGTGTGCTTTACACTCAATTGGCTCTGTTTTATTACTTAGCTCTAGAGTCGCCAGGTATCCTTATGATACCACCACGAGGTTCAAGTTCAAGTTCAGATCAATGACTCAATACACCAATTATTAAGGTTCAAAACAAGACAGGTTTATTAATACACAGTTATTCACTACTCATGCATATAATACTAAAAGACTAAACTATTCCTGCCACTAATAGGCCAATACTTATCTGGATAAGGGAACCCGTCGGATCAGGGAACAATGGCCTCTTGCTCTGTACTGGATCTGCAGGCTTCCAGCTGGTATGGACTAAGGGGTCAGGAGTGTCTATCTCGTAGCGTGCGTTGTATGACACTTACTTGGTGGTGCAGCAATTGGCCAGGCCTCTCCTTACGGTCAAGTTTGTCGAGAGCTGCTGAGATGTTATGCTGAGGGGGCCGACTAAGAGAGTGAACTGAACTTAGGACTTGTCTTTTATCGGTCCCAGGGGCTTCGAGCCCTTTTGAGCGGACCCTGAGCGTACTTTCAATCGATTGGATCCCATACCAATCGATTGGTTTGAATTCCCCAATACTGGGGCTGTTTCTCGATCACTGGCCGGTTCTTTCTGGCTTTTTGTCTCCTTTGTTTCAGACTCCCGTTGGTGCCGAGGAGTCTGACTTGCTATTGAGTGTCTTAAATGTAGCTAATCGTTGTAGCTATTGTTCCCGGGGATCGCTCATCAATATGCATAACTGCTGGTTTCAGTGCTGTCTGCTTTCTTTGCAGGCAGAATACACAGGAACTCTGCAAAACTGCTTGTTTCTCTAGGATTGTCCAATTTTCCCTGCTGTCTTTGTGTTTCTCCATTTTGTGTGGGGAAGTGGCCAACTCAGGTGGCTACACCCCCTCCTTGTGATCCTAACGCGAAACGTGAAGGATCACACAACTATGTTGTCTTCATTACCTGACCTCAGCGAGTTCCATGGCCTCTACACTGTCCTCAACTAAGCAGAAAAATTTTACCTAACAATTTCTAAGTGGCGCTATGTCATAAAGGGACATGCATTACCAAACAACAACTGGAACCTCTAACTGTCCTCAATAAACTACACTCACTCAAAACATCCAAACATACTAACTTCCTAACATTACAAAACGATAGCAGCATTCATATTTCATTTCTCTGGCTTGGCAGTCAAGCTCAGAGTTATACAATCTTTCAGAAAGCACAATTCTTTATTTACAAATGAATGACAAACTAAAAAGTTCTTTATTACATTTCGAGGGGTTCAGGGGCCTGGTGGAAACCGAAGATAGGGGAACTCATCCTATATACCGGGGTACGAGAGCAGTAGCTCTCCTTCGCCATTTCCTCATTCGAAAGGTCTGCACTATGATGCAGATTATTGCTAATGCAAAAAGTGATTGAACTACGTAGGACAAGGAGTACCAGGTCATAAATCTGGTACACCAGGTCGGGGTACTGCTACTTGTTACTGGGCTCTGTGTGTTCTGTGGAAGTGAAACATTAACGGCTGGTGGAGCGGGGGTAAGGGAGTTCGCGCAACCACATGGATCCTATGATCCATAATATAAAAATGAACGACATCGTCTTCATCTCTTTCTTCTCTTCCGGTGTCTTCTCTTCTGTTCCTTCGATCCCTCCTTGGATCAAGCATAGTGTCTGTTAGTATTTTGCTTAATATCTCGAACGTTACCATGTCTGTCCTCTTGTGCCAAGTTTCCCTTTATGATTGGTCACTCTCTGTGACTCCCTAATTTTTTTTTTCAAAAACCGAATTTTAAGGACCAGACATACTCTTAAATACTGTACCACTGCGAGCCATCTCGCAGGCTTTGCGTTTTACCATCCAAATGTTCCTGGATGTAAATAGCATGGGGAGTTGGCAACCAAAGGGTTACCTGAAAACAAAACAAAACAAAATCAAACTTTTAAACCAAGAGTGCCGAAATGAGTTGCGTATGGGCCGCGACGGGTAAGATTTGGATGGGATCCCCGGGTAGGGCGTGCTGTGCTGTACCCGAGCTTAGCTAACCAGAGGGGGGTCCTCAGACAGGGCGGGGACCACTGCCGTTACTCCACTGCCTGAGTGTCCTGGCAAGAATGGGCAAGAGTGTATTCATCGTGGGGGTTGCTGTAATGGTTCTACCTTCGAACCAGAAGAGCAGTTATGAAAGTGGCTCTGGCAAATTCCCAGAGGTTTCGGCCGGTAAGACTACCGTCAAATCAGAAGAGCAATTATGAAAGGGGGTCAGGCAAGCTCTCAGCAGTTCTCAGCTGACAAGGATGCCGGCAAGTTCTTAGAGGTATCTGCGGACAAATGGGGCGTGTGTCCGCAGAGCTGCTGTTCCTGGAAAAAAACAAACAAACACAAACAAACAAACATGCAACACACAATGTGCAGGTTCCATCAGAAAAGGACACCGTTTCTCTCTCAAGCGGTTCCTCTTTTTACATCATCTGGACACCTCAATCATCATTTTCTGTGAACAGGGTCGCAAAGGGGTTCTGGTTTTGGGAGTCAGACTCATTGTCATCCTCTTCTCCCGGATGCCATACTCGCGAATGAATAATGGCTGCTAAGGCTGCATGGTGTGATCGTGGGCCATCTCGTCATTCCGGACGAGCCTGAACGAATTGTCATGGTGCCAAAAAGTTGTGTCCAAATTCGTGTGAATGAAGTCGGGGTCTTCATTGTCGGCGGTGGTTCTGGGTCTGGGGCCTTAAGGTATGTGATCTCAAAGGGATCACTCGAGTCAGGTTCGTAGTCGCTGTGTGTGTGGTCTGTTGTATCGGGGCAGTAACAAGGAGTGCTGTGGCTGTCATCAGAGTCACAGTCGCTGTCTCTGTTGTAGCTGCTTGTGGGTGTTTTGGGGCAGAGTCTAAAGTCAATGAGCGGAGTCGAGGTCGAGTCCGTGGAGGTGCTGGTCTGTGAGGGGGAGGGTGGAAATGCATCTCTTGTGGGCGGGGCGGGGTGTGTTGTGTCAAGCATGACGTGGTGTGCGTGGTTAGACTGCGAGCCATATGCCTTGAGGTGGTTTATATGAAACCACGCAGTCTTCCCGTTTGAATACTTTACTTTATAAACGGAAGGGCTAACTTTTTCCGCAATGGAATACGGACCCGAATGCTTTGGTGACAGAAATGTGCTGGGGTTGTAGACAGACAGCATGACCTGCTGTCCTACCTGAAACTCAGTCGCATGAACTGTCCTATCGAAACAGGCCTTGCTCTGTTTCTTTTTCGTGCCTAATTTTAACGCGGCTGCTCACTGAGCCGATTTTACATTGTCTACCAATTGTTTTACTGCAGTCTTGTGGGTGAGGGCCGTCACTTCGGGGCTGGTCAAGTCAAGTCCTAAAAGGAATTCTGTACCTTTCATGGTGCGTCCGGTCATGAGCGTTGTGGGGTGAAACCTGTAGAAGTCGAAACAGTGTTTCTCAAAAACATTAGCGCGAATGGGAGGACTGAATCCCAAGTTGTGTTATTCTGTTGGACCATTTTACGGAGGGTAGCTTTTAGAGTCCGATTCATGCGCTCCACGATACCACTCGACTGGGGGTGGTATGCGATGTGGAATTTTTGTGTTATGCCAAATATCGTTAGGACGTTTTTCATGACACGTCCCGTAAAATGGGAACCTTGGTCCGATTCAATGCTTCGGGGGAATCCCCATCTTGTAAAGATGTGGTGTGTCAAAATCTTTGCCGTTGTTTTTGCCGTATTGGTTCTAGATGGGAATGCTTCAACACATTTAATGAATGTGTCGATGACAACTAAAACGTATGTATAGCCATTCCTGCAAGGGGGCAATGGTCCAGGGGCCATTAACGGGGCGAGTGTGGCTAAGCTGTGCTTTCTTTGAATATCTGTCCGGGTTATTCTGGGCACAGATAAGGCAATTCTCTATGTAATGTGTTACATCGTCTTTTAAATTTGGCCACCAACAGAGCTTGAGGTTCAAAAGGAGGAGGTGTTAGCAATTTTGGAAAATGTCAAAATAGATAAGTCCCCTGGGCCAGATGGGATTTATCCTAGGATTCTCTGGGAAGCCAGGGAGGAGATTGCAGAGCCTTTGTCCTTGATCTTTATGTCGTCTTTGTCGACAGGAATAGTGTCGGAAGACTGGAGGATAGCAAATGTTGTCCCCTTGTTCAAGAAGGGGAGTAGAGACAACCCTGGTAATTATAGACCTGTGAGCCTTACTTCGGTTGTGGGTAAAATGTTGGAAAAGGTTATAAGAGATAGGGTTTATAGTCATCTTGAAAAGAACAAGTTGATTAGCGATAGTCAACACGGTTTTGTGAAGGGTAGGTCATGCCTCACAAACCTTATTGAGTTTTTTGAGAAGGTGACCAAACAGGTGGATCAGGGTAAAGCTGTTGATGTGGTGTATATGGATTTCAGTAAGGCGTTTGATAAGGTTCCCCACGGTAGGCTATTGCAGAAAATAAGGAAGTATGGAATTGAAGGTGATTTAGCGGTTTGGATCAGTAATTGGCTAGCTGAAAGATGACAGAGGGTGGTGGTTGATGGCAAATGTTCATCCTGGAGTTCAGTTACTAGTGGTGTACCGCAAGGATCTGTTTTGGGGCCACTGCTGTTTGTCATTTTTATAAATGACCTGGAAGAGGGTGTAGAAGGATGGGTTAGTAAATTTGCAGATGACACGAAGGTCGGTGGAGTTGTGGATAGTGCTGAAGGATGTTATAGGATACAGAGGGACATAGATAAGCTGCAGAGCTGGGCTGAGAGGTGGCAGATGGAGTTTAATGCGGAAAAGTGTGAGGTGGTTCACTTTGGAAGGAGTAACAGGAATGCAGAGTACTGGGCTAATGGCAAGATTCTTGGTAGTGTAGATGAACAGAGAGATCTCGGCATCCAGGTACATAAATCCCTGAAAGTTGCCACCCAGGTTAATAGGGCTGTTAAGAAGGCATATGGTGTGCTAGCCTTTATAAGCAGGGGGATTGAGTTTCGGAACCACAAGGTCATGCTGCAGCTGTACATAACTCTGGTGCGGCCGCACCTGGAGTACTGCGTGCAGTTCTGGTCACCACTGTGGCGCTAACAATTATACTCAAAGCCGAGAGACTAGTACAATAGAGGCTTTATTGCTGTACGATGTTGTCCCTCCATCTGCAACAGTAGACTAAGGATCTGAGCAGCTCTCATACATTTATACATAAGCTCCCTGTGGGCGGAGCTAGCCGGCAGGGGCTGACCGGAGGAACCTGTATTACAGGTACAGGCATACATTCCCCTACTGCAGTACACATAACTACAGTGGTTATCTCACCACATTCACCCCCTGTAAAAAATGAGTCCGGCGGGGGTGACATGTAACTCTAATACAAAGGATGCTATTTACAAGAGGGTCCAACAAGGAAAATCAAGAGTCCATCCGGTTAGCAGGTTACAGGTTGAGCCGAATCGGTGGTCGGATGTTCCGCTGTGATCGGCGTAGCTGTGGTGGTCGGCACAGGCGCTGATGGCCACGATGGTGCAGGTGCTGGCGGTGTTGGTGCTGGCTGCTGGCGTGATGACTCCGAGAGCAAGCCGAAATCTTCCGTGTCCTCCAGGGTGGGCAGGGGGATGAGGGATGGACCTGATGGGGACGAATAGGGTGGCGCTGGGGTTGGCGCAGGAAGGGGTGTGGGCATGGGATCGGCACCTGAGGGAGCCAGGTCCCGGAGCGAGACTGTGTCCTGGCGGCCGTCGGGGAACTCCACGTAGGCATACTGAGGGTTGGCGTGGAGAAGGCGTACTTTGTCCACCAGGGGTTCCGCCTTGTGGTGCCGTACATGCCTACGGAGAAGGACTGGGCCCGGAGTCGTGAGCCAAGTCGGGAGCGACACTCCGGATGTGGACTTCCTAGGGAAGGAAAAACACGTTCATGGGGTGTACTGTTAGTTACGGTGCACAGTAGTGATCGAATGGAATGGAGCGCGTCAGGGAGGACCTGCTGCCAGCGAGCGGCTGGGAGGTTTCTGGACCGTAGGGCTAGCTGGACGGCCCTCCATACCGTCCCGTTCTCCCTCTCTACCTGCCCATTACCCCGGGGGTTGTAGCTGGTCGTCCTGCTGGAGGCGATACCCCTGCTGAGCAGGAATTGACGCAGCTCATCGCTCATGAATGAGGATCCCCTGTCACTGTGGATATAGTCGGGGAAACCGAACAGGGCGAAAATGGAATCCAGGGCCTTGATGACGGTGGCAGACGTCATATCTGGGCATGGGATGGCAAAGGGGAACCTAGAAAATTCATCGACCACACTAAGGATGTAGGTGTTGCGGTCGGTGGAGGGAAGGGGCCCTTTGAAGTCCACGCTGAGGCGTTCAAAGGGGCGGGATGCTTTCACCAGGCGCGCGCGATCTGGCCGGTAGAAGTGCGGCTTGCACTTGCACAGATCTGGCAGTCTCTGGTGACTGTCCGTACTTCCTCGACGGAGTAGGGCAGATTGCGGGCTTTGATCAGATGGTACAAGCGAGTGACCCCCGGATGACAAAGGCTGTCGTGCAAGGCACGGAGCTGGTTCACTTGTGCACTGGCACATGTACCTCGGGAGAGGGCGGCTGGGGGCTCGTTGAGCTTGCCAGGGCGATACAAGATCTCGTAGTTAAAGGTGGAGAGCTCGATTCTCCACCGCAAGATTTTGTCATTCTTGATCTTGCCCCGCTGCGTGTTGTTGAACATGAAGGCTACCGACCGTTGGTCAGTGAGGAGAGTGAATCTCCTGCCGGCCAGGTAATGCCTCCAACCCGCACCGCTTCAACGATTGCCTGGGCTTCCTTTTCGACAGAGGAATGCCGAATTTCGGAGGCGTGGAGGGTGCGTGAAAAGAATGCCACGGGTCTGCCGGCCTGATTCAGCGTGGCGGCAAGGGCGACATCTGAAGCGTCGCTCTCTACTTGGAAAGGCAGAGTCTCGTCTACGGCGTGCATCCCCGCCCTGGCTATGTCAGATTGAATGCAGGCGAAGGCCTGTTGTGCCTCGGCCGAGAGGGGAAAATGTGTGGACTGGATAAGTGGCCGGGCCTTGTCTGTGTATTGCGGGACCCACTGGGCGTAATAAGAGAAAAACCCAAGGCAGCGTTTGAGGGCCTTGGGGCAGTGGGGAATTGGGAGCTCCATGAGGGGGCGCATGCGGTCGGGATCGGGCCCCAGTACGTAGCCAAGGATGGCTAAGCGGTCTGTGCGGAACACGCATTTCTCCTTGTTGTACGTGAGATTAAGGAGAGATGCGGTGTGGAGGAATTTATAAAGGTTGGCATCATGGTCCTGCTGGTCATGGCCGCAGATGGTGACATTGTCGAGGTACGGGAAGGTGGCCTGCAATCCGTACCGGTCAACCATTCGGTCCATTTCTCGCTGAAAGACCGAGACCCCATTCGTGACGCCGAAGAGAACCCTCAGAAATTGGTACAGACGACCGTCCGCCTCGAAGGCAGTGTAGGGACGGTCCGATTTACGGATAGGGAGCTGGTGGTAGGCGGATTTCAGGTCAATAGTAGAGAAGACCCGGTACTGTGCAATCTGATTGACCATATCAGAAATGCGGGGGAGGGGGTACGCGTCAAGCTGCGTGTACCGGTTGATGGTCTGGCTGTAGTCCACGACCATCCTGTGCTTCTCCCCGGTCTTAACCACTACCACCTGGGCTCTCCAAGGGCTGTTGCTGGCCTCGATGATACCCTCCCGAAGCAGCCGCTGGACTTATGACCTGATGAAGGCCTTGTCCTGGGTGCTGTACCGTCTGCTCCTGGTGGCGACGGGCTTGCAATCCACAGTCAGATTGGCAAAGAGGGAGGGAGGCTCGACCTTGAGGGTCGCGAGGCCGCAAACGGTGAGGGGAGGTAGGGGTCCACCGAATTTGAGGGTGAGGCTCTGGAGATTGCACTGGAAATCCAGGCCTAGTAAGAGTGAAGTGCAGAGGTCGGGGAGAATGTACAGACAGAAACGGTCGAATTCCACACCCTGTACAGTGAGTTTAACCAGGCAGAAACCCCGGATCGGGACAGAGTGGGAACCGGAGGCAAGGGAGATCTGCCGGTCGGCGGGATGGATCGCAAGGGAATAGCGCCTTACCGTGTCCGGGTGGACGAAGCTCTCGGTGCTCCCGGAGTCGATGAGGCAGAAGGTCACATGGCCGTTGACCAGCACCGATGTGGAAGAGGGTGCCAGGTTGCGAGGACGGGACTGGTCGAGCGTAACGGAGGCGAGCAGTGGTTGGTCGGCGGTTGAGTCAGATGAGTCCGACGAGGAGCGGTAGTGACCCGTGTCCCGTGATGGCGGCCCCTGGAGACGAGATGGCGGCATCCGCAGTACCTGTGGGTAAAATGGCGGCGTCCATGGAGCGCACGTTATGGGGTCGGAACAAAATGGCGGCACCCATGGAACGCACATGGCTGTGGTGGATGAAGATGGCGGCGCCCATGGGGCGCACGTGGCGGGGGCGGCAAAAGATGGCGGCGCCCACTGATCGCACGTGGGGTCGGGGGAAGCGGACAGCGGGGCCCATTGAGGGAGCGGCTGAGGCGTGGGGACCGGCGGCGCGATAGCGGCGACCGTCCGGGACTGACACACCGCTGCAAAGTGCTTTCTTGCCACAAGCTTTGCAGGTCGCTGTGCGGGCCGGGCAGCGTTGGCGAGGGTGCTTCTGTTGGCCGCAGAAGTAACAGTGGGGACCCCGAGGGGGTGCGGTGCGGCGGGCAGCGCAGGCATAGTGCGCGGGGGCGGCTGCTGGGGGGGCCGTTTGCGGGGTCCACGAGGGGTAGGACGGATGGGCCTGGGGAGCCGTTTGCGGGGTCCACGAGGGGTAGGACGGGTGGGCCGAGTGGCTAGCGGAGTAAGTTTGCGCACTACGGGAGACGGCCGTCATGGAGAGCGCCAGGGCCATTGCGGCTGCGAGGTCGGGGGCGACCCCTTCCAGCAGTCGTTGCCGGATGGGGTCCGATGCAATGCCTGTAACGAAGGCATCGCGCATGAGTAAATCAGAATGTTCCGTGGCTGTGAGGGCCCGGCAGTCACAGTCTCGTACCAGAGGTATAAGGGCCCTCCAGAAGTCCTCAATCGACTCACCCGGCTGCTGGACGCGAGTAGAAAGTTGATGCCTCGCAAACAGGGTGTTCGCCGATGGTGCATAGTTCTCCTTGAGCAGTTCCATAGCTGCGGTGTAGTCGGTCGCATCTCGAATGAGCGGAAAGACACTGGAGCTAAGTCTGGAGTACAGGAGTTGCTTTTTCTGAGCCTCCGTCGGGGGAGGGTCTGCTGAAGAGATGTAGGCCTCGAAGACTGCGAGCCAGTGATCAAAGTCTTTTCTGGCGTGAGGCGAATGCGGATCCAGCTGCAGACGGTCAGGCTTGACTCTGATGTCCATGGTGACTGGGAAATCGTACAGCAATAAATTGTGGCGCTAACAATTATACTCAAAGCCGAGAGACTAGTACAATAGAGGCTTTATTGCTGTACGATGTTGTCCCTCCATCTGCAACAGTAGACTAAGGGTCTGAGCAGCTCTCATACATTTATACATAAGCTCCCTGTGGGCGGAGCTAGCCGGCAGGGGCTGACCGGAGGAACCTGTATTACAGGTACAGGCATACATCCCCCTACTGCAGTACACATAACTACAGTGGTTATCTCACCACAACCACATTATAGGAAGGATGTGGAAGCTTTGGAAAGGGTTCAGAGGAGATTTACTAGGATGTTGCCTGGTATGGAGGGAAGGTCTTACGAGGAAAGGCTCAGGGAATTGAGGTTGTTTTCGTTAGAGAGGAGAAGGCTGAGAGGTGACTTAAGATAGTCAGAGGGTTAGATAGGGTGGACAGTGAGAGTCTTTTTCCTCGGATGGTGATGACCAACACGAGGGGACATAGCTTTAAATTGAGGGGTGATAGATATAGGACAGATGTCAGAGGCAGTTTCTTTACTCAGAGAGTAGTAGGGGTGTGGAACGCCCTGCCTGCAACAGTAGTAGACTCGCCAACTTTAAGGGCATTTAAGTGGTCACTGGATAGACATATGGATGAAAATGGAATAGTGTAGGTCAGATAGGCTTCAGATGGTTTCACAGGTCGGCGCAACATCGAGGGCCGAAGGGCCCGTACTGCGCTGTAGTGTTCTATGTTCTATGTTCTATGTTCTAGCTGTCTCAGGTGGGCTGTGGTGGGGTCTATTCCCTGGTGTCCATGACTGTCATGGAACAAGCAAATCAATTGATTCCTGTCCTGTTCAGGAACCACATAAAGGTTGTCTTTGAGAACCACGTCATCATGTCATCGTGTGTGCGTGGGTTTCCTCCGGGTGCTCCGGTTTCCTCCCACAGTCCAAAGATGTGTGCGTTAGGTGGATTGGCCATGCTAAATTGCCCGTAGTGTCCTGAAAAGTAAGGTTACGGGGGGGGGGGGGGGGGGGCGGTTTTTGGGTTACGGGTATAGGGCGGATACGTGGGTTTGAGTAGGGTGATCATTGCTCGGCACAACATCGAGGGCCGAAGGGCCTGTTCTGCTGTTCTGTGCTGTACTGTTCTATGTTCTATATATGTGTGGTCACGGCATGTTTAAACTTGTCGTACGGGGCCGAAAACTTTCCTTTTGAAATCTCCCTGAGAATAATGTCCTGCTTTTGGGCCTGTACCAAATCCTCAATGTTGGTCTGTGAGACCTGAACTGCACTCACAGGGGCGCTTTCGGGGGGAATCCAAAAATGTCCGTATCTGGAACCTGCTTTTGCCAATGCGTCGGCTTTCACATATCCAGGGGGGGGAGGAACGGTGATGACTTCTAACCTTAATTATGCCAAAAAGCATATCCTTTGCTTTCTCTAGAATATGGCGGAGCAATGGGGCTGATGGAAGGGGCTTACCGTCTGCAGAAACAAAACCTTGTGTCTTCCACAGGGGTAGGAACTCAGTTAAACTCTTGCAGACATAGAGACTATCTGAATAAATATCTGCCGGGCTGGGGAACGAATCTGGGTGCTCAACAATGTACGCAATGACCGCGGGCTCTGCTGCTTGCGCGCCTATGTGACCTGGCAAGTTCAAAGCGATCTCCTCTAGTGCGCGGCCCTGCGCGTCCTCAACATAGATGCCGCATCATGTAATGCACTCACCATTTAAAACAATGGATGTACCATCCACATAAATCCTCAAGGGTGCACACGTGTCTGTGTGCTGGGGGCTTTGGTTTGAACTTCCTATCTTTTTGGGGGCGTCTTTGCAATAAAATGGGGATATGATCTCACATTCAGGGGGTGTTCCTGGGTACTGGAGGTTATCTGCCAAAAAGTGTGTGTCTCTGTCCGTTTCACAATGATGTCCCGTCCCTGCAAAAGAAGGGTCCATCTAGCTGCTCTGATTTGACTAACTGAACCGTCCTTTAGTCGTCTATTTAATAGAAGCTGTGTGGGGGTGTGTTCGGTTAAAATCGTGATAGGGTTCAGTCCGGTTATGTAAGAAAAGTACTGCACTGCCCAGAAAACTGCGAGCAGGTGCCTTTCGCAGGCTGAAAATCCTTGCTCTACTGGGTCTAAGATTCTGGAGGCATAAGCCACTGGTCTTAGCTGCTCATGCCGTTCCTGAAGGAGTGCGGCCGAAAGTCAGATATGTACTTGCTACCTCAATTGCATAGGGGGAAAGCGGGTCTGGAACTTGGAGTGCTGGGGCTGCGATAAGGGCTCTTTTTAAATCATCCACAGCATCCGTATGCTGCGGAAGCCATTCCCAAGGGGCTCCTTTCTTGAGGAGGTTTGAAAGGGGGGCTGCCTTTGTCGCGAAACCGTCAATATGGTTCCGACAGTAACCAACCAGTCCTAAAGCCGACCGGAGGGCTGAAACATTCTGCGGAAGGGGCAATTTGACGATCGAGTCAATCCTTTTGTACTTGATCTCGCGTTTGCCGTGCGTGATGATCGTACCCAAATACATCACTTTACTCTCCAATATTTGGGCCTTTTTGGGGTTCACTTTACATCCAATTGACTGTAGTAGTTCCAGGAGTTCAGACAGAAGCGTGATGTGCTCTGTCTTGGTGTCTGTCTGCAGTAATAGGTCGTTCACATACTGAACCAGACATTCGGGGCGAGAGAATTTAGACAATCCATTTGCCAGCTGTCGGTGGAAAATAATGGGAGAGTTGTGGAATCCTTGTGGAAGGCATGTCCATGTGTACTGCTGTTCTTTAAATGTGAAGGCAAATTTGTATTGGCACGCCTTTGCCAATGGAATGGGCCAGAAGCCGTTACTGATATCCAAAACCGTAAAGTACTTTGAGTTGAGTCCCTGTTTGAGCATGGTCTCGGGACTTGTGGCTACCGTGGGGGCTACTGCGGGGGTGACTTTATTGATAATCGATGGTCAGTCGCCATGATCCATCGGGCTTTCTCACTGGCCAAATCGGGGGATTATAAGTTGAGGCTACTGATCGGAGTACGCCCTGCTCTAATAAGCTGTCTATTACTTTTGAGATTTTGACCTCTGCCTCCTGGGGAAATCCATATTGCCGTTAGGGTCTAGGGTCAGGTCCTGTAATTTGAACCGTCCAGACATTCTGCCGCAGTCGTGCCTGTGACTGGCAAATGCTGATCTGTTGTTTTTCAAAACTGCCCTAACCTGTTTGTCCGTGCTGAGCGTGGTCGGATCAAAACAATACTCTCCAACTGCGCTAATCCTGTTTTCGTACTCACCTACTGTGAGCGTTGCGGGGGCTCTTTCTGACCTTGCCATTCGCCAGACACACTGATTGACTGAATTCATGAAATCTATGCCTAGTATGTGTTCTGTTGTGTGGGGCAAATCTACTAAAACAATGGGGTATCTGGTGGTAATATTCTCTAGCTGAATGGGTACAGGGGCTGTAATGTGTCCCTGCTGTGAGTGGTCTGTAAAGCTGCTGAGGGTGATTGTGGCTGTAGTGGGCCACGTGTCCTTTTGATACATATTGGAGGAATTTATGGTCGTGCGGGACCCTCCTGTGTCCCAGAGTAATTCTATGGGCTGTCCCCGTATCTTTGCTGTGACTACCGGTCATCCGGACCTGTCCCAAAAGGTGTCACAGACCCAAGTGGGGGAGCCCGATCACCGTCAGTCCATGCCGTTCATGTCTCCTTGGTCTGAATGGGTGCTGACACTATGAATAGGCTTTGTCCTATTTCTGTTCAGAGTGCCTGTCTGTTGGCCTCTCTGTGATTTCTGCGGGGCGTTGCACTCTCGTGCAAAATGACCTAATTGTTCACAGTTGTAACATTCCTGTGGCTTATGTGGGGGGGTTGTTCTTTCCTTCATTCACCCAGGCGGGGTTTTGGTGCGCTCTGACTGCCTGAATATCAGCCTCTGCCTGCTGATCTTCGGGTTTCCTAACTGTGGGTTTACTATGTACAGATTGCTCCCAAGCGCGGGACAACGCTTTTAGTACCCATTTCACATTGTAAGCGTCTTCTGATGGGTTATAATTCGCGCACGCTTTCTGTCCTGCCTCTGTGGCGTGGGAGATAAGGGTGCGGGTCCATTTGGCCATGTTGTCTGGGGTCAAATGGGCGCGATTTAATTTTCGAAACACTGCTGTGAAATGGATCCACAGCCTTCCTGCAAACGCTGTGGGGCGCTCGGTTTTCTTTTGCCTGCACTTCTACGGGGTCTCCTCTATTATATCCGATCGCATCGAGGATTGATGTGTGCATCTCTTCTACGGTGCCTCCTCCGACGTTCTGTGGGTCTGGAAGGGCTGCTACCACTGAAGGGTCTAATCTTAAAACGGTGAGCTTCACCTGCTCACACTCATCCAGGCCGTACATGATCGCTTGTTGCTTTACTCCCGCGAAGAATTGGTGGGGGTCTGAGGTGGGGAGGAACGGTGTGATTTCGTCAGACGCGTCCCGTAATTGGGTCACGGTTAAGGGGGTGGTATAAGTGAAATCTGGTGCGCTGTCTGCAGATGCTTTGCGTTGGATGGTGACTGGATTCATGGGTGCTGGTGCTATCTGCTCTGTAGGGGGTTGGGGTGCTTTCCTCTTCTGTGGTTTCCCTTGCGCACATGTTCCCTGAACATATCTCTGTGCTGTTTCGTTTAATTCCTGCCAATCGGGGCCTTCTTTCTCATCTAATTGTGTCCCAAAGGTGCTTTGGAACCCATTCTGTACAGGAAGAAGAGATTGCAGTTCCGCAATCTGCTTCTGGCATTTCATGTGGTCCACTGAGCTTTGTCTCTGCTCTGTGGTGGCAGCATGGAGTGCTCTTAAAGCTGCCTTCAGGTCGCTGCATTGCTTCTGCAATGCCTCTACCTGCTTCTCGGATTCTTCTCTTATCAAGACTGTGCGCTGCATATCCTGATAGGCCTTTTCATACTGTGTTTGGGAGCTGCTTAAGTGCGCCAGACAAGACTGGTGTGCCCTCTTGGCATCATCCACCTCTACATCTTTTGCTGGAAGCCTCCGTCTCAACTCTATATTCTCTCTTTCGACATCACTGACATCCACCTTACTCATCCTATTTCTTTCCTCCAAATCTGCGCGGAGCGTCCGAACGACCTCCTCTGTGCCTCGCAATTGTGCCAAACAGGACACGATTGCCATCGGCTTACGAGCTTTCCCTAAACTCTTCTTGTGTATTTCGCTTAGGTTCTCCCACCAAGCATGTCCTATACTCCCGGGAACTGTTTCCTCATTTGAACAGAATTGGCTCCAAAGGGGCCATCCCTTCCCTTTGAGGTACTTTCTGATCTCGACTTGCCAAACGGGACACTGTCCTACTCTGCTGCTGGTCGCTGCGACCACAAACTCTTGAGGGTTCATGAGGCGTTCCATTGCCTGCATGGCCATCTTTCCTATCTGTGCTCTCTTTAAATTTAGAACGAGGGGTACAAGGGCAGTGCTATAGACACGGGTACGGCTTTCGCTAATTTCCGGAATATAAATTCCCGACAGTTTTTCGCTACAAAATCTATCAGTTTGACCGTATAACCCTGTTAGTTACGCATGCAAAAACACACTTCCGAATTACGAGGATTGATCAGAACTGCTTGAACACTTGTGATTGTTACTGTTCCCAATCGGATATCTAATTCAAATTGCTGGGTTCTCTCGGAGTGGGGGTGCCACTTCTAGTCGAGTCCCGTCAGCGGTCGCCACTAAATGTTGCTCGTTCTGGTGAGTGTGCTTTACACTCAATTGGCTCTGTTTTATTACTTAGCTCTAGAGTCGCCAGGTATCCTTATGATACCACCACGAGGTTCAAGTTCAAGTTCAGATCAATGACTCAATACACCAATTAGTAAGGTTCAAAACAAGACACGTTTATTAATACACAGTTATTCGTTACTCATGCATATAATACTAAAAGACTAAACTATTCCTACCACTAATAGGCCAATACTTATCTGGATAAGGGAACCCGCCAGATTAGGGAACAATGGCCTCTTGCTCTGTATTAGATCTGCATGCTTCCAACTGGTATGGACTAAGGGGTCAAAGGTGTCTATCTCGTAGCGTGCGCTGTATGACATTTACTTGGCGGTGCAGCAATTGGCCAGGCCTCTCCTTACGGTCAAGTTTGTCGAGAGCTGCTGAGATGTTATGCTGAGGGGGCGGCTAAGAGAGTGAACTGAACTTGGGACCTGTCTTTTATAGGTCCCAGGGGCTTTGCGTTCTTTTGGGCGGACCCCGAGCGTACTTTCAATCGATTGGATCCCATACCAATCGATTGGTTTGAATTCCCCAATACTGGGGCCATTTCTCGATCACTGGGCGGTTCTTTCTGACTTGTTTGTCTCCTTTGTTTCAGACTCCCGTTGGCGCCGAGGAGTCTGACTTGCTATTGAGTGTCTTAAATGTAGCTAATCGTTGTAGCTATTGTTCCCGGGGATCGCTCATCAATATGCATAACTGCTGGTTTCGGTGCTGTCTGCTTTCTTTGCAGGCAGAATACACAGGAACTCTGCAAAACTGCTTGTTTCTCTAGGATTATCCAATTTTCCCTGCTGTCTTTGTGTTTCTCCATTTTGTGTGAGGAAGTGGCCAACTCAGGTGGCTACAGCCGTCATGTTGTTAGGAGTTTTCTATAGACCCCCAAATAGTAAGAGAGATGTGGAGGAAGAAGCAGATTATGGATAGGTGTGGAGGTCTCAGGGTAGTTGTCATGGGTGACTTTAACTTTCCAAATATTGATTGGAACCTCTATAGGTCAAACAGTTCAGATGGGGCAGTTTTTGTACAGTGTGCAGGAGGGATTCCTGACACAATATGTGGACAGGCCGACAAGAGGTGGGGCCACATTGGATTTGGTACTTGGTCATGAACCGGGCCAAGTGTTAGATTTGTTTGTGGGAGAGCACTTTGGCGATAGTGACCACAATTTGGCGTCTTTCACTATTGCAATGGAGAGGGATAGGGCCATACTGCAGGGCAAGATTTATAATTGGGGGAGGGGAAATCATGATGCGATTAGGCAAGAATTAGGGAGCATAAGATGGGAGCAGACGCTGTCAGGGAAAGGCACAACTGAAAAGTGGAGCTTGTTCAAAAAACAAATACTGCATGTCCTTGATAGGTATGTCCTTGTCAGGCAGGGAGGAAACCGCTGTGTGAGGGAACCATGGTTCACAAAAGAGGTTAAATGTCTTGTCAAGAGGAAGAAGGAAATGTATGTAAGGATGGGCTGGTCAAGGACAGTAGTGGGAACTTGTGCATGGAGTCAGAAGAGATAGGAGAGGCGTTGAATGAATACTTTTCTTCAGTGTTCATCAAGGAGAGGACCATGTTTTTGACGATGTGAGTGTGATACAGGCGGGTAGGTTGGAGGAGGTAGATGTTCTGAGGGAGGATGTATTAGCAATTTTGAAAAACCTTAGCGTCGACAAGTCCCCTGGGCCAGATGGAATATATCCTAGGATTCTTTGGGAGGCAAGGGATGAGATTGCAGAACCTTTGGCTTCGATCTTTGGGTCCTCACTGTCCACGGGGATAGTGCCAGAGGACTGGAGAGTGCCGAATATTGTTCCTTTGGTCAAGAAAGGTAATAGGAATGACCCTGGTAATTATAGGCCAGTTAGTCTTATTTCGGTGGTCGGTAAGTTAATGGAAAAGGTCCTGAAGGATAGGATTTGTGACCATTTGGAAATATGCAGCTTAATAGTCAACACCCTAACCTCACCCTGGTCATTCTTTTATTTCTCACATAAGAGTAAAAATCCTTGGGGTTTTCCTTGATCCGACCCGCCAAGAATTTCTCATGCCCCCTCCTAGCTCTCCTAAGCCCTTTTTTTTTTTACCTCATTCCTTGCTACCTTGTAACGCTCAAGCGACCCAATTGAACCTTGTTTTCTCATCCTTACATACATTTCCTTTTTCCTCTTGACAAGACATTTAACCTCTTTTGTGAACCATGGTTCCCTCACACAGCGGTTTCCTCCCTGCCTGACAAGGACATACCTATCAAGGACATGCAGTATTTGTTCTTTGAACAAGCTCCACTTGATAGTCAACACGAATTTGTGAAGGGTAAATCTTGCCTAACAAATTTGATTGAATTCTTTGAGGAGGTAACTAAGTGTGTAGATGAAGGTAGAGCAGTTGATGTCGTATACATGGATTTTAGTAAGGCATTCAATTATGTTCCCTATGGTTGGCTCATGAAGAAAGTAAGGAGGTGTGGGATAGAGGGAAATTTGGCCAATTGGATAAGTAACTGGCTATCACATAGAAGACAAAGGGTGATGGTGGATGGGAAATTTGCAGACTGGAGACCAGGGGGGTACCACAGGGATTAGTGCTGGGTCCTCTGCTATTTGTGATTTTTATCAATGACTTGGAGGAGGGGGCTGAAGGGTGGGTCAGTAAATTTGCTGATGACTCCAAGATTGGTGGAGTGGTGGATGAGGTGGAGGGCTATTGTAGGCTGCAAAGAGATATTAATAGGATGCAGAGCTGAGCCGAAAACGGCAGATGGAGTTTAACCCTGATAAGTGCGAGGTGATTCATTTTGGTAGGAAAAATTTGAATGCGGATTATAGGGTCAATGGCAGGGTTCTGAGGAATGTGGAGGAACAGAGCGATCTTGGGGTTCATGTCCACAGATCTCTGAAGGTTGCCACTCAAGTAGATTGAGCTGTGAAGAAGGCCTATAGTGTGTTAGTGTTTATTAACAGGGGGCTTGAGCTTAAGAGCCGCGGGGTTATGCTGCCACGGTACATGACCCTGGTGAGACCACACTTGGAATTATTGTATGCGGTTCTGGTCACCTCACTATAGGAAGGATGGGAAGCATTGGAAAGAGTGCAAAGGAGATTTACCAGGATGCTGCCTGGTTTGAAGGGTAGGTCTTATGAGGAAAGGTTGAGGGAGCTAGGGCTATTCTCTTTGGAGCGGAAGAGGATGAGAGATGACTTAATAGAAGTTTATAAGATGATGAGGGGGATAGATAGAGTGGACGTTCAGAGACTATTTCCTCAGGTGGATGTAGCTGTTACAAAGGGGAATAACTATAAGGTTCAGGGTGGGATATATAGGAGGGATGTCCGAGGTAGGTTCTTTACTCAGAGAGTGGTTAGGGTGTGGAATGGACTGCCTGCTGTGATAGTGGAGTCGGACACTTTAGGAACTTTCAAGCGGTTATTGGATAGGCACATGGAGCACACTACAATGACAGGGAGTGGAATAGCTTGATCTTGGTTTCGGACAAAGCTCGGCACAACATTGAGGGCCGAAGGGCCTGTTCTGTGCTGTACTGTTCTATGTTCTATGTATTGTTTTTCCTTTTTTTTTCTTTCCTCTTTACTCCCCTTCACCCTCCTGTCCTTCTTCCATCCGTTTTTTTCTTTGAAAAACAGTCAATCTTTCAAAAGTGGGGGAAGGGGGTAAGAAAAGAAAGTTTTCACCAAACTTATTTAAAACTTCTTGGGCGAAATTCTGTGACCCCCCGCAGCGTCGGATAATCGCCCGAGGCCGGCGTAAATCCCGCCCCTGCTGGGAATTGGTGGGGGCGGGAGTCGTGCCATGCCGATCGGCCTTCCCCCGCGGTGATTCTCCGGCCCGCAATGGCCCGAAGTCCCGCCGCTGAGAGGCCAATCCTGCCGCCGTGGTTTCAAAACACCTCTGGTGGCGGCGGGATTGGTGGCGCGAGCGGGCCCCCGGGGTCCTGGGGGGGCGCGGGGCGATCGGACCCCGGGGGGTGCCCCCACGGTGGCCAGGTCTGTGATCGGGGCCCACCGATCAGCAGGCGGGCCAGTGCCGTGGGGGCACGCTTTTTCTTCCGCCGCCGCCACGGCCTGCACCATGGTGGGGGAAGAGACCCCCCCTACCACGCATGCACCGGTGGTGACGTCAGCGGCCGCTGATGCACCGGCGCATGCGCGGACCAGCAAAGGCCTTTCGGCCAGCCCCGACGCCAGGCAGCGGGCGCCAAAGGCCGTTGCCGCCGGTTTTGGCGCCAGTCGGCGTGGCGGAAACCACTCCGCGCAGGCCTAGCCCCTAAAGATGTGGAGAATTCCGCACCTTTGGGGAGGCCCGACGCCAGAGTGGTTGCCGCCACTCCGCTACACCGGGACCCCACGCCCCGCCGGGTAGGGGAGAATCCCGTCCCAGGTCCCGCAAGTATTGGACAGACTTGGTGGGATAACCTGACCGAGATTGATAAAAAGAGTTTAAGAAAAGTTCGTAAGCCGACGGCAATCGCGTCCTGGTTGGCACAATTGCGATGTCAAACGTGCACAACTATCTTGTCTCTCTCACCTAAGCAGCTTTCAGTCCCAGTACAATAAGGCCTACCAAGACACGCAACGTGTGGTGTTGGTAAGAGAAGAGGCAGAACTTCAAGTTGAACAATTAAAGATGCAATGCCAGGATTTAAAGACAGCTCTACGAGCACTCCACAGTTCCACCACGGAACAAAGACAGAGTTCAGTGGACCACGCCAAATGCCGAAAGCAAATTGCAGACCTGCAATCCCTGCTCTCAGTACAAAATGGTTTCCAAGATACATTTGGACCCCAGCTCGATCAGGAAAATGGCCCAGATTTGCAGGAGTTGAATGAAACTGCCCATCACTATGTGCATGGAGCATGTACTCAAGATAAAACCCAGAAAAGGAAAGCAGCCCCACCCCCGACTGCACAGGTAGAGCACAATCCCATGAACCCTGTCACCAGACAGTTCAGAGCCACAACAAACGGAGACCCCGACTTTCTGTACACCAGTCCATTAACCGTCACCCAATTAAGGGACACGTGTGACAAAATCGAACCCTTCCAACCCACATCGGACCCGCACCATTATTTTGCGGAAGTTAAGCAACAGGCGACCACGTACGGCCTGGACGAAAAAGAGCAAGTTAAGCTCACAGTTTTGAGCCTCGACCCCTCAATCGTGGCAGCCCTTCCCAACCCACAAAATGTAGGAGGAGGTACCCTCCAGGAAATGCATGCTGCGATCCTAGATGCGATCGGCTACAATAAGGGAGATCCCATAGAAGGAATCAATAAATGCAGACAAAAAAAGACTGAGCACCCAACAGCGTTTGCTGGATGCCTTTGGACCCACTTTACCGCAGTATTTGGAGAGTTAGTCCGTGCCCATTTCACACCAGCAAATATCGCCAAATGGAGTCGTATCCTAGCCTCCCACGCGACCGAAGCAGGACAGAGAGCTTGCCCCAATTATAACCCCTCAGACGACACACATAATGTGAAATGGGTATTAAAGAGACTATCCCAAGCTTGGGAACAGTCCCTTCAGGGAAGGTCAGAACAAGGAAGAGTAGAGGAAGAGCAGGCAGATGCTAATATGCATCCAGTCAGGACACATCAAACCCTGCATTGATAAACGAGGGAAGAAACAGCCCGCAGCAGCCTAAATCACAAGGATGCTACAATTGTGGACAGTTAGGACATTACACCCGAGGAAGAGTAGAGGAGGAGCAGGTAGATGCTAACATGCATCCAGTCAGGACACATTTACCCATGCAGGGTTTTGATGTGTCCTGACTGGATGCATGTTAGCATCTGCCTGCTCCTCCTCTACTCTTCCTTGTTCTGACCTTGATTAATGGTTCGTGCATCAAACCAGAAGTCTCCTACTGCGCTAATCCTGTGTGCGTAGTCTCCAACTGTGAGTGTGGCGGGGCCTTGTGCTGCCTGTGCCATTCTCCACACACATTTATTGACGGGGTCGAACGTAAGATTGTGGGAGCTCATGAAATCTAGCCCCAAAATGTGTTTAGCTGTCTGGGGTAGATCTACTAGAACAGGGTGTTTTGTCTTAATGTTGCCTATCTGAATAGCCACAGGGGCCGTAATGTGTCCCTGCTGTAAGTGTCCTGTGAAGCCGTTAAGGGTAATGGTGTCTGTGGAGGGCCATGTATCCCGCTGGAACATTGTGGAGGAATTCAACATGGTACAGGACCCTCCTGTATCCCAAAGAAATTCTACGGGGTGTCCCCGGACTGTGCCTGCTACTACCGGTCTTCTGGACTTGTCCCAAAGGGTATCGCAGACCCAAGTTGGGGAGTCCAAACACCGTAAATCGGTGCCGTTCATGTCTGCGTTCTCGGGACGGACGCTAACACTGTGAATGGGCTTGGCTCTGTTCTTATTTAGGGCATTTGCCTGCTGGTTTCGCTGCTGTTTCTGGGGATCATTGCACTCTAGGGCGTAATGTCCTAACTGTCCACAATTATAGCATTCTTGTGGCTTAAGCTGCTGTGGGCTGTTTCTTCCCTCATTTACCCATGCGATGTTTTGATGTGTCCTGACTGGATGCATGTTAGCATCTACCTGCTCCTCCTCTACTCTTCCTTGTTCTGACCTTGATTAATGGTTCGTGCATCAAACCAGAAGTCTCCTACTGCGCTAATCCTGTGTGTGTAGTCTCCAACTGTGAGCGTGGCGGGGGTTGGATTGGATTTGTTTATTGTCACGTGTACCGAGGTACAGTGAAAAGTATTTTTCTGCAAGCAGCTCAACAGATCATTCAGTACATGGGAAGAAAAGGGAATTGAACAGAATTCAAGAAAATACATGAGAATACATAATAGGGCAACACAATATATACAATGTACTACATAAGCATTGGCATCGGATTAAGCAGACATGGGCGTAGTGTTAATGAGGACAGTCCATAAAAGGGCAATTTAGGAGTCTGGTGACAGTGGGGAAGAAGCTGTTTTTGAGTCTGTTCGTCCCTGTTCTCAGACTTCTGAATCTCCTGCCCGATGGAAGAAGTTGGAAAAGTGAGTAAGCCGGGTGGGAGGGATCCTTGATTATGCTGCCTGCTTTCCCCCGGCAGCGGGAGGTGTAGATGGAATCCATGGATGGGAGGCAGGTTCGTGTGATGGACTGGGCGGTATTCACGACTCTCTGAAGTTCCTTGCGGTCCTGGGCCGAGCAGTTGCCATACCAGGCTGTGATGCAGCCAGATAGGATGCTCTCTATAGTGCATCTGTAAAAGTTGATAAGGGTTAATGTGGACATGCCGAATTTCCTTAGTTTCCTGAGGAAGTAAAGGCGCTGTTGTGCTTTCTTGGTGATAGCGTCGACATGAGTGGACCAGGATAGATTTTTGGTGATGTGCACCCCTAGGAATTTGAAACTGCTCACCATCTCTACCTCGGCTCCGTTGATGCTGACAGGGGTGTGTACAGTACTTTGCTTCCTGAAGTCGATGACCAGCTCTTTAGTTTTGCTGGCATTAAGGGAGAGATTGTTGTCGTTGCACCACCCCACTAGGTTCTCTATCTCCCTCCTGTATTCAGACTCGTCGTGCTGCCTGGTTTGTGCTGCCTGTGCCATTCTCCACACACATTTACTGACGGGGTTGAATGAAAGATTATGGGAGCTCTTGAAATCTATCCCCAAAATGTGTTCAGCTGTCTGGGGTAGAGCTACTAGAACAACAGGGTGTTTTGTCTTAATGTTGCCTATCTGAATAGCCACAGGGGCTATTCAGGATGGAGAAAAATGTCTCTCTGGAGCTGATGCCCCTGCAAAAAGGCAGCTTTTATATCTATAGATTTGCATCCCATGCCTTTGTGGCTAATAGAGCCAAGAAGATCTTTAAAATAACCTTTCCTGCTGTAGGTGAATCTACCCATAAGTCCTGATCGTCTAAGTTTTCTTCAAATCCCCTTGCCACAAGCCTGGCCTTTGCCTTATAAGTTCCATCTGGAAAAACCTTTTCTGTACAAATCCATCTGTGGGATAGAGCTTTTTGTCCCCTATCCGGTACTTCCGTGTATACCCCAAATTCACTCCAACTATGCAATTCTTGCTGTTTAGCATCTTTGATAACTTTTTCATCTAATTTATTTGAAGCCACCAAAATCTCACGTGCATGTGGGCTTCTACTTCTATTAGTATTCGTAGTCTTACTCCTGTTCCGAGATCTTGATAAACTACGTCCCCTTTCCTGCCTGGTATCTCGTTCTATACTGCTACTGTTTGATCTTTCTCTTCTGTAGTGGAATGTCCTTTCAATAGTTCTCGACCTTTTCCTCTTAACCTGTTCACTATCCGATGTACTATCTGAACTGGCACTGCGTTTCTGTGCCCTCCATTTTTGAACTTCGTTTTCCCAATCCATTGTCTTAACTTCCTCCCCTGAATGCTGTACATTCAACCAATGTTTAAACTTTCCAGTGGCCTTCCCTGCTCTACTAATAACAGTTGCATCATTCCATTGACTAGACCAGGGGTGGGCAAACTACGGCCCGCGGGCCGCATGTCTTTATGCGGCCCACCAAGATCAAGTCATAAAAAAAAATGTTTTATTTTTTTATTTTTTATTTTTTGGGTTACGGATATAGGGTGGATACGTTGACTTGAGTAGGGTGATCATTGCTCGGCACAACATCGAGGGCCGAAGGGCCTGTTCTGTGCTGTACTGTTCTATGTTCTATGTTCTTTATGAGGCGCCCAGAATCATAACTGGGTGAAGCGCCATTTTTGAAAAGTAGAGAAAAAGAGGGCTAAAGGCACGATGCCGCCAGGGGAAGCGCTGAGGTATATGCCGCACGCTAATTGGTTACAACCGGGACTATTAATTAATATTCTATGCGGCCCTTTAAAATTGTGAATTTCTGAATGTGGCTCTTGTACGGAAAAGTTTGCCCACCCCTGGACTAGACCCTTCAGGCAAGTATGTCACTTTTGTACCAACCTTTGGCAGTTGCCCTTTTGGAAAAATGGCCTGATCTAATTTATCAGAAGCGTCGTGTTCCTCTACAGAAACCCTGTCTATATCAGTTAACTGGTCCTCATAGTTCTGTAACACGTGCGTACCAGATGACTCTGGTTCCTTGTCATGTCTGTCTGCTCTGTCTAAATTTGAAAATTTGTAATCGGTGCCCATTATCCTTGATGAATGTACCCTAACAGTTTGATTACCATGTTGCAAAATAAATGTTTTGCCATCTCTGCCTATCTCCCTGGGCCTTTCCATTCATTAGAATTGTCTCTCTTATAGTATACCATGTCTCCTTGCTGAAAAACGGCATCTGATGGCCGTACATTATGTCTTAAAGGTCTGCTAATTCTTTCAGAGACTTCTGCTTCCAAAAAAGCTTTTCTACTGCTATGTAACGCGTTTAAATGTTCAGCAAAACCTGAGCTAATTGTAGTCCCTTCCCAAGCTGGAACCTGGTCATCCAAAATGGAGGGAATTTTAGGATTTCTACCAAACACTAATTGATAAGGACCATAGCCCCCAACCATCTGCAATGAATTCTTTGCATGTACCGCCCATGCTAAAGCTGAATTTAGCGTGTAGTTTGCTCGATCTCCCAAAATTTTCCAAAACATGTCATCGATAACAGCATGATTTCTTTCGCAGACACCATTACTAAACGGGCTTTCTGCAGTCGTGTTCATAACTCTGATATTCATGTTTTCACATGTATCCCTAAACTCATCACTTGCAAATTCTCCCCCATTGTCCGTAAAGAATTTTGCTGGTGGACCCATTCCTGTCCCCATCCATTTTTCCACAATTTTATCCAAAATTACTCCCTTTTCTTTACTTTGTACAATCGTTGATTGACTAAATCTGGTTGCTAAATCTACAAAATGCAAAATAAATATATTATTTGCTTTATCCCAGATCTTAAGGTCCATGGCCACAATGTCATTAAAATCCCTGGCCAAAGGTAGGGTTACTATCGGTCGTGCTGGAGTCCTTCTGTACTTCCTGCAAACTTCACAGCGATCACTAACCTGTTCTATCAGCTTAGAATAGTCGTCATCCCTTACCCCTGCATCCTTTAATAAATTTTTCAGCCTCCGAGGAGACGGATGTGCAAATTGCCTATGCAGTTCTACTACAATAAGCTTTTTACCAGCTAAAGTCGCATTATCAACTGCCATTAACACATCCTTAACAACTCTACTTGAAACATTATTTGTCAATAATGGAATACAGTAATGTCCCGACTGTGTAAATTGTAAGTCCACCGTCTTTCCAAAACTGTTGCCTTATCCTGTTCCATATCCAGCTTCATGTGTGCTTTCTTCATCGACGGTCTGCTCAAAAGCAAAGGTATTTCACTTGATACAACATCCGTGCTAATAAAATGATTCACTCCAGCAATATTGCAAGGGATCACCACTCTTTTCAGCGACTTCAGAGTATTATCATCCCCAAACCTGAAACTTGTGGAATTTTTAAATTCCTTAACCTTGTTACGATTTTCAGCATCCAATGAGTCCAGATAACATTTTAACCAGTCAATCCCACACACAGTAGATGTGCAACCACTGCCCAATACAGCGCAGTTAAAAGATTCTGCAACCGACACCCTCATTACTGGCGTAAAACAGCTTGTTAATAGACAATGTCTTCTTTCTGGTCACTATCTTTTTCCTCTTCTGACTCTTCCGTGTCATGTGTTGCTTCAAATACTCTATCATAACGAGTTGGATAGTTGAAAGCATAATGGTATTGAGAGTCACATCGAAAACATCGATTTATCATGCCCCGTGCATTTCTGGGGTTCATCCTCCTATTGTAGGTTCTAACTGGGTTTCTGTCTTCATAATTTCCTTGTCTCGGTCTCCTTTTATTGTCTTGAGGCCTGTTCGTAGCCATACGATTTCGCCATCCTGTTAGTCGTGTATCTTCCATATTCTGCCTTATTGCAGGCTGACCTAATTGGGTAATCAGAGCCAATGAAATTGAATGTTTCCCCAAATTTTTTTTTAAAGCTGTTGTCATCTGTTCGAATAAGGTATCGTTACCCGTAAACTGAACTCCTGTCAAAACCAAGAGCCTATCCATGTTGTTCACTCTAGTACAGTCAAGTAATTTAAAGGCCAACACAGACTGTGGAAATTCCAGCCTGGTTTCTGCAGCCTTTTATAAAGTTTGCCAAATTCCATTATATAGTCTTCCATAGATAAATCCTCCATTTTCCAGAACTTATTAAAATCCGACCATGCTTCATACGCACTTAACAAGTCATCTTTCTTATAAATCTTATCCATATAAAGTAATAAAGTCGCCAGACCTTCTTGTGAGTCTAACTCTTCCAATTCCAGCTCAGGAAACACTTTGTTTCGGATTTTACTGCCATACGGTAAAGAAAGAGCCAATGCCATACCTTGCTTTCTCTTTCCTAAAGCTGTCACCTTAGTCCACATAACTAATGCACTTCTCCATTGGTCGTATGATTCACTTTCAGAAAATAAGGGAGGATAATATACCTAGGGGCAGCAGGGTAGCATGGTGGTTAGCATAAATGCTTCACAGCTCCAGGGTCCCAGGTTCGATTCCCGGCTGGGTCACTGTCTGTGTGGAGTCTGCACGTCCTCCCCCTGTGTGCGTGGGTTTCCTCCGGGTGCTTCGGTTTCCTCCCACAGTCCAAAGATGTGCGGGTTAGGTGGATTGGCCATGCTAAATTGCCCGTAGTGTCCTAATAAAAAAAGTAAGGTTAAGGGGGGGGGTTGTTGGGTTACGGGTATAGGGTGGATACGTGGGTTTGAGTAGGGTGATCATGGCTCGGCACAACATTGAGGGCCGAAGGGCCTGTTCTGTGCTGTACTGTTCTATGTTCTATGTTCTATAATCATATCCAGCCATCTTCGTCCTGGGTTCAGTCATATATCCCTTTTTTTTTTTCACTCCTTGGTTTGATCTGGAAAAATTGTATCTTTCAAACCTTGACATTTACACAGCAACCATCCTCTGCTACCAGTTGTTAAACAAATCGATGCTGTGGTATGAAGAAATAAAAGTCCAGCTCCTTTTCACAAACACCTTTATTTCACTTTGACAAACTCTGCACTAAACTCAGTCATCACCTCACAAGATCCAGAGTCCACCTAAAGCCCCTTTACATATCAGTGTCAATCATTGAACACTTAACATAAATGAGACAACTAATTGCAATGTCTCTTAACCCATTACTTAACACCCATGAAAATGGCTTCCACGGCACATGGATGATGTGGATGCATTAAAACGTGCCCTGAGCACAGCTCCCGCTTTACAGGTACCAGACACACTCGCCCCATAAGCAAAAGAAGTAGCATCCACCGACCGAACCCTTTCGGTTGTGCTCCTTCAGGAAAGACACGATGGTTTAGGCCCCGTCGCATACGCCTCACAAGTTCTCGATCCGGTAGAGCAAGGATTTTCTGCCTGCGAAAGGCACTTGCTCGCAGTTTTTTGGGCTGTTCAGTACTTTGTGTACATAACAGGACTCAACCCCGTGACCATTTTGATAGAGCACACCCCAACCCAAGTTCTACGAGACTAAGGTCTACGACAGTCAGCCAAATCTGCGCAGCACAATGGACCCTGCTCCTACAAGGACGGGACATTACGGTTCAAAGGGCTAAGACACACACGTTTTTGGCAGGCAATTTAGTGTACGCAGGCACCCACATGAGTGTGAGATCATTATCACCAAGCACAAAAGAGGCCCCTTTGTCCCCAAATCATCTCCCTCGAAACCAGGTACTACACTTCAGAGACCCCAGCCCACAGACACAGACGCAGCTCTTAGGATTTATGTGAATGGCTCCTCCACAGTCTTGAATGGTAAAAGAATTACAGGTTGTGATATCTATGTAGAGGACGCGCAAGGATGCGCATTAGAAGAAATCTCACTGAAATTACCTGGACATCTCGGTTCGCAGGCAGCCGAATTAGCAGCCGTAGCCTACATTGTACAGCACCCCGACTCGTTCCCGACCCCAGCCGACATATACTCCGGCAGCCTATATGTCTGCAATAGCTTAACTGAGTTCCTACCCTGTGGGAATCTAGAGGTCTTGTGTCCGCCTACGGAAAACCCCTACGTCAGCCCCATTACTCCAGCATATCCTCAAGACAGCAAAAGGCCGTAAATACGGTATTGTTAAGGTCCGTAGCCACCATCGTTCATCCCCCCTGGGAACGTTAAGGCAGGCGCCCTAGCAAAAGCAGGTTCCAGACATGGTCACTTTTGGAATCCCCTCCGAGAGCACCCCAGTACATGCAGTCCAGGTCTCACAGACCAATATTCAAGATTTAGCCCAGGCACAGAAGGAAGATGAAAAGCTCAGAGAAGTTTTAAAAGGTAACTTCCCAGCCCCTGTATTGAAACGCTTTAACAGCACACGTTGGCATAATTTTAAAAGACAGTATTTATGTGGTCCCCGCCCAAGATAGAAACCAGATTATCTGCCAATTCCATGACAACCATGGACACCAAGGGATAGATGCAACCCTTGCCCACCTCAGACCTCTCTGCTGGTGGCCCGATTTAAAATCCAATGTGACGCATTACATTGAGAACTGTTTGATTTGCGCCCAGAACAATCCAGACAGGTATGCGAAGAAAGGTCAACTCAGTCACAGCCACCCTGTTAATGGCCCCTGGACTAATTTACAGATTGATTATATAAGTCCCCTACCCCCCTGCGTGTTGGTAGTGATCGACACCTTCACAAAATGGGTGGAAGCTTTTCCATCTAGGACTGACACGGCTAAAATGACAGCCAAGATTCTAACACAACGAGTTTTCATAAGATGGGGCCTTCCCCGTAGTATCAAGTCTGACCATGGCTCACACTTCACAGGACGCGTCATGAAAAATGTCCTCACAATTTTCGGCATACAACTAAAATTTCATGTAGTCTATCACCCCCAATCAAGCAGAATTGTAGAACGCATGAATTGAACCCTCAAAGCAACCCTTAAGAAAATGGTACAGCAACATAATATGACATGAGACACAGTTCTCCCATTTGCACTCACGTTCATTCGGAACACGGTATCGACTTTGACAGGATACACCCCCCTCATCCTCTTGACCGGACGACCCATGAAGGGAACAGAATACCTATTAGGGCTTGATTTGGCCAGCCCCACAGTCACCGCCCTCACCCATGAGAAAGCAGTACAACAAATCCTGGAAAACGTTAAAGCAGTCCAGCTCGCCGCAGCTGTTAGGATTTGCACATGGCAAAAACAGAGTAAAGCATGTTTTGATAAGATGGTATACCCAACGGAATTTTGAGTAGGACAGCAAGTCATGCTCTCCCTGTACAACCCCAGTTCATTTCTTTCCCCCAAATTCACAGGACCCTATTCAATTTCAGACAAAGTCAGCCCCTCCGTTTATAATATCACTTATCCTAATGGCAAGTCAGGATGGTTTCACATAAACCAGCTTAAGGCTTATGGCACGCAGTACAACCACTCCCACCACATCTCACTCGCAGCAGCAGACAAACACGTCTCGCCCATGGACAACCTATTCCTACCCTCCCCCAAAAAGTCCAGCCCATCCACGGACACCACTTCAACTCCCCCAAGCAAACACACGACTCTGCCCCTCCCTTCATTCGACCAGCACTGACAGCGACAGCACTGATACATTAGACCTCATGGAGCCGCCACACGATTTACATTCTGCACCAAGCCCCACTCCCAGCGACTCCGAACAGGATATGTTTGACCCATATGAGACCACTTATGTAAAAGCCCCTGAACCGGACCCACCGCCCGATGACGATGGATTGCCCCCTACCGCCTCCACCCTAGACACTAAACATTGGCACCGCGATAATTCCTACAGACTCATCCGTAATGATGAGATGGCCCCACATCGGCCCAGGCCGCCTTGGCACACCTACTCCAGTCACGAGTGTGGCAACCGGGAGAAGATGATGACTCAGAGTCTGACTCCCACCAGATGAGCCCCTTTGCGACTCTTTTTGCAGTAGAACAATGAGGTGTCCAGATGATGCGAAAAAGGAACCGATTGAGATTTATGGTGCCTTTCTTTCTGATGGAGCCTGCCCGCTTTCTTGTTTCAGCTTGTTTTTTTTTAAAAATGTTGAATGTTTGTATGTTGTTCGACTCACGCTACGGTTTATTGATGCAGTTATAACTACTCTTCTGATTCAACGGCAATCATAAGAGCCAGTTTATCCATGATGAACACAAATTCTTTCCATTCTTGTCTGGTCACCAAGGCAGTGGAGTAACGGCACTGGTCCCCGCCCTGCCTGAGGACCGCCATCTGGTCAGCTAAGCTCGGGTAGTGCACCTACGACACTAGTCACCGCCCTACCCGGGGAATCCCGCCGCGGCCCACACACACCCCATTCGGTGCTTTTGGTTCGAAACTCTTTTACTGTTTCTGAAGATGTGGTTTAAAGAATGCTCTTTGCCGCTTGTTTTTTTTTGCTTTCCGGCGACCCTGAGGCCGCTATCTCCACATGCTATTTACATCCTCAACCACTCGGGTGAAACAATTGGCTGCTGGACGGATAAATTGCCCACCCACTCAGCGCATCGACCACACCGGCTGCGAGACTGCTCGCACTGTGACAGTATTTTCTTTTTCGGATGTCTTGTCCCCAAAAATATTTGGTTAAAAAAAAATGAGTGAGTCACATATGGTGACAATTCTAATGGGCAATGGATGATAAAAGGAGAGACAGACGGACATACGAGATATTAAACAAGGTAATAACAGATATTATGCTCGTGCCTACAGGAAATCCAAAACACTAGAAGACAGGAAGACCAAGAGAAAAATGAAGACGGATATAATGACCTACATTTGGATCATCGTGGGATCACTACAGTTGCGCACGGAAGCAACCCCCCCTGAACCCCACCACACAGGCAGTGAATGTATCCCATCATTGCCATACACCACACCTAGAAACAGCCACCAACACACCAACTTGGTGCGACAACCTCATAAAACCTTTCATACATCGTGGAAGCCCTATTAGTGATAGCAATACTCTCCAGTGTCATCCAGACACTGAGACTTCGAAAATGGCGAAGGAAAGCCTCCCACACTCCAGTATACACGCTTAGACCCCCTATTTTCAGACTCCAGCAAAACCCCACTCTCTAAATAAATAAAGTGCATCGATTATTTTCTTTGATCTGTTCTAATAAAAGAAAGGATTTGAATTTTCTGTACTTGACCGCCAAGATACAGAGAAATGTAACGCTGCTATTGTATAGTTTTATACTGTTTGTAAATTCTTTTTATTGGCTAAACAGCCTGAATATAGTTTAGAGGAAGATAGTTAGAGGTTCCCATATGTAAAGAAAAAGAAATGTAATGCATGCTTGAATGTTATAGTGCCCCTTAGGATTTCATAATGATCTGATGTAAATAAAAGCAATTTAGGTAAAGGCTCGAATCCATAGGACAGAGTAGGATAGAACCTGTCCTTGTTTGCGGGTGCTCGACTTAGGCAGAGAACAAAGAAGATTCAGTAATGTGATCCTTCAGCTTTGCTTTGAGGATCATAAGGAGGGAGTGTAGCCATTTGGGATGGCCACTTTCAGCATATAAAATGGACACTCGCAGAGCATACAGGGAAAAATGGACAATGGAAAGTAACAAGCAGGCACAGAGCCTGAATGTGTATTTAGAAGACAGACTGCAGACAGAACCAAAACTCTTGGCCGATTTGCACATTGATGGCCCATCTCCGATGAACAAAAGACTAGTGCTGAGTTAGCCGATACCGTCCCAGACATTCTGGTGCCACTACCTCAGCAAGAAGATACACACAAAGCAAGGCCAACGGCCACTTAGGACACGTCCAGCCATCAGGGAACCCGCCCCTTTATTGGCTCAGATCAATGGCGGTGATCGAGAAGCCGCCCAATTAATTGGGACCAAGTTTAAGGCCCGCCTAAAAGCACGCAAACCCCCCCACCGAGTATAAGAAGGAACCTCCGCCATGTGTTCGCTCTCTTGGAATCGGCTCTCAACTGGAGAGACAACTTCCATCTGCACCACTAGAAGCAAGTAGGTTCAAGTTCAACGCTCACTACCAGGCGGACGACCATAGCTATACTCCTGCTACTTCTTCGAACCCAACAGCCTCAGATCCGAACAACGGCCACTGTTCCTCTGAATTAAGTGGGCACCCGAAGTTAAGTATACGTGTTAGTGATAGACATAGTTTAGCCTGTAGTGTTATTGTGCATGAGTAAATCATACTGTGTGTAAATAAAGTAGCATTGACTTTGAACTAACTAACTGGTGTATTGGCTGTTTGATCGGTATTCGGTTGAACCTTGTGGCGGTATCAAGAGATACCTGGCGACTCTGAAAGCATATTCATAATTAAGATTATGAAAGGCGATCTTATTAATCACTATATTTATAGCCATTAAAAGATAGCAACAAAGCTTGCATTATTTGAAAAGGTGCAGTGGAAATAGAAACTCGGAGAATAGAATAGAGTCCTTAATTCAATGCTATGCAATGTTTCTTCCAGCTAATTTGCTCCTATGTCTTCATGCCGGTTGCCTTCATGATGGGAGTAGACTGGAATGACAGCTTTATGGTCGGTGAGCTCATCGGAGTGAAAACTTTCTTCAATGAGTTTGTAGCTTATGAGAGGTTAACTGTGCTGATTAACAAACGAATTGAAGGCAAACTTGAGTATGTTGATGGTACAAAGCAGTATTTGTCAGTAAGTAAATATAGTTATTTCTGCCTGATATTGTATTAATAAAAGCATTATCATACATACTTTTGTCTAACTAACCAGGCTATTATTCTTGTTCATCATTCAATGGGTGCAAGAGGACTGGGGGATAGCCAATGTGGTATCATTATTCAAGAAGTGAGGAGGGGATAAACCAGGAAACTACAGACCAGTCAGTCTAACCTAAGTGATGGGGAAACTTGAAAGCAGTTCTGAGAGATAGAATTAATCTGCATTTGGAAAGGCAGGGATTAACCGAGAACAGTCAGCATGGTTTTGTAAAGGGGAGGTCATGCCTGACCAACTTGATTGAATTTTTCTGAGAGGTGACCAGGTATGTAGATGAGGGAAACACATTGACATAGTCTACCTGGACTTTAGCAAGGCTTTTGATAAAGGCCCACATGGGAGACTGATAACAAAGGTAAGATCCCATGGGATCCAAGGAAATTTGGCAAATTGAATTCAGAATTAGCACTGTTGCTTCGCAGCTCCAGGGTGCCAGGTTCAATTCCGGACTCAGGTTACAATCTGTGTGGAGTTTGAACTTTCTCCCTGTGACTGTGTGGGCTTCCTCCGGATGCTCCGGTTTCCTCCCACTGTCCAAAGAAGTGCAGGTTAGGTGGATTGGCCATGCTAAATTGCCTGTCCAAAAGGTTAGGTTGGGTTACGGGGATAGGGTGGATGTATAGGCTTAAGTAGGGTGCTGTTTCCAAGGGCCGGTGCAGACTCTATGGGCTGAATAGCCTCCTTCTGCACTGTAAATTCTATGATTCTATGAGAATTGGCTGAGTGGTGTAAAGCAGACAGTGATGGTCGAGGAGTGTTTTCCGACTGGAAGCCTGTGTTCAGTGGGTCCTGCAGGGATCAGTGTTGGGGTCCTTGCGTTTTGTGGTTTCTGTAAGTGATTTTGACATGAGTGTAGGTGGATTGATCAGTAAATTTGCAGATGATATGAAATTGGTGGGGTGATAAATAGTGAGGAGGATAGCCTTCGAGTACAGGAGGATATAGACAGGCTGGTCTGATGAGCTGATCAGTGGCAAATAGAATTCAATTCGGATAAATGTGAGATAATACATTTGATGAATTGAGAGCCTGGATTACGGCATTGAACTATGATGTAATTGCAATTACGGAGACATGGTTAAAGGAGGAACAGGATTGGCAGCTTAACATTCCAGGGTATCGTTGTTTTAGACGGGACAGAAGGCCAAAAGAGGTGAGGGAATTGCATTGCTGTTTAGAGAGCAGATCACAGTTGTGTTGAGTGAGGACATTAGAGGGATCTTGTAGTGAGGCATTATGAGTGGAGCTCAGGAATAAGAACATAGAACAGTACAGCACAGAACAGGCCCTTCGGCCCTCGATGTTGTGCCGAGCCATGATCACCCTACTCAAACCCACGTATCCACCCTATACCCGTAACCCAACAACCCCCCACCCCTTAACCTTACTTTTTAGGACACTACGGGCAATTTAGCATGGCCAATCCACCTAACCCGCACATCTTTGGACTGTGGGAGGAAACCGGAGCACCCGGAGGAAACCCACGCACCCACGGGGAGGATGTGCAGACTCCACACAGACAGTGACCCAGCCGGGAACCGAACCTGGGACCCTGGAGCTGTGAAGCATTTATGTTAACCACCATGTGAAATCACAATGTTGAAGTGTACTATAGACCTCCCAACAGCCCGCAGGAGACAGAGGAGCAGTTTTGTAGTCAGATTCTGAAAAGGTGTGAAAAAAGCAGGGTAGTTGTGATGGGCGATTTTAACTTCTCCATATTGACTGGGAATCCTTTACAGCCAGGGGCTCGGACGGAGAGCAACTTGTTAGATAAAAGCAAATTACTGTGTTTGCTGGAATCTCTTACGTTTGTCCAGAAGGGCTTTTTGATACAATCAATCCAATCAGGGAGGGGTCCATACAAGACTTGGTGTTGGGGAATGAGCCTAGCCAGGTGATTGATGTTTCAGTGGGGGGAGCATTTTGGGCTTTGCGACAATAATTCCATTTGATTTTGAGTAGTCATGGATAAGGACAAGAGTGGCCCGCTGGTAAGGGTGCTTAATTGGGCGAGGGCCAATTACATTCAAATTAGACAGGAACTGGGAATGTGAAGTGGGAGTAGCAATTTGAGAGCAAATCCATGTGACATGTGGGAGGCTTTCAAAGGCCAGTTGATTGCAATGCAGGCAGCTATGTCCCCATAAAAATGAAGGATACAATAGGCAGGATTCAGAAACCATGGATGACAAGGGAAATTGTAAGCTTAGTCAAAAGGAAAGAGGAAGCACACGATAGGTCTAGGCATCTAAAAACTGACAAAGCTCCTGAGTACAGTGAAAGTAGGAAAGAACTTAAACGTGGAATTAGGAGGTCTCAAAAGGGCCATGAAATGTCTTTAGCAAACGTGGTCAAGGAGAATCACAAGGCTTTTTGTGCATATATTAGGAGCAAGAGCAAGAGAAAGGGTTGGTCTACTTAAGGACAATGGAGGGAAGTTATGTGTGGAACCACAGGAAGTGGGTAAAATCCTTAATGAGTACTTTGTATCGGTATTCACCAGGGAGAAGGACATGACATATGTTGAGATCAGGGATAGGTCTGAACTCTCTTGAGAATGTCAATATATCAAAGGAGGAAGTGTTGAGTATCCGAAATTGCATTAAGGTAGACAAGTCCCCGGTGCCAGCTGGGATCAATCCCAGGTTACTGTGGGAGGCAAGGGGAGAAATAGCTGGGGCCTTAACAGATATCTTCACATCCTCTTTTACCACTGGTGAGGTTCTAGAGACTGGAGAATAGCAAAGGTTCTTCCCTTGTTTAAGAAAGGAAGCAGGGAAAATCCAACAAATTACAGGCCGGTGAGCCTGACTCAAGTGATGGGGAAGCTTTTGGAAAACATACTGAGAGACAGGATGTATGCACATTTGGAGGAAAATGGACTATTTAGTGACAGGCAGCATGGTTTTGTATGGAAAGGTCATGTCTCACCAATTTGATTGAGTTTTTAGAAGAGATGACAAAGAGAATTGATGAGGGAAGGGCTGTGATTGTAGTTTATATGGACTTTAGTAAGACGTTTGACAAGGTCCCACATGGCAGACTGGCACAAAAACTAAAATCACATGGGATTTGGTGTGGGCTGGCTAGATGGATACAGTACAGGTTTGGTCATAGGAGACAGAGTAGTGGTGGTAGGACATATTTTGAATGGAGATTTGTAGCTAGTGGTGTTCCGCAGGGATCAGTGCTGGGACCTCTGTTGTTTGTAGTATATATAAATGATCTGGAGAAAAATGTGGATGGTCTGATTAGTAAGTTTGCAGATGACACGAAAATTGGCAGAGTTGCTGATAGTGCCAAGGATTGTCAGAGGATGCAACAGGAGGATATAGATAGATTGGAGACTTGGGCACAGAAATGGCAGATAGAGTTTAATCCAGACAAATGCGAGGTGATGCATTTTGGAGGATCAAATCTAGGCTTGAATTATACTATAAATGGCATAATTCTTAGGAACATTAACATACAGAGGGATGCAGGTCCACAGTTCCCTAACAGTGGCAACACAGAAGGCCAAGAAGGCATATGGCATGCTTGCATGTTGCAGCTATATAAAACCTTGGTTAGGCTGCATTTAAAGTATTGCGTGCAGTTCTGGTCATGACATTTTCAGAAGGATGTGGACGCTTTGCAAAGAAGGTGCACCAGGATGTTGCCTGGTCTGGCTATGAGGTTAAATAAACTAGGATTGTTTTGACTGAGGGGAGACCTGATAGAGGTCTGCAAAATTATGAGAGGCATAGACAGGGTGGATAGTCAGAGGCTTTTTCCAAGGGTGGAAGTGTCAAGGGGGCACAGGTTCAAGGTGAGAGGGGGAAAGTTTAAGGGAGATGTGCGGGGTAAGTTTTTCACGCAGAGAGTGGTGGGTGCCTGGAATGTGCTGCCAGAGGATGTGGTGGAAGCAGGCACATCAGCAACATTTAAGAGGCATCGGGATGGATAAATGAATAGGGAGGAAATAAGAGGGATACCGACCGAGTAAGCGCAGAAGGTTTTTTCAGTTAGGGCATCATGATCGGCACAGGCTTGGAGGGCCGACGGGCCTGTTCCTGTGCTGTAATTTTCTTTGTTCTTTGTTCTCTTTGGGCAGGACCCTGGGAAGCACCGAGGATCAGGGATATCTTGGTGTGCATGTACACCAGTCCCTTAAGGTAGCAGAGCAGGTAGATTTAGTGGTGAAGAAGGCATATGGTATACTTGGCTTTATCAGCCGAGGCATAGAGTTTAGATCAGGGAGGTTATGATGGAACTGTCTAAAACTTTGGTTAGACCACAGCTAGTATGCAGTTCTGGAATCCACATTACAGGAGGGAAGTGATAACATTTGGAAGAGTGCAGCGGAGATTTTCCAGGATGTTGCCTGGGCTGGAGAGTTTGGTTATGAAGAGAGATTGGATTGACTTGGATTGTTTTCCTTGGAGCAGAGTAAACTGAGCTAGGACATTATTGAGATGTATAAAATTATGAGGGGCATAGAGTAGGCAGGGAGAAATGTTTCCCCTTGGTGGAGGGGTCACTGACCAAGGGCGTAGATTTAAAGTGAGGGACAAGAGGTTTAAAGGGGATGTGAGGCAAAACATTTTCAGCCAGAGTGTGGTGGAAGTCTGCAACTCATTGCCCGAAAGGGTGGTGGAGGCAGAAACCTTCATAACATTTAAGAAGGATTTAGATATGCACTTGCAATGCCAAGGCTATAGGCCAAATTAGGGTTAGAATAGTTAGGTGATTATTTTTGACCAACGCAGACATATGAGCCGAAGGGCATTTTCTGTGTTGTGAGCCTCTCTGACTCAATGAAAAGATCTGCTTTTGTTAACTAGCATAGAACTGTTATACGTTCAAGAAGCAATACCTACATAGAATATAGAACAGTACAGCACAGAACAGGCCCTTCGGCCCTCAATGTTGTGGCAATATTTCATAGTTCACTATTTTAATAAAAATTATTTTCCTTAAATAGTTTGTCTATTTTGCAAATTCAAATATATTTTGCTTTACATGAGTAAATTCAAATATAGCATCACAAGAACATTCTGGCTTTTTTACAGCATAATGAAGTATTTAGTCTCTTTTCTCTTTGGCTGTTTTATAGGTTCGTTCTGAAGCTATTGTTACTTATGCCCTATGTGGATTTGCTAACTTTGGTTCTGTTGGTATTGTGATAGGAGGACTGTGTAAGTTTTGATTTGCAGTTAATGTGTACTTATCGAAAAATCTGTACTTTGAAGCTATTAGGTAATACTGGCAAATTATGTACTGTGTTTTAATAAATGGTGTCAAAGCAGATATCAAATTCACTCATTCAACCATTCTATGTTATGAAGCTACGAGGTAAATTTTCTAATTATGTTCTGCTGCAGAACTTCAAATCACTGTCGCGTACATGAGATTTACTGATGTGTATTCCTTGAGGATATGACACCAAACTGAAAATATATAGTTGACAATGTTTTCCTCAATCAATGTTCATTTTTATATGCCGAACATTATAAAGCTGTTAGTTAGTACTTTACTTTTTAGGAGCCTTGTAATTTGCCAAATTTTGCACGTTTTTTAAGAGTTAAAAAAACATTTCTAATTAAGTGGCAATTTAGCACAACCAATCCACCTACCCTGCACATCTTTGTTTTGTTGAAATGAGACCCACTCAGGCACGGGGAGAATGTGCAAACTCAACGCGGATAGTAACCCGGGGTCGGGATCAAACCTGGATCCATGGCATCGTGAGGCAGCATTCCTAACCACTGCTCCACCATGCTGCCCAAATTCTTTGCAGAACTAACCAATCCATGGTGGATCTGTATCGCCACCTGCTGGTTGGCACCACCAACTATATACAACATCGTCTATAGGCATATCACCACATACATCTTCCTTAGAAGATATTGAAGTTTGTTTACAAACATGATTACTAACATTACTCCATACATTAGTAATAAGCATAACCATTCTAACAGGTTCAACTAGCGTGTCCATAAACATGATATACCTGGTCAGCATCTGTCCCTTTCATACAGGTCAATGTGTCTCTCTCATGGGATCACCCCTGTGATCACTTGGGCTGTTGCCGGCCTTTTCGAAGATTGGGTTACATGTCGGTCTCTTGCTTCATATCCTCTTTACTCTGTGCCTTTGAAAGGCATGCACACATGATTGCCACACGTGCATCACCAGGTTCTTTTTTTTCTGTTTCTTGCCTCGACGCTGTTTGCTGCTTTGCTGTATGTTTTCTGTCTCTTCTTCTCTGGCTTGTCAATCATGACCTCACCTTCTCCTTTTTTACTTTTGTCACAGTGATGAGCTAGGTCTCCCAGTCTTCTCCTCTTCCTCCTTCTTGTTTTAACAATTAGTTTGCAAATTAATTTATTTTTATGTTTGGGCTGGCAGCCCCTGGTTTGGTGCTGGTCTGCACCCTGTGCTCAGAAGTATGTGAATGCTCAAGGGAACCTGAAGCGCTGACATGTCATCACTGGGTTGAGTGACCATGCCTAATTCTGCGGCCTCAACTGGATGTTGGAGTGTCTGGTTTTCTCGTGGCTGGGTGGAGGTTAGTTCGACGAAAACATGTGCTGCCCCTTCTTGGCTCGCTGGAGCCATGCTCAATGGCTCTTCATCACTGGAAATGATGATGTAAGCACACTCTGGGTCTGATGCTCCAGGCGTCGGGTCATCCTTGTCTTGTTCGAGAATATATATGTGATCCGTTGAGCTGCACAACGAGATAGCCATCATCTCCTCCACTGTTTCACTCTTGGAGTTGTTATTCTCTTCAACATCAGAGTTAATATCATTGTACGCATCATCAATATCTTCCCACTCATCCTCAGTGGCCTCGAGCATCAGGGAGTTGACTACTGGAATCATTTCAGAGGCCTGAAATGATCCACCAAGTTCCTCTGGTGCAAACTTCTCTAAGATTGGCAAGATGTCTGCTTCTAGCTTGTTCAATAGTTGGTCCGCCGAGGTATCAGCCACTGCGATCTCAGTTTTTATTTTGGAGTGCACCACCTCAGAGCTCCCTCCCTTCTCAGTGTCCAGCGCAGTCTGGACGTCCCCCGTGACTACCTCGTCTTTCCCTCCAAACCACAGGAGTAGTGCATCTTGGGCCACTTCATTAAGCCCGTCATTGCTCCTGCAAAAGAGATTTACAAACATTTCATATTGGCCTTCATCTGCCTCAGCTTCCATGCCATTCCTTTCTGCATAATCTTCAAAGTCATCATAGAAATCTTCGTCGCATTGGGTTAGCCCTGCAGCCTCATGGCGTTGAGGTCCCAGGTTCGATCCTGGCTCTGGGTCACTGTCCGTGTGGAGTTTGCACATTCTCCCCATGTTTGCAGGGGTTTCGCCCCCCCCACAACCCAAAATGTGTGCAGGCTAGGTGGATTGGCCACACTAAATTGCCCCTTAATTGGAAAAAATGAATTGGGTACTCTAAATTAAAAAAAATAGAAATCTTCATTGTATTCATTGTTGGATTCAGCATCATCTGCAACAATTTTTCCTGTAAAATGCAACATTGCACACAAAATTATGTGTTTTCGCAGGCGGCCACCAAGTCCAAAGTCAGCGTCAAGTTTTGTGGCCAAACTTTTGTTTAACATTTGTGGAACTTCAGGAAGACTGAAGAAATTAAAGAATGATTCATTTGGTACAGTTTTCATAACTGTTCTGCGAGTGCTTCAACCTTTGTGCTTCCGTTTAGTTTTAATTGTTTTCAACGTGATATTTTTGTCCTCCCTCCAGTCGATTTTACAGCCTTTGCACCCCATGATTTCTGGTTCATCAAAGAATGGGGATTCAAGCTTGTCAGGCTGCGAATCCATCTGGTATCTATTCGTAGTCACCTCATTTGTGAAATACTCATTGGGCTCGAACTTAAACTCCACAGTGAAGCTCCACGGCTTCTCATGCTCTGAACATTTGAAATTCACATCTTTTAGATGCTTTAATATGGGTTTGCCATTCTCCTGTATCATGCCACTAAGCACATGCACATTGTTGAAGATTGTTAACCAGAATTGCAGAATGCTCGCTGGCTCTTTCGTCTGTTTATCTGATTTATCGTCCTCCACCTGGATTTCTTCTGAATCCTCATCAAATGTGCACAGAATGATAACTTGTGTGGATCGGTAATATTCAGCTGGCCACCCATCTTCTGAGACATACAGTCGTTCAACTAAGTTCATGGATTCACATACATCGGCTCCTATGATGGATTCAATTTTCATGTCCACAATATAAAACAGTAACATGTATATCATGTTGTCCACGGAAAGCTCAAGTTCACATTCACTGAAAGTCTCCATCTTGTTTGTACCATAATATACCGGCAGTCCGGCTGATCAGCGACTTTCAGCTGTGTGTTCAGCCTATGCAAGGCAGACCGCCTGATGGAGGTTGGCACTCGTTTTAATGTCAAAGTTGCATTGTAATAATGAGTCATTCAGGAACACCATCGCTTTCCATCTGGTTTTGATGGTTTCCGTCGAGTTTTTACTAGCTTTGTTCTTTTTTGAATTTGTTTCTTCATCCTTTTTGGTCGGACTCTTCTGGTTGCAATGAGATCAATAAAGAACTGTTCATCTGGAGGTATCTTATTAACCACTTTTACTGATCTTTTATGGTCCATTGTAGGACGCACAAAACACTGTTCTGTAAGATGCCTAGTACAGTCGCACCTGGAACAGACTTTTCCAAAGGCCAGACATTGCTGTGGGCCATGTCGATTGCCACACTTTGGGCATAAGGTGGGGACTCCTGCCGCTTTCTTAAAATGGCCACCCGCACTGAGACCCCATTTCTTTATGTGACTTACGCCACAGCACTAATGGCGCTGGCGTCTTCCTCTGTGTTGGCGCCAAGATTTTTCGAGTAGAGTGTGCTGATTTGCTGTGCAGCTACCTCATGCACCTGGCAAATCTTTATTGCTTGTTCCAGTATCAAATCTCCTTCCCCTAGTATCCTCTCACGTAGCTTATCATTTGATTTACCAGAGACAATTTGGTCGCGGATCAGAGAAGATTTCAGGTTACTGAAGTTGCATGACTGGGCCTTCAGCCACAAGTCAGTGACAAAACTTGAACGATTCGCCAGGTTTCTGGGTACGTGTACAGAACATATACCTCTGGAATGTTTTATAGAATAGAACAGTACAGCACAGAACAGGCCCTTCAGCCCTCGATGTTGTGCCGAGCAATGATCACCCTACTCAAACCCACGTATCCACCCTATACCCGTAACCCAACAACTCCCCCCCTTAACCTTACTATTAGGACACTACGGGCAATTTAGCATGGCCAATCTACCTAACCCGCACATCTTTGGACTGTGGGAGGAAACCGGAGCACCCGGAGGAAACCCACGCACACACGGGGAGGACGTGCAGACTCCACACAGACAGTGACCCAGCCGGGAATCGAACCTGGGACCCTGGAGCTGTGAAGCATTTATGCTAACCACCATGCTACCGTGCTGCCCCAAATTTAAAGTTCCAAATTAATTTTTTCCCAATTAAGGGGCAATTTAGTGTGGCCAATCCACTTATCCTGCACATACACGGGAAGAATATGAAAACTCCACACAGACAGTAACCTGGAGCTAGGTTCGAACCCAGGTCCATTGCGCTGTGAGGCAGCAGTGCTAACCACTGTGCCACCATGTCTCATTCTTTTTGGGGGAGCAATGTCAATCAAAGTACCCAATGACTTCATTGTATCACTTGCTATTCTCCTTATTGTCAAAAGCAAAATATTATACAGTTCAACTGCTTGTGGACCTGCCACCATAAACAGCAACACTCTTCGCCTTTCGTCAGGCTGTTCCTGTAGACTTAGGGTCGATACATAGGGTTTGAACTGCTGCTTGAAGGGCTGCCAGTTTTCTTCAACATTACCCGATACTTGAAACTGGTGGGGCGCTTTCAGTCTGTCCATAGAACATAGAACATAGAACAGTACAGCACAGAACAGGCCCTTCGGCCCTCAATGTTGTGCCGAGCCATGATCCATCTCGACCTTCAGTGACTTTTACTGCATTGAGTCGCCACCAATGGCTGCAGTTCACCAGGTCGGTCCTTCCACCAAATTTTAGTCACTGCCGTCGTTATCTTCAAATCATCAGCTCTCTGGTACCATGTTGTGTTCGGTGTTTGATGTCTAGCAAGGAATCTGCAGAACTGCTGGTGACTTGTCCAAACCAGGATTTTTATTAATGCACATGTGGTGATGATCAGACACAGAGCAAGTTATCATGGAGTTTCTTTATACTCCCCTGGAACACATATGCATAACTGTCCTCATGTACGTTTTATAACTTTCTGTGGATCACTTATTTGACCAACCCAAATTATAATTGCCTTTCATATTTTCCTTACAGACCAAGAATAAAAGCTGTGTGCATGCTTGTCTCACACTGACCTAATTGCAGTAAATATACATATCTCAACTGTACCAATTTTTATATATGTATCAATTTCTGTTTATCAATTTGATTTTTTGCAGCATCTTTGGCTCCATCAAGACTGCGTGACATAGCAAGTGTTAGTGTTAGGGCTCTCATCGCTGGTACAGTTGCCAGCTTCATGACCGCATGCATAGCAGGTATGATTTTCCTATTATTACTAAAACAATATGGCTCATAACTATCTACAGAAGGGCAATGAATGGTATCCTTTTAAATTTTAGTTAGATGTACCTTTGTTCATTTGATCTCAATGATATTTTGTGCCCCAAATTGGTTAAAGTGAAAGCAGATAACATTGCAGTGAAGGAAACTGGGCCTCTGGGACCTAAGTGAAAAAGACAAGCAACTACATATCTCCTTCACCAATCAGATTTTATTTTGACAGTGAATTAGATGACTGTGAAGTGAACAGAGGAATAACTGAAAAGGAGGGTGAATTAGGGTGAATGAATTCAATGCCATATCAGGTACAGAAAAATAAAGAAGAGGAAAATAAAGATCATATGAAGGAAGAGAGAGAAAATGGAAAGGAGAAGTTAAAATGTTAATGTTTTTTAAAAAATGTTTTACATATTCTCTGGTCAGAATTTGATGTTACCTGATTGGCCAGCGGCTCTCCAAGGCAGGACATCATCCTGGTGATGGGTGGACGCCCTGCTTCCGCCAATCAACCCTTGTTCGAGCTTTAAATGGCATTCCCTGCTAACTCTTTGGATGGTAGGAGCCGAGACTACATTTGTGACAGCTAATTCTCAGTACTGGAGAGATTATTGACAGTAATTAATACTGAATACATTGTTAAAAGAATCTCTAAGAATTCCAGGCATTACTTTAAATGACTTCCAAGACAGGCTGCTTGTCTCACCTCACACCAGCTCCAACTTTCTGTAGTGAGCACCGCTCTATGATTATTTACACAAATGGGTAACCATGGAGCAACTACACAATTCTCTTTAATTTGGACCAGATATTTGTACCTTCCATATATATACTCTTCAATCTCCCTGACAGTGGGCCTAAATAACACGAGAGGGGGAAAAGTTTGGTTCACCTTGTGAGGTGCTTCATGCCACAGAAAGATGAAACAAACTAAACAACAATCAGAGTGACTTAGTTCAGCCAATGCAACTTGCATTCACTTAATTATATCAAAATAATGAAAATGCAATGCATCATAACATTGTTAGTTAGTATGAAAAAAATGACTACTTCTCATTCTGGTTACAGACAAGGGCAGAGCCTTCCAAGTTTTAGGCTCTCTCTTCAACCTTAATTGTGGGGTCTTTAATCTTCATATAGACTGGACAAATTAAATAGGCAAAGATAGTCTGAATTTGTGAATTTGATGAATTTGTGGAATGATTTCACAACAATTTTGCTGGAACAATATGCGTTGGCACCAACTATGGATAAAATCCGTTTTAGACATAGCATTGTACAATGGGACAGTTTAAATTAGTAATGATCATTTACAATTAAATCCCACGTTAATTTTTAAAACAATATATCCTGGTCCCAAAAAGAATTTTAAAGTTAAACAAAGCCAACTAATAAGTATGAGGTAAGAGCTGGCTGAGGTCGAATGGATAAATAGACACAAAGATGGTGATAAATAAACATTGGAAAATATTTAAAGAAACTAATGTTGTAGAAATACAACCCATTAGAAAACAAAATTCAGCAAGAAAGATCTGCCTGTGGATTACTAGGGTAGTTAAGGATAGTATTACATCAACAGAAGAGGCTTATAATGTTGCAAAAATAAACCAGCAAAGGGTGACCAATACATTGATCAAAAGAGGTAAAAATAGAATGAGAGTAAACTAGTCAGGGATATAAAAACAGGTTATAAGAGCTTTTACAAGGATATATAAAGGAGGGGAGTAACTAACGTAAAAATAAGTTGCTTTGAGGCAGAGACAGGAGAAATTATCATTGGATGAGTAAATGGCAGTACCTTTAAACAAATTTTTTGTGCCTGTGTTTACAGTGGCACAAATTGCATACCAGAAATGGAGGGTAACCAAGGAGCTAATAAGAGTGAGGAACTTAAGGTCAATAAAATCAGCACCGTAAATGTATTGGAGTTAAGGAACTCAATGTCGATAAATTGCCAGGACCTGATAGACTACATCAAGGATGCAAAGAAGTAGCTGGAGATGTATTGGATATACTGGTTACGATATTCAAAAATTCTCTGAGTTCTAGAAATCCACAGGATTGAAAATTGAAAATTAATTAATGTAACTCTGTTATGCAAGGAAGGAGGGAGAAAGAAAACAAGGGAACTACAGGTCAGTTAGCCTGACATTTGTCATCGTGAAAATGCTGAAATGTATTATTAAAGAAGTTTTAAATGAACTCAGAAAATCGCAGCATGGTAATACAACAGGCAGGATTCTCCGTGGGCCATTGCCAAAATCAGGAAAGGTGATTGGGCGGAGAATCGGTCTTGAAACCAAAATTGTGGCAGATGCTGGGCGCATAGCAATTTTCAATACTCCAGTGCCTTGACAGCGGCGTCAATGGATTCTACTTCGTTCATACAGTAAACACCGTTTGCATATCATTAGTATGGCTGATACAGTATTCTCCAAGGCCTCCGCGATGCTCCACGCTGCCGGGGGAATTCCATTTTTATAAAATTTTAGAGTACCCAATTCATTTTTTCCAATTAAGGGGCAATTTAGTGTGATCAATCCACCTACCCTGCACATCTTTGGGTTGTGGGGGCGAAACCCACAGAAGCACGGGGAGAATGTGGAAACTTCACATGGACAGTGATCCAGAGCGGGGACCGAACCTGGTATCTCGGTGCCGTGAGGCAGCAATGCTAATCACTGTGCCGCCAAGGGCAGCACGGTGGCCTAGTGGTTAGCACAACCGCCTCACGGCGCTGAGGTCCCAGGTTCGATCCCGGCTCTGGGTCACTGTCCGTGTGGAGTTTGCATATTCTCCCCGTGTCTGCGTGGGTTTCGCCCCCACAACCCAAAAATGTGCAGAGTAGGTGGATTGGCCACGCTAAATTGGCCCCTTAATTGGAAAAAATAATTGGGTAATCTAAATTTATTAAAAAAAAAAAAAAAAAAAAAATCACTGTGCCGCCATGGGAATTCCTGATGGTGAGTGTCACTTATGCTTTTAAAAATCAGGAAACAGGCGCCGTGGCTGGTGATGGGGCTGGAGAGGAGGTAAGACATGGAAAGGCTGCCAGTCCTGCCGCTGGCAGGGCGGGCCTTTGGGCCAACCAAGCCCGGGGGTAGATGGGGGAGACAGGGTGATCAGGGGATTGGCCGTGGGGTCGGGGTGACCTCCCATGGGAACAGGGTGTCCAGGCATGGACCCCCATTGTCGCAGCCTGCAAGGTAGCCATCTTGCTATGCACCCCACTGACCACCCACCATGGCCCCTGGTCTTGCAGAGTGACACTGGCCGTATGGGTGCCCCATCCCATCACCCTCCCCCGCAACCCAGTCCCCACTAACGCCTCCCAAAAACTGCTAGTGGGGCAGCACATGCCCACCCAAGGGCAACGGCCACAGTAGCACCTGCAGGAGGGCGATGGACAGGGGCCACGGCATGTACCACTGGAATGGGTAATGCAAACAACTGGTACCATTGGCAGCAGAGATGGGCCTGGGCCAGAGGCACCTAAGATGCCAGGCTCCGACAGGGCCAGTAGTGCGATGGGCAGAGTGTGAGGGGAAACAGATGGGGGTGGGTGTGGGGATGGGGAAAGGGGAGGTAGGGGGACATGTGGGGGCAGGAGCTGCTGTGTAGACCAAGGCCCCCGTGTAGCCCGGTGGATCTGGTTGGGCACTAGGGTACGCACCAGACTAACATGTCTGCCTTTCATCCCCTGCAGACAATGAACTTTGGAATTCAACGGGGAATGGTGGCCTTCATCCTAATCGCTGCAGCCATGGAGGGTGCACTGAGGCTGTACAAGCTGGAGCTGTTCGAGGAGAATGCCACAGCAGTGGATCCTGCCCCGGAGGAACCAGAGGCAGCCAGTGAGGTTGGGGAGCTGGCTGCCCAACATGTCGAGCAAGAGGAGGTGCAAGGGAGGCGCCGCATGAGGCCTTGTGTATTCCAGCAGCGCCTGTCACTCAAGGACCTGCAAGACAAGGCATGCCGTTGAAGACTCTGGCTGATGATGGCGCACATGGCACCATGGGGGAATGGCACCCGCTCCTATCAAGGTGGCTATCATGGTGACGGTCGCCCTGAAGTTTTACATAACAGGGTCCTGCCAGGCGCTGAGTGGGAACCTGTCAGGGATCTCACGAGCTTGGTGCACAGGTGCATCCGCGCCATCACGGATGTCCCATATGCATTTCGTGCTGCAATACATACATGTGGATCAAGCCCACCAGGATGCCGGGGCAATCGGGTTCGGCATCATTGCCGAGATGCCCCAGGTCCAGAGGGTGATCGACAGAATGCATGTCACCCTATGAGCACTGGCCCATGACAAGCCAGTCTTTACAAACTGAAAGGGGTTCCACTCATTGAACGTGCAGCTGGTGTGTGACTATGAGCTGCACATTATGCACATCTGCACCCAATACCCGGGAAGTGTGCCCAATGCCCTCATCCTGGCACACTCCCGGGATTGGCACCTCGATGACAAGGGTTTATCCACTGTTGGCGTGGCTGATGTTGCCTATCCGGAGGCCACAGACCAACCCGGAGACCCGCTACAACGACACCCATGCAGAGATCAGGGGCGTGATTGAGCGATGCATCGGTATCCTGAAGATGCGGTTCAGGTGCCTAGACCTTTCTATAGGGGCCCTCCAGTATAGTGCGGGGAGGGTGTGTTGTGGGGCAGGGTTTAGAGAACCCCAAAGTGTATCATGGTGTTCACCTGATCCACAACTTTTAATATAGTGTAGTTATGTGGAGCACACAAGGCGACTTTACAGGTGTAGTGTAACAGAGAGTTAAAGTACTTTTAAATTAAAACAATGTTTATTTATGAAACCAGTTAACACTTAATAAACCCACAGTAAATATCTTAACAACTATCAACGCCAATCATCGCCACAGATACAATATTCTATAAGTAACCTTTAATCTTTCCTTGCAACATCCATAAGGTTAGGTGGATTGGCCATGATAAATTGCCCTTAGTGTCCAAAATTGCCCTTAGTGTTGGGTGGGGTTACTGGGTTATGGGGATAGGGTGGAGTTGTTGACCTTGGGTAGGGTGCTCTTTCCAAGAGCTGGTGCAGACTTGATGGGCTGAATGGCCTCCTGCACTGTAAATTCTATGATATTCTAGATCCGGCCCACTATGGTCGTATCGTCAGCAAACTTGTAGATGGAGTTAGAACCAAGTTTTGCCACACAGTCGTTTGTGTACAGGGAGTAGAGTAGGGGACTAAGTACACAGCCTTGCGGGGCACCGGTATTGAGGACTATTGAGAAGGAGGTGTTGTTGTTCATTCTTACTGATTGTGGTCTGTTGGCCAGAAAATCGAGGATCCAGTTGCAGAGTGGAGAGCCAAGTCCTAGGTTTTGGAGCTTTGATATGAGCTTGGCTGGGATTATGATGTTGAAGGCGGAGCTGTAGTCAATAAATAGGAGTCTGATGTAGGAGTCCTTGTTTTCGAGATGCTCTAGGGATGAGTGTACGGCCAGGGAAATGGTGTCTGATGTGGACCGGTTGCAACGGTGTGCGAACTGAAGTGGGTCAAGGCGTTCTGGGAGTATGGAGTGATGTGCTTCATGATCAGCCTCTCGAAGCACTTCATTACAACTGATGTCAGGGCCACGGGCGGTAGTCATTGAGGCACGTTGCCTGGTTCTTCTTTGGTACCGGTATGATGGTGGTTTTCATGAAGCAGGTGGGGACCTCGGAGTGGAGTAGGGACAGGTTAAAGATGTCTGAATACCTCTGTCAGCTGGTCTGTGCAGACTCTGAGTGCACGGCCAGGGATCCCGTCCAGGACCGTCGCTTTCAGGTTCACTTTCAGGAAGGCCGATCTGACTTCGGAAGCTGTGATGGTGGGTATGGGTGAATTATGGGGTTGGGGCACTCGACAGCGGATTGTTGGTTACCTGCTCGAACCGAGCATAGAATGCATTAAGTTCATAAGGGAGGGGTGCGCTGCTGCCAGAGATACTGCTCGGCTTCGCTTTGTAGCCCGTTATGTTGTTTAGTCCTTGCCACAACTGCCGAGAGTTTGTCTGTGACTCTAGCTTAGTTTGATATTCTCTCTTGGCATCTCGGATGGCTTTGCGGAGGTCGTACCTGGATTTCTTGTACAGGACAGGGTCGTCTGCCTTGAACGCCTCGGATATGTCCTTCAGTAGGGAGTCAATTTCACGGTTGAGCCATGGTTTCCGGTTGGGGAACGCACGTACTGTTTTCTTTTTTTTAAAATAATTTTTATTGAAAAACTTTATACAACATTGACGCACCTTAGTAAAATACCGAAAATAACATTTATATTAACAATCATATACATTTGCCCCATCCCCATGAACAGCCCAGCATTTTAACAACAATGCAAATTAACACACTATAAAGTTACAGAATAAACACTACAATAATGCACCCCCCCCCCAAGTTACCTATCTCTGAGCCAGGAAGTCCAGAAAAGTCTGCCACCGTTTATAGAACCCTTGTATTGATCCTCTCAGGGCAAATTTGACCTTTTCCATTTTTATAAATCCCGCCATGTCACTGATCCAGGTCGCCACGTTTGAGGGCCTTGCATCCTTCCACTGTAGCAGAATCCTTCGTCGGGCTACTAGGGACGCAACGGCCAGGACACTGGCCTCTTTCGCCTCCTGCACTCCCGGCTCTACCGCAACTCCAAAAATCGCGAGTCCCCACCCTGGTTTGACCCTGGATCCAACCACCCTCGACACCGTCCCCGCCACCCCTTTCCAGAATTCTTCCAGTGCTGGGCATGCCCAGAACATATGGGCGTGGTTCGCTGGACTCCCCGAACATCTGGTGCATCTGTCCTCACCCCCAAAGAACCTACTCATCCTAGTCCCGGACATGTGGGCCTGGTGCAGCACCTTAAATTGGATGAGCCTAAGCCTCGCACAGGAGGAGGAAGAGTTGACTCTCTCCAAGGCCTCCACCCAAGTCCCATCCTCTATCTGCTCCCTGAGTTCCTCCTCCCATTTAGCCTTCAGCTCCTCCACTGACGACTCCTCCACCTCCTGCATTGCCTTATAGATGTCAGACACCTTCCCCTCTCCTACCCACACCCCCGAAAGCACTCTGTCCATCGTCCCCTGCGAGGGCAGCAAAGGGAATCCCTCTACCTGTTGCGTAGCAAACGCCTTTACCTGCAGGTATCTGAACATGTTCCCTTGCGGAAGGCCAAATCTATCTTCCAGTTCCCCCAGGCCCGCAAACCTCCCGCCAATAAACAGGTTCCTCAATTTGCTGATGCCCGCCCTTTGCCACCCCCTGAATCCCCCATCCGTGTTCCCTGGGATGAACCGATGGTTGCCACCCAGTGGAGCCTCCATCGAGCCCCCTGTTTCCCCCCGATGCCGTCTCCACTGTCCCCAGATTCTTAGGGTCGCCGCCACCACCGGGCTCGTGGTAAACCTCTTAGGGGAGAGCGGCAACGATGCCGTTACCATGGCCCCCAGGCTCGTACCTCTACATGACGCCATCTCCATTCTTTTCCACGCCGCCCCTCCCCCCTCCATCACCCATTTACGCACCATTGACACATTGGCTGCCCAATAGTACCCCAGAAGGTTGGGCAGCGCCAGCCCGCCTCTATCCTTTCCTCGCTCCAGGAACACCCTCCTCACTCTCGGAGTCCCATGTGCCCACACAAAGCTCAGAATACTGCTGGTCACTCTCCTAAAGAAGGCCCTGGGGATAAGGATGGGCAGGCACTGAAAGAGGAACAAGAACCTCGGAAGCACCGTCATTTTGACGGACTGTACCTTCCCTGCCAACGACAATGGCAGCATGTCCCACCTCCTGAACTCCTCCTCCATCTGATCTACCAGTCTGGTGAAGTTATGCTTGTGAAGAGTCCCCCAGTCCCTGGCCACCTGCACCCCCAGGTACCTAAAGCTCTCCCCTGCCCGCCTAAGCGGGAGCCTACCAATTCCTTCCTCCTGGTCTCCAAAACCCTTCACCAAATCCAAACCTCCCCAACACCTCCCATAGGTACCCCCACTCCACTCTATCGAAGGCCTTCTCCGCATCCAGCGCCATCACTATCTCTGCCTCCCCCTCAATCGCCGGCATCATGATGACATTCAGCAATCTCTGCACATTCGTGTTCAGCTGCCTTCCCTTCACAAAACCTGTCTGGTCCTCGTGCACAACCCCTGGCACACAGTCCTCTATCCTGGTGGCCAGGATTTTTGCCAGCACCTTAGCATCCACGTTGAGGAGAGATATGGGCCTGTATGAACCACACTGCTGGGGGTCCTTGTCCTTCTTTGAAATTAACGAGATCAGCGCCCGTGACATCGTCAGGGGCAAAGTCCCCCCTTCCCACGCTTCGTTGAGTGTCCGCACCAGCAAGGGGCCACTAGGTCCACAAACGTTTTATAAAATTCCACCGGGAACCCATCCGGCCCCGGTGCCTTCCCTGACTGCATCTGCCCGATCCCCTTAACTAACTCCTCCAGCTCAATCGGCGCACCCAGCCCCTCCACCATCTCCTCCTGCACCTTCGGGAAAGAAAGCCTGTCAATGAACCTCTCCATTCCCCTCCTCTCCCCCGTTGGCTCCGACCGGTACAGTTCCCCGTAAAAGTCCTTGAAGACCTCATTCACCTCTACCCCGTTCCGCACCACATTCCCACTCTTGTCTCTCACTCCAGCAATCTCCTTAGCCGCATCCTGCTTACGGAGCTGATGAGCCAGCATCCTACTCGCCTTTTCACCATGTTCGTACACTGCCCCTTGTGCCTTCCTCCACTGTGCCTCCGCCTTTCTAGTGGTCAGCAAATCAAATTTAGCCTGCAGGCTGCGCCTCTCCCCCAACAGTCCCTCCTCTGGTGCCTCTGCGTACCTCCTGTCCACCTCCAGCATCTTTCCCACCAGTCTATCCCTCCCACTCCTCTCACTCCTCTCCTTGTGTGCCCAGATGGATATCAGCTCCCCACGAATTACTGCCTTCAGGGCTTCCCAGACCATCCCCACCTGAACCTCCCCCGTATCATTCACCTCAAGGTACCCCTCAATACTTGCCCGGACCCTCCTACACACCTCCTCCTCCGCCTACAACCCCACATCCAACCGCCAGAACGAACGTTGGTCCCGCACCCCCCCCATCTCCAACTCTATCCAATGCGGAGCGTGGTCGGAGATTGCAATGGCCGAATACTCGGCCTTCTCCACTCTCGGAATCAGTCCCCTACTCACCACGAAGAAATCTATCCGAGAGTAGACCCTATGTACGTGGGAGAAGAAAGAGTACTCGCGTGCCCTCGGCCTCACAAACCTCCATGGATCCACCCCACCCATCTGATCCATAAACCCTCTCAGTACCTTGGCCGCCGCCGGCCTCCTACCCGTCCTAGAGCTGGCCTGATCCAGTGAATTATCCAACACCGTATTAAAGTCCCCCCCTATGATCAGACCTCCCGCCTCCAGATCCGGGATCCGTCCCAACATACGCCTCATAAAGCCCGCATCGTCCCAATTTGGGGCATACACACTAGCCAGTACCACCTTCTCTCCTTGTAGCCTTCCCCGAACCATAACATACCTACCCCCCCTTATCCGCCACCACCTCCGATGCCTCAAACAACACATTTTTCCCCACCAGAATCGCCACTCCCCGGTTCTTCACATCCAACCCAGAGTGGAAAGCCTGCCCCACACATCCCTTCCTCAGGCGGACCTGGTCCGCCACCCTCAGGTGTGTCTCCTGAAGCATTGCCACATCTGCCTTTAGCCACTTCAGATGAGCCAGTACCCTCGAACGCTTCACCGGCCCATTCAACCCTCTCGCATTCCAGGTGACCAACCGGATCAGAGGGCGTCCCGCCCCCCTCCCCCGTCGGCTAGCCATAGCCCGTCGACTGCCCGCCCCAGGCCAGCACCCCCTGCCCAACCCCGTCCCCATAGCGACAACCCCTCACCTCTGTCCCCCCAGCACCCACCAGCTCCTTCTTGACCCTACCAGCAGCAACCCGGTATTCCCCTTTCCCCCCCTCCCTTCCCCCCCAGGCTAGGTACCCTCCCAGCCGCGAACCGTCCTCCATTGTACTTCCGTGGGTCAGCTAACTTCTGCTGACCCCGGAAACACCTGCCAATAGCCCGACCCCTCCCGAAGTGGGATCATCCCCCAATCTATCCCGCTCCAGCGCGGGGAAGAACCAGTTAAGGCTCCGCCTCCCCCGTCACCGTCTCCACCCCCCAGCCTCGCAGCGCGGGAAACCAGAGGAAAGCCCGCGCTTTCGCCCTGCCCCACCACACCTTTCTGACGCAGCTCCCAAATATCAGCCCCACTCCATACCCCCACTCCGACACAGAATACAACAGGCCCCCCCCGACCCTCCCCTCAAGATACACAGCCCAAACAATGCCCCACAGCACAAGAACAAAAACATAGCAGAACAACCCCTCCGTAAATAACCATATCAAAATTGCAAAAGTACTAAAACAAAAAGAAAAAAACAGAAGAAAAAGAGAACACAGCAACAGCAGAATCCAGCACTAATATCTTACAGCCGACCTCGCAACCCCCAACCCCTAGTTCAAGTCCAGTTTCTCCGTCCGCACGAAGGCCCATGCCTCCTCCGGGGAATCGAAATAATGGTGCCGGTTCAAATAGGTTACCCACAGGCGTGCGGGCTGCAACATTCCGAACTTTATCTTTTTTCTATAAAGCACCTCTTTCGTCCGATTAAATCCGGACCGCCGCTTAGCCACCTCCGCACTCCAGTCCTGGTAGATCCGTACTACCCCATTCTCCCAATTGCTGCTCTTCACCTTCTTGGCCCAGCGCAGCACGCACTCCCGATCACTGAACCGGTGGAACCTCACCAGCACCGCACGCGGGGGTTCATCTTCCTTGGGCCTCCTGGCCAGCACCCTGTGCGCTCCCTCCAGCTCCAAGGGCAGATGGAAAGAACCGGCCCCCACTAGCGAATTCAGCATTACAGCCACGTAGGCTGTCAGGTCCGATCCCTCCAGCCTCTCCGCAAGGCCCAAGATCCGCAGGTTTTTCCGCCTCATGCGGTGATCAAGCTCCTCGAAGCGTTCCTGCCACTTCTTGTGGAGTGCCTCGTGCCCCTCCACCTTACTCACGAGGACCACGGCCTCCTCTTCTCGTTCAGTGGCCTGCGTCTGCAACTCCTTGATGGCAGCACCCTGGGTGGACTGAATCTCTGACAGCCTTCTGTTCGTTTCCTGCAGAGAGCTCAGTACCCCATCCTTGAATTCTTTAAAGCAGCGCAGGAGATCAGTTTGTTGCTCCTGGGCCTAGAGCCTCCATTCCTCTGGAGCTCTGTCGGTGGCCATCTTGGATCCCTTCCCCCCGTTTTTTCTGAGGAGCTGCTGCTGTTTTTTCCCCCTTTCCACTCCGAGTTCGAGGCATGGACTGCGGGGAAAGTCGTTCAGCACACCTTCCCCCACCGGGAGATGTCGAAAAATTTCCGTTTTGGGCTCTCAAAAGAGCCGAAAAGTCTCTTTAAAACGGGAGCTCCCAAATGTGTGGCTTCCTACTCCATCACAGCCACCGGAAGTCCCACATACTGCTTTCTTTGGCACGCAGTCATCCACACATTTGCTGATGAAGTCTGTGACGGTGGTGGTATGCTCATTTAAGTTAGTCGCTGAGTTCTTAAATATGGACCAGTCGACTGCCTCTAAGCAGTCACGTAAGAACTCTTCTGTCTCCTCGGACCAGCACTGCACAACCTTCTTAGCTGGATTCTCCCCCTTGAGTTTCTGTTTGTAAGCCGGGAGAAGGAGATTGGATCTGTTTATTCTTAACTTTAAAGAGTTGGTCACCATCACCTGCTAAGGGGAGGGTTAGTTTTGGGGGGGGGGGGGGGGGGGGGGGGGGGCAGGGAAGGGCCGGCCATTCTTTGAGTCATATATGTGTTGGTTGGGAGAATGGGGGGTGGGGGTTCTTCTGTTATTCTTTTGTTTTGTGCTGTTTTGCTTTATGTGTAAAATGTTAAAAAATAAATTAAAATATTTTCTCAAAAAAATTAATTTGCAATAGAAACAGACATAGAAAATAGAATTTGGAGGAGGCCATTCAGTCCTTTGAGCCTGCTCCGCCATTCATTATGATCTTGGCTAATCCAGCCTTCCTCACATATTCTTTGATCCCTTTCGCTCAAAAGCTATATCTAACTCCTTCTTGAGGCGTTTTCGCCTCAACTACTTTTTGTGGTAGTGAATTCCACTGATTCACCACTCTCTGGGTGAAGAAATTTCTCCTCATCTCAGTCTTAAAAATTTACCCCTTATCCTTGTTGATCGTTCTGGGTGAGTGTGCTTAACACTCACTTGGCTCTGTTTCTCGTTCTAAGCTCTGGAGTCGCCAGGTGCCGTAAAGACACCGCCACAGGTTTCAAGGTGAAGTTCAAAGCAATAAAGCTGTACACCAATTAGTAAGTCCAAAACAATTAGAGTTTATTATAACACAATTATAATAACACTCATGCACACGCTAAAGATTAAACTTACTTCTACCACTAAACAACTAATACTTAGCTAAGAAGGAACTGCGAGGGCAGGGAACAAGGCCTTTGTTCTGTTCTGGTCTGCAGACTTCGAATCGCTATCAGTTGGCAAGTAATGCCGGTTTCAGGTAGCGGTCGTCGTTTAGGCACTTACATTTTGGTGGCTGCTGCTCAACGGCTGATGTAGAAGACAGGGGTCTGGAGGCTGGAGCCGGAGGCCGGAGACAGGAGACTGAACCATGTGTGGGACCTTTCTTTTATAGGGCCCAGGGGGTCCTTGCCCCTTTGGGCGGACTCCCTTACCTGCTTGGGATCGATTGGGCCTCTTCCCAATTGATATGTTTTGAACCCCCCAATCATAGGGCCGTTCCTTGGTTGCTGGGGCGGTTCTTAGGACTTATTGTCCTGGGCTTCTCTGGCGCCACTGGGTCTGGTCTCCTATAGAATGTATCGATTGATACTTAATTTGTGTCCATTGTATCTGGGACTTGCCCGGTATCATCTCATTAGTATGCTAACAACTTCTCTTTCACAGCGCTGCCTGGTCTCTGCAGCAGTCAGAAACCGGTTTCTGCCGTTGTCCCAATACATAATTGCTCTGCAAGCTGTTTGCTCTTTAATGTGTCCGTTTTCCCTGCACTCTTTGCAGTTTTCCATTTTGTGTTCGTTAGTGGCCATCTCAGGTGGCTACATCCTCAAACTATGACCCCTAGTTCTGGACTTCCCCACCATCAGGAACATCTGAATCTACCCTGTCTAATCCTGTTAGAATTATGTAAATTTCAAGAAATCCCCTCTCACTCTTCTAAACTCCAATGAATATAATCCTAACTGATTTAGGCATTGTAGCGCAGTGGTTAGCACTGCTGTTTCACAGCGCCGGGGCCCAGATTCGATTCCCGGCTTGGGTCACTGCCTGTGCAGAGTCTGCACGTTCTCCCTGCATCTGCATGGGTTTCCTCTCGGTGCTCCAGTTTCCTCCCACAGGTCCCGAAAGACGTGCTGTTAAGTAATTTGGACATTCTGAATTCTCCCTCAGTGCACCAAAAGAGGCGCCGGAATGTGGCAACTAGGGGCTTTTCAGAGTAACTTCATTGCAGTGTTAATGTAAGCCTACTTGTGACAATAAAAATTATTATTATTATTAGAACATAGAACATAGAACAGTACAGCACAGAACAGGCCCTTCAGCCCTCGATGTTGTGCCGAACAATGATCACCCTACTTAAACCCACGTAACCCGTAGACCCATAACCCAACAATCCCCCCATTAACCTTACACTACGGGCAATTTAGCATGGCCAATCCACCTAACCCGCACATCTTTGGACTGTGGGAGGAAACCGGAGCACCCGGAGGAAACCCACGCACACACGGGGAGGATGTGCAGACTCCACACAGACAGTGACCCAGCCGGGAATCGAACCTGGGACCCTGGAGCTGTGAAGCATTGATGCTAACCACCATGCTACCGTGAGTAAGCATGTCTCACCTCATATGACAGTCATATTAGTCTCACCTCATATGACAGTCCTGCCATCCCAGGAATCAGTCTGGTAAACATTTGCTGCACTCCTTCCATAGAAAGAACATCCTTCCTCAGATAAGGACACTAAAACTGCACACAATACTTCAGGTGTGCCCTCACCAATGGTCTATACAATTGCAGTAAAACATCCCTATTCCTATACTCAAATCCTCTCGCTGTGAAGGCCAATCCATTTGCTTTCTTTACTGCCTGCTGCACCTGCGTGCTTACTTTCAGTGACTGATGCACGAGGACATCTAAGTCTTGCTGTGTATCCACCTCTCTCAATTTACACCCATTCAAGTAATAATCTACCTTTCTAATGTGAGCACAGTAAGAAGTCTTATAACACCCGGTTAAAGTCCAACAGGTTTGTTTCAAACATTAGCTTTCGGAGGACTGCTCCTTCCTCAGGTGAATGAAGGAAGCACTGCTCCTTCACCTGTTGTAAGACTTCTTACTGTGCTCACCCCAGTCCAACGCCGGCATCTCCACATCATTTCTAATGTGAGATTATCCGAAGCAGATAACCTCACATTTATCCACATTATACTGCATCTGCCATGCATATCCCCACTCATCATGTGAACAGTTGGGGTCCTAGCACAGATCCCTGCAGTACTCCACTAATCACTGTCTACCAATCAGAAAGAGACACATTTATTCCAACTTTTTTTTTCCTTTCTGCGAACCAGCTTTCCATCCATCTCAAGACACTATGTGCAATCCCACGTGCTTTAACTTTACATAGTAATCTGCTATGTGAGACCTTGTTGAAAGCCTTCTGAAAGTCTAAGTAAAACATATCCACTGATTCTCTCTGGTCAACCCTACTAATTACATCTTCAAATAATTCTGGTAGCTTTGTCAAGCATGATTTCCCTTTCATAAATCCATGCTGACTTCATCTGATTATACCACTGCTTTCCAAATACTGTGCTGTGAAATCCTGTTAATGGACTCAAGCAACTTTCGTACTACTGACTTTAGGCTCAGTGTTCCATAGTTCCCTGATTTATCTCTATCTCCCTTTTTAAATAGAGATTTACATACTCTGTTATGACATCCTGGATGAGTGCCCAGTCAGTTTCAGTCGCACAGATGCCAGAATCCCAACAAAAGTGAATTACCCAATAATTTCGGTTTTCCTGAGGTCTTTAACCCCTGACTGCTCCAATGGGTTACAGACACCAGTGGCGGGATTCTCCATTGCCCGACGGCGATATCGTATCGGCAATCAGGCTGAGAATCCCTTCTGTTGGAACGGCGTTGGCGCGTCATCAGGAGGCCCTCCCCCGATGCTCCGATAGGCCGAGTTCCCGACTGCACGATTAACATGTGGTCAGAGTAGTCGGGAACCCGGCGTGGTGGCCACAGTCGGTCAGGAGCCGTGCCCCTTGCCGGGGGGGGGGGGGTACTTCCATGAGGGTTGGGGGAACTGGTGGAGGGTGGCCAGGGGTTGTCCTATCGGGCTGTATTTGGCAGGTCGTGTCCACACACAGCCGGCACCATGTTGTACGGCACCATCGGTACAGGTCGTGGCCGTGAGCATGTGCAGCCACGGACCCAGCCATTCTCCAGCTGTTCTTAGCACGGGAGCAGGGAGTTTTATCTGGCGCCGCTGCTAGCCCCTCACCGGTCCCAGAATCGGTGAGGGCTCAACGCCGATTTTTGCATCATTAAACGTCACAGCCAGGTCCCACGCCGGCATCGGCACTTAGCCGCAGAATCGGAAAATCCAGATCCAGGTTTATAAGTAAAATATTAATGCGCTATTTATTAATAACAGGAGGAAAAGATGGATATATAAAGAAATAACAGGACAATGTGGTGGCACAGTGGTTAGCACTGCTGCCTCACAGCTCCAGGAAGTCGGGTTCAGTTCCGGCCTTGAGTGACTGTGTGGAATTTGCAGTTTCTCCCCATGTCTGTGTGGGTTTCCTCCGGGTGCTCTGCTTTCCTCCCACAGTCCAAAGATGTACCCGTTAGATGGATTGGCCATGCTAAATTGCTCCTAAGTGTCCAAAACGTTAGGTAGGTTCCTGGGTTCCTGAGGATAGGTTGGAGGCATGGGCTTAAGTAGGGTGCTCTTTCCAAGGGCCGGTTAAGACTGGATAGGTCAAATGGCCTCCTTCTGCACTGTAACTCTATGGTCAACTAGTCTACCTAATTGTAAAAACCCCATCCCACCCTCCACTCAGACACACACAAGACAGCCACACAGTCAGAGTAGAAGAGGAAATAAAAAGGGGGATTCAAGGGAATAGGTTTGAGATTAATCTTTGCTGTTGTGCCTGTGGCCTCTGCAAAATGGATTTAGTCAAGAGATTCAGGTTGGTGCAGTACCGTCCTTCGACCAACAGAGGGCACAAGAGTTCCAGGAGGTGTAATCCTTTCTTTTTTTTAATAAATTTAGATTACCCAATTATTTTTTCCAATTAAGGGGCAATTTAGCGTGGCCAATCCACCTACTCTGCACATTTTTGGGTTGTGGGGGCAAAACCACGCAGACACAGGGAGAATGTGCAAACTCCACACGGACAGTGACCCAGAACCGGGATCGAACCTGGGACCTCAATGCCATGATGCAGCTGTGCTAACCACTAGGCCAACGTGCTGCCCCAGGAGGTGTAATCCGCCCATCTACTACCAGATCAATCTTCTGCCTCCTTGAGATATTACTGGGCTTTAAATCTGAGAGTTTGCATGCCTTTGGTTTGCCTGCTTTCTGTGCACAAATTTAAAGAATGCTTGTCCCAGCCTTCCAGACAGAGGATTAAAAGCTTACAGACCTGGTCAGTGACTACTTGCTTTCAGACTCCAGAAGCCCTGCGCAAACATGAGTGCTATTTGTCTTTTCATGAGGAGAGCCTTCACAGAACTGGCTTGAAGGTTTTAGAAATTGCCTGGCCGAGAGAGACAGAGCAGCAGAGAGAGGAAGGCTAGATTCTCCATTTCTGAGTCTAAGGGTGAGATTCTCCTACTCCCCGCTGGACCAGAGAATCGCTAATGGGCGGCATGAATCCCGCCGCAACCTGTCCGGTGCTGGCCTAGCCCCGGGAAGTGCAGAGGATTCCGCAACTTCTGGATGCCCCTGCTGGAGCGGTTCGCTTCGCTCTTGGAGCCGGTGTTGGGCCATCGCGCCAAGTGCGGGAGAATCCCGCGATCGGGTGGGATTCTCCGACCCCCTGCCGGACCAGAGAATCGCCGGGGAGCGGCGTAAATGCCGCCCCGCTACTCCGACGCCAGCTGCCGAATTCTCCAGCGGCACTTTTCGGGCGAGGGTGGAGATCGTGCCGTGCCAGTTGGGGCCGTTGGCAGTGGCACCCCCAGCAACTCTCCGGGCCCCGACGGACCGAGCGGCCACTCGTTTTCGGCCAGTCCCACCGGCGTGAAATAGACATGGTCCATCCCGGCGGGATCTGGCTTGGAGGGTGGCTTGCGGAGTCCTTGGAGGGGGGGGAACGCGGGGGGATCTGCCCCGGGGAGCCCCCACAGTGGCCTGACCCGCGATCGGTGCCCACCGATCTGCGAGCGGGCCTGTGCAGTGAGGCTTCACGCCGGCCTCTGTAAAGCTCCGCCATGGCCGGCGCGGAGAAGAAACCCCCTGGCATGCTCAGGAAACACGACGGCGGTACTGCGCATGCGCCAGAACACGCTGGCAGTCCTGCGCATGTGCCAACGTGCGCAGGCCCGCGGCGTCCCTTCGGCGCCGGCGCCAACCCCTCCAGCGCCGGCGTAGCCACCGGAAATGTGGAGGATTCCAGTACTTCCAGGCAGCCCGACGCTGGTGTGGTTCGTGCCGCTCTTGGCACCGGTACGGGCCACCACACCAATTGCGGGAGAATCCCGCCTTAAGTATTGACACTGGCGCAGAATTCGTAGAGCTCCACGACAGAAAAACCGGCGCCGCACCTGGACCAATTCAACTACGAGTAGCTAGCACCAGCACCAATTTGAATACAATCGATTCCAATGAGAAATGGTGTGGAATTTGCTGATTTCACGATTGACAGGAGGCTGGCAAGCTGCAGCCTCTTGTTTACACTTCACTCCCCACACATCAACCCAGCCAACAGGATGCCAGCAAGGAGAGCACCTCCACGCTTCACCGACGCCAAGCTGGAGACCCTCCTGGACGAGGTGGCGGTGAGGCAGGAGGGGGACCACCGAATTTGTGGCCCATCATCACGGCGGAGCAGGGAGCCCTGGACATGGTCGGTGGCATGGAGGAAAGGGAGGTTGCTGAGGTGAAAGTCGCTGGAGGGCAGACCAACCCTCGGAAGTAGGTGCAGTCCAGATGGGTTTTGGGCTTTTGGAACATGATGACCGCGGTAGTGGGTTTCCCCGTCGATCTGTGGCCTCCAAATAGGAATCATCAGCCACGACCGCAGTGGATAACCCTTGCCGCCCGGAAGGGAGAGCTCTTAAACATGTCAGGAATCATTGAGTGTGCCAGGATGAAGGCGCATGCACATTGCCTGGGTACCAGGCACAGACGTTTATGATCCGCAGCTGATGGTCACATATCAGCTGCACGTTCATCGAGTGGAACCCTTTTTGGTTTGTTTAGAGCGGCCTGTCATCTGCAGGTGCTCATAGGGCGATATGCATCCCATCATTCACCCGCTGGACCCGGGGCATCCATCGATGGCGGTGAACCCGCTGCCGGGGTAGCCTGGTGGACTCTCGGTCCACATGTAAATGGATGTATTGATCTGCCTGGGCATATAGGGCCTCCATAATGGCACGGATGCAACTGTGTACCAAGGTCTGTGAGATCCCGGACAGGTTCCCATTTGGCGCCTGAAAGGACCCCGTCAGATAAAAGTTCAGGACATGACGGCCATCGGGAGCGGCTGTCCACACCGCATATCCCCGTGGTGCCAGGTGTGCAATGATCTGGCAGGTATGTCACACTGTCTCCCTGCTCAGCTAGAGTCTTTGATGGCATGCCCAGTCCGGCAGGTGCTCGAATGACAGATTCTAGCGATACACGCGAGGCCTCGTGCTATGCCTCATTTGCAGCTCCTCCTCCTCGGCCTCTTGGGAAGCCGGATCTCCAATCTAGTCAGCTGTCACCTGTCCTATGCGACATGCTCCGCTGCTGCAGCTTCCTCCTCCTCGAGCAGCACCAGCTCGTACAGCTGCTGGACAACCCCAGGGCTGTGGCAAATCACAGGAAGGCACCCATTGCTGGTTGAATTCCAATATCCATTGTCTGCAAGGGGTGAAAGGCTGACATGTTAGCATGGTGTGTAGACCTGTTCTAAACCAGGTCCACCTGGCTACATGATGACCCCGGTTGGCATTGAGGCTCCGCCCCCACCTGTCCCCCTCCCATCCCTGCACCCTAGCCTCGTCAGTGGCCGGCACCATGGGGACCTCTGGCCCTGGCGCCTGTCCCTAATGCCAGGAGTACCATCGTCTGGCACTGCCCATGCCAATGGTATGCTCCGTGGCCCCTGCCCGGCGCCCCTGTGGTGGGTATAATGGGAGCTGCCTTTGGGTCCCCCTCCTGCCTCACCGCCAGTGACATAGATCCTGGCTCAGTGTCGTGGTGCTGAATATTCCGTTGATTGCATTATCACCAAAGCTAATGGGCACGATTCTCCGACAAATTTTACGCCCTCCTCGCGCCCCCTGCGATCCTCCCCCCACCCCAGCTTGGAAGAATCGCGGGCCGCCGTTTTTCACGGCGGCCCGCTCTTCTCCGACCCGGATGGGCCGAGCGGCCTGCCGTTTGTAACCGTTTCACGATGGCGGAAACCATACATGGTCGCTACTGTCGTGAAACAGGTGTGGAGATGCCCATTTGGGGCTTCTGGGTGGCCTTTTTGGAATGGAGCACCGTGACTGTGCTCGGGAGGGGACAGGCCCGCGATCGGTGCCCACCGATCGTCGGGCTGGCGTCCAAATCGGACGCACTATTTCCCCTCCACCGCCCCACAAGATCAAGCTGCCACGTCTTGCAGGGCGGCTGAGGGGAAAGATGGCCACCGCGCATGCACGGGTTCGTGCCGTCAGCGTCATGACGTCAGCCGCGCATGCGCAGTTGGAGCCGGCCAACCTGCGGATGCGCGGCTGACGTCATACAGGCACCGCCGTCGCATCATTCTCGGCGCGCCGCCTTGGCGCCAGCATCAAGGCCACGCCGCCGAGAAGAATGGAGCTCCGCTCCTAGCCCCCCGAGTGGGGGTGAATTAGGTGCGGGGAGCGGACTCCGAGACCGTCGTGAAAGTCGGCCGATTCCACGACGGCCTTAGCGATTCTCCGCAGGAGCGGAGAATCGCGCCCAATGTTTGTGTTTGTTTGGTTAACTGAATTCCAATGTCTACTGAAAGTCAGGCAATTATGTGCTAATAATAAAGATTCAAAAATAGCTTTTGTGGGACTCTTACAACTAGCAGATGGATTTCCTGTCAGTCTCTTCTGATGATGCAAAATGAAAAATAAATGTCCAATTTTGGAATTTAATTATGACAATTAAAGAAGAGGATTCTTGCATTTTTATTTTGGGGATTGTATTCTACTAATCTGTCATGCCTTGGAGATGTATTCATCCACTGGAGTGGATATTGGTTGTCCCGTTTCCTGATCCATAACAAGTGGTGCACTGATGTCCACTTCATTGCAAGGCCTGCAGCTGCTTCTTAGCCTGAAATGGCCAGTGAAAATTTCTGAACAGAGCGAGTCTGCCATATCTTTTACTTCTCAGAAAACAATTGTCATTGCTGCACCTGGAGATTAGCTGTCATTATGTGCTTTGCGTTATCCTCATTCATCCACTGTAGTTCACCGACAACTGCTCTGTCCAATCATCCAATTTTTCAGTAGAATTCATGAGGAGGTCCTTGAACAGCAGTGTGTAAAAGTAGTCACCTAGTCTAATGTATGTTTAAAATTTAATGTTGCCTGACATGTCTAAAAATGGGCATATGCTGAAATACAGATTCAGTGCAGGCTATCCCCATGTTACATTTGTCATTGCTGTTCCTGTTTTACACCCCAAAATTGGATGCAGTGTCTATCGGTTTCTACCCTAATATACTAATTTATTGATATTTAACAATACAAAGGATGCTCCAATGAAACTTAGAGACTTTGTTTATTTTAAACAGGAATATTATATAAATCTCCCACTGACGCTTTAATTGCCTGTCCCATATTTCTGACGAATTCTTTTAATACTTCAAGCTTGCCAGTGAAGAGTCCACATTTCATTGAGTGCTGCATGGATCTTTTCAAAAAGTAAGTAAGCTACTTACCGGTTTAATGATACTGAATGTCTGAACCTTTACAAAACAATTCTTTATGAATTAATAGACCTTATTAACAATTAATCAGTTCTACAGTTTATGGCATCAAGATGAAGCGATGGTTTGAGTTTGAATTGAATAAAGAATGTGAATAGATTTTTTGCGCACACCCATGTGAAGAGGTATAATAAGAGAATCACTTTTTTCATAAAAGCATTTCGAGACACTGCTAGCCAACTTGGGTAGGAATAGTAGAGGATTAAGTACAGACCTCCTGTTTGATCTCTCAATTGAATATTGGAGACAATTCATAGAAGGAACAAAGACTATCTTCGTGTGGCTGGGGAGGTCAAAGAAGAAATGGTAATTATTCAAGCACACAGTAAATCAATCCATATTAGAAAGAGAGAGATAAGCTTCAGCTTTAGGTGGAAAGTTATCAGAATTTTAGTTCTAAGGAAAATATTTTTAAAAACAACTTGTATTGTTACAAGGCACCACAAAACACTTCACAGCCAATGAAAAAATGTTTCAAGTGCAGTCATTCTTGTCATGTAAGAAAAGATGGCATTTAATTTGCACCGGGCAATCAGAAAAATAATCTAATGAATTATTCTATTGTCGGTTGAGGAGATTTGTTGCCCAGAACACCAGGAGAACCTCTCTGCTCCTCTACGAATAATGATATTAGATCATTTGCATCCATCTTACGTGACAGATGGGACCTTGCTTTAAAGCTTCATCCCATGGCAGAAGGTGGTAGATACCATTCTGTTTAAATTCATTTACATCACTCAATCGGTCCTATTCTTTCACAGGATTTGGTGTTGAAGGTGAGGTCTCTCTCTAATTGCCCTTGAACAGGTGCTGATGAGTCACCTTCTTTAACTGCTGTTGTCCATGTGGCGCTAGTCCACCCACAGTGCTATTAGGCAGGGAGTTTCAAGATTTCGACCTGCGACAATGAAGGAATGACGAGTTCCAAGTCAGGGTGGTATGTGACATGGAAAGGAACTTGTAAATGCCTGGTTCTCCAAACCATCTGCTGCCCTTGTCCTACTAGGTGGTACAGATTGCAGGTATGGAAGGTGTTGTCAAAGAATGCAAATGGGTTGCTGCAGTGCATCTTGCAGATTGCACACACTACTGCTACTGTGTATTTGTGGTAGAGGGAATGAATGTTGGAGATGTTGGAAGGGGTGCCAGTCAAGCAGGCTGCTTTGTGCTAGATGGTGTCAAGCTTCTTAAGAGTTTTTGGAGTGGCACTCATCCAAGCAAGTAGAGAGTATTCTACCCTGCTCCTGATTTGTGACTTGTAGATGGTGGACAGGTTTTGAGGAGTGCCATGTGTCATGTGAGAATACCTTTACGAAATGGGTGTTTATAAATACGTATGTATATAAATATCTGTAGTGAGAGTACCTTTAAGAAATGGGTGTTCACTACTGCAGTGATGTCAGAGAGTGGGTGGAGCTGGGCTTTCTGTCAGCTTTTTACTTTTGTTTTTGAGCCAGCTGCAAGATGTGTTTTAGTTTCATTTTTAGTGTTGGAGCTGAAGCCAGACCAAGCAGGTGTACTGCTATGCTCTCTGCCATTAAAAGACTATCTCTTGATCATTTGGTGAATTCAGAATTAGAAATGTTTTCAGTAGTGACTTTATCCTGATGTGCTTCTGATAAAGGTTTTGTTTTTAAGTCGTATGGATGTTAAAAAGGAAAGCTTAAAGGTTTACTTAGCGTTGTGGTCTTTGGGGGTTGTATTTGAATTAATGGTTGCTAAGATGTTCACTGTATGTTTTAAAAAGGTTAACTTGAGTTCATAGAATCAACATTGTTTTGCTTAAAAAAATTACTTTTAGATTTCTACTGCACCACACCTGTAGAATGGGCCATGTGCTCCCCATACCACAATCTAGTAAAAGTCGTGGAACAGGTGATCTCCATGATATACTTTGGAGTTCTCTAAACCCTGGTCCACAACAGTGGTCACTGTTGGGGGTGGTGAGTGTGGTCGCTGGTGGAGGAGCTGAAAGGAGTCCCCGGTTGGGATAGGTGAGTGTGGTTGCTAGTGGGGGTGGAATAGTGGGCCATGTGCTCCCCATACCACAATCTAGTAAAAGTTGTGGGTCAAGTGAACTCCATGATACACTTTGGGGTTTTCTAAACCCTGGCCATGACACATGTGAGAGTACCTCTAAGAAATGGGTGTTTATAAAAATATCTGTAGTGAATATCACTTTAAGAAATGTTTGTCTGCTCAAGTGGTTGCAGTGATGTCAGAGTGTGGGTGGGGGTGAGCTCTGGCTCTGCTTTTTAGTTTCACTTAGAGGAAAAGCTTGGGTGTGTCTGTTTTTCAGTTTCGTTTTCGTATTGGAGCTGCAGCCAGCCAAATAAGGCGTAATTTTGATCTCTCTGGCATCTAAAGACGAACTGTAGATCATTTGGTGAATTCAGAGTGATAACTGCTCTCTTTAGAGAATTTAAACCAGATGTGCTTCTGTAAAAAGTTTTTTTTGTCTTATGGGGTTGCTTTTGAATTGATGGTTGCTAAGATGTTCACTGTATGTTTTAAAAAGGTAGAATATACATTGTTTTGCTTTTAAAAATACTTTTAGATTTCTGCTGCACCATACCTGTAGAGTGGGCTATGTGCTCCCCATACCACAATCGAGTAAAAGTAATTGGTCAGGTGCTCTCCATGATATACTTTGGAGTTCTCTAAACCCTTGCCCAAGGCAAATTGGGGACTCGAGGGGGATAAAAGACTATCTATTGTGTTGGCTTTGCAAACTTAAAGAAGGTGAGGGGTGAGCATATTGTGGTAGATTTTCAAGTGTGGTGTTTTAGTTTAAGTAGGGAGTGTGTTGTGGAAAATGACTCTTTCAGAGGCTCAGATATTTTTGGGGGTGGAGATGTTCACATGCAGCACCTTAAGGACAGAGATTAAAAACAGACAGTTAGATTTGGCAAAGGCATTGCATTTAATATTACCTGCCAAGGTGCGAAAAGAAGAGTTATTTACAGAGGTAGCTGAACATTTAAAATTTCCTGAGATACAGTCTGGCGCATTAGAAATGGCAAAACTTCAGTTATAAATCAAGTAACTTGAATATCAAAAAGAATTAAAGCAGCTTGAATACGAAATGAGAGCAAAAGAAAGAATAGCCCCAGCAGAACAAAAAGAGAGATAAAGGAAGATACAGATCAGGGAAAAAGAAAAGTGAGAGAAAGTGATAGAGCGGAAAAAGAAAAAGCGAGAGAATGAGATAGAGAGGAAAAAGAAAAGGAGAAGAAAGGATAAAAGAAAGAATGGCCCAAGCAGAACAAAAAGGAAGACAAAGGGAATACAGATCAGGGGAAAATAAAGAAATAGAGAGAGAGAAGAAAAAGAGAGAAGACAGGGAAAGAGAGAGAGAGTTTGAACTTCGGAAAATGGCCATGAAACATGACAGTCAGTTAAGATTGGCAGATGGAAAGAAAAACGTACAGTTGGAGGATAGTGATGAGGATGAAACGAAAGAGCTTCATAGTCGAAGGCTTGCTGGGGATCTATTTAAGTATGTCCACGCATTGCCAAGGTTTGATGAGAAGGAGGTTGAAGCCTTTTTCATTTCAGTTGAGAAGGTAGCTAAACAAATAAAATGGCCACAGGAGATGTGGGTATTACGATTCAAAAAAAGTTGGTAGGTAGAGCTAGTGAAGTGTTTGCATCACGATCAGAGGAGGTATCTGAGACATATCAGGAGGTGAAAAAATCCATCTTAGGTGCATATGAACTAGTGCCTGAAGCCTACAGACAAAGGTTTAGAAATTTCAGGAAAGAACCTGGTCAAACATACATGGAGTTTGAAAGGATCAAACAGAGTAATTTTTCTAGGTGGAGAAGGGCTTTGAAAATAGACAAAATGTACGAAGCTCTCAGAGAAATTATACTTCTGGAGGAGTTTGAAAATTCAATTCCTGATGTAGTGAGAACTCTTGTGGAAGAGCAGAGGGTTAATACTGTGAGATTAGCAGCAGAAATGGCAGATGATTATAAATTAGTTAATAAATCAAAGTTTGGTTTATGGCATCAGTTTCAGCCTGTGAGGTATAAAAACTGGGGACATGAGAAAAACACGAGATAATAAGGAGAGTATCTCTGATTAAAAAGGAAATCCAGGAGGGTGCAAGAGATATGAAAAGTTTCAAATGTTTTCACTGTAATAGACTAGGTCTTGTAAAGTCACAATGTTGGTGGTGGAAGAAAAGCACTGGGAAGGCTGATACGGTAAAACAGGATAAGACAGTGGGGTTTGTTACAGTGGTAAAGGAAAGCCCAAGTGAGGCGAAGGGGGTGCAAAAGATTGTACAGCCTGATCAAGAGGTGATTGATAAGAAGGTGCCAGATCTTGTTAAAGAATTTACTTGTATGGGTAAAGTTTACTCATGTGTATCAGGAGGAGCAGGTAAAGCAGTCACAATTTTAAGAGATATGGAAGCTAGTCAACCTTTGATGGTAAAAGATGAGGGGTTATGTTGTTTGGGAGGAATATTGCCAGAAAAGGTGGTAATATGTGGAATTCAGGGTGAAAAGAGTAGTGTTACATTATATAAGGTAAGGTTGGAAAGTCCAGTGATGAGTGGTGGTGGTAGTAGGACTGATAGAGAAACTATCTTGTCCAGGAATACAATTTATCTTGGGTAATGATATAGCTGGATCACAGGTGGGAGTGATGCCGATTGTGGTTGATAAGCCAGTGGAAAATCCGACAACTGAATTGTTGAAGGATGAATATCCTGGGATTTTTCCGGATTGTGTAATAACAAGGTCGCAAAGTCACAGGTTAAGACGAGAGGAGAAATCAGAGTGAAGATAAAGATGAAGTGCCATTCTCAGAGACAATTTTTGATCAGATGGTTGTAAAAGAACAGGTGGAGGATGAGGCGGATATTTTAAGTTCAGGAAAATTGGCGGAGTTACAACGGAAAGATGTAGAAATAAACCAAATGTACCTGAAAGCAAACACGGAAGAGGAATTTGAGTGTATACCAGAGTGTTATTACATAGAAGTGATGTCCTGATGAGAAAATGGAGACCTTTACATTTGCAGGCGGATGAAAACTGGGCAGAGGTTCATCAAGTTGTATTGCTGGTCAGCTATAGAAAGCGGTGTTGCGAGTAGCACATGAGGTACCAGTGGGAGCTCATTTGGGAGTAAGGAAAACTCAAGCTAAAATCCAAAACATTTTTATTGGCCTGGACTACATAAAGATGTAGTTAAATTTTGTCAATCATGTCACACATGTGAAGTGATAGAGAAATCTCACGCAGTTATAAAACCAGCGCCCATAATACCCATTCCAGGATTTGAGGAACCTTTCACAAGGGTCCTAATTGATTGCAAAGGACCGCTTCCAAAAACGAAAAGTGGGAATCAATATCTTTTGACTATAATGGATGTGTCTACTATGTTTCCAAATGCCATTCTAGCATGCAATATTATAGCTAAAAAGATTGTGGAGGAGTTACTTAAATTCTTTACTAGATATGGACTACCCACAGAAATACAATCGGATCAAGGATCAAATTTTACCTCAAAGTTATTCAAAGAAGTTATGGATAGCTTAGGAATAAAACAATTTAAATCAACTGCGTACCATCCAAAATCGCAGAGTGCGTTAGAAACAACATTAAAGACAATGTTAAGGGCATTTTGTCAAGATTATCCAGAGGATTGGGATAAAGGAATTCTATTCGTACTGTTTTCAATTAGAGATGCACCGCATGAGTCAACCAAATTCAGTCCTTTTGAACTCATTTTTGGTTAAGAGAACTACTTAAATTGATTGAGGAAAAATTGGTGAGTGAGCAGTCGGAATTACATTATTGGATTGCGTGTCAAATTTTAGGGAACAATTAAATAGAGCTGGTGAATTGGCTAGACAACATTTAAAAGGTGCATAACGTGTGATGAAAGCGTAGCAGACAAGAAATCCAAAGTTCGTAGTTTTGCCAGTGGAGATAAAGTTTTAGTATTGTTACCAGTGGTAGGTGAACCTTTAAATGCAAGGTTTTGTGGACCTTATCAGATTTAAAGGAAATTAAATAAGGTGAATTATGTGGTAAGCGCCAGATAGAAGGAAAATGCACCGAGTGTGTCATGTGAATATGCTTAAAAGGTACTTCGAAAGGGAAAGAAAGCAAAATGAGGAGGTTTTAATGATTCTAAGTCAAACTGATGAACCAAATCCAGATGACTGTGAATTTGACATACCTCAAATTAAATTGGAAAACGAGGATGTTCTTAAAAATTGGGATAAATTGTTGAGTTACCTTCCAGAGGAAAAACAGACTGACCAGAAAGAGTTATTGATATCACATGGGCAAGTTTGTGGAGATAAGTTGGGAAGCACTAAAATGGCTCTACATGATGTAGATGTGGGAAATGCTGTTCCAATTAAACAACATCTATACAGACTTAACCCTTGAAAATTGGCACAGGTTAACAAAGAGATTGAAAGTATGTTTAAAAATGGCATAATTGAAATGGGTTGCAGTCAATGGAGCTCACCCATAGTGATGGTACCAAAACCAGATGGTACTCAATAGCTGTGTGTGGACTATAGAAAGTTTATTGCAGTTACAAGAACGGGCTCTAATCCTATCCCTCGCTTGGAGGATTGCATTGAGAAAGTGGTACAATTCGCTTTTATTTCCAAATTGGATTTACTTAAAGGTTACTGGCAGGTACCTTTATCCGAAAGGGCGAAGGAGATTTCAGCTTTTGTGACTCCCGATGGTATATACCGATTCAAAGTTATGCCATTTTCCATGAAAAACGCCCCAGCCACATTTCAACGGTTAACTAACAAAGTCGTTTCAGGATTACACAATTGTGCGGTATACATCGACGATCTGGTAATTTTTAGCCAGACATGGACATTTGAAACATATGATGGAGTTATTCGATCGACTTCAGGAGGCGGGTTTGGTGATAAACCTAGTCAAAAGTGAATTTGGAAAAGCCCAAGTCACTTTCCTTGGCCATACAATTGGACAGGGTCGAATGGTCCCATGGGATGTGAAAACACGCGTTATTGGACAGTTTCCAATACTCTTGACACGAAGGGAAATAATGCGATTTCTTTGTACGAGTTGATTTTACTGGAAATTTGAACCGATTTTTAGCAGTATGGTCGCTCCATTGGCGGACTTGCTTAAGAAGCGTAACGAATTCCAGTGGACAGCGGAGTGTCAACAGGCATTTGACGTCCTGAAGGCTGTGTTAACCACTGCTCCTGTGTTAGCCATCCCAAATTACACAAAACCATTCAAAGTGGCTGTTGATGCGAGTGATGTGGGTGTAGGTGCGGTGCTTCTACAAGATGACAACAAAGCTAGAGCAGCCTGTTGGTTATTTTTCAAAGAAATTGAATTCTCACCAGAAGAAGTATTCTGCGATTGAGAAGGAGACTTTAAGCTTGGCGCTGGCTTTGCCACATTTTCTAATTTATGTGACCAGCAATCCGTCTGGCACAATTATCTATACTGATCAAAAGCCATTGGCGTTTTTGGAGCAATTCAGGAATAACAATACCAGACTGTTTCGATGGAATTTATTGTTGCAGCCATTTCATTAAAAAATAATGCATGTGGCAGGACGAGAAAACGTGAGAGCTGATGCTTTGTCTCGAACGTGATGACGAGAAGCCGGTTCGGTGGAGGAAGAAGAACTAAAATGGACTATGTCACTATACCTGTTTGTGTGTGTTGTTTTTTGAAACAAAAAAATATATTTACTGTATGCACTTCTTAAAGGATAGTGAAAAGGAGAAAAATGAAACCATCTTGAAGTTGATGGTTTATTTGTTTTCTTGGGGGGAGGTGTCATGGGATGTTTGTCTGCTCAAGTGGCTGCAGTGATGTCAGAGTGTGGGTGGAGCTGAGCTCTGGCTCTGCTTTTTAGTTTCACTTTGAGAAAAAGTTTGGGTGTGTCTGTTTTTTAGGTTCATTTTAGTGTTGGAGCTGCAGCCAGCCAAATAAGGTGTAATTTTGATCTCTCTGCCATCTAAAGACTATCCCTAGATCATTTGGTGAATTCAGAATGATAACTGCTCTCAGACGAGAATTTAAACCTGATGTGATGCTGTAAAAAGAGTTTTTGTCTTATGTATGTTAAAAGGAAAGTTTAAGGATTACTTAGAGTGTTGTATTCTTTGGGGGTTGTATTTGAATGAATGGTTGCTAAGATGTTCACTGTATGTTTTAAAAATGTCAACTGAGTTCATAGAATAAACATTGTTTTGCTTAAAGAAATTACTTTTAGATTTCTACTGCACCACACCTGTAGAGTGGGCCATGTGCTCCCCATACCACAATCTACTAAAAGTCATGGGACAGGTGATCTCCATGATATACTTTGGAGTTCTCTAAACCCTGGTCCACAACAGTGGTCACTGTTGGGGGTGGTGAGTGTGGTCGCTGGTTGGGGAGGTGAATGTGGTCCGCGGTTGGGATAGGTGAGTGTGGTTGCTAGTGGGGGAGGTGAGTGTGGTCGCTGGTGAGGTGGTGCCATGTTGTGGTGTCCGTGCCCCTGCGCATCAGAGAACCCCACCCTAGTTGCTGAAACATGTGGCTATTAAACCATCCCATGCTCGCTGGCCCTGCCGGTGGTGACGGGCTGCCTCCCGCCCATGTCCAGCCCCCATGTCCCTCCTCTCCCCCTCCTCGTCTGGAGAGGCCTGCCCCTCTTCCTGATACTCCTTGTCCCCCTCCTCTACACCCAGCACATTGCCCCTCTGCTGGACTGTATTGTGGATGACGCAGCAGACCACAATGATGCGGCTTACCCTCCTTGATTCATACTGGAGGGCTCCGCCAGAACGGTCCAGGCACCTGAAGCACATCTTCAGGATCCCAAAGCACCATTCTACCACACTCCTGGTCGCACAATGGGCCTCACATTATCGGGTCTCCGCGCCGGTCTGTGGCCTCCGTATAGGTGCCATCAGCCAAGACCGCAATGGGTAACCCGCTCAGCAACCAGCCCTGCAGCCGGGGGCGGGTGTGTCCCTCAAACATGTCGGGGATCACAGATTGTGCCATCACGAAGGAGTCAAGCACAATGCCCAAGTACCGGGTGAAGACGTGAAGTATCTTCATCTGGTGGTCACAGACCGCCTGCACATTCATCGTGTAGTAACCCTTCCTGTTCATGAACACCATCCTGTTATATGATAGTGGCTGCAGGGCGACATGCACACCATCGATGACCCCCCCTGGATCATGGACATCCTGGTGATGACAGCGAACCCCGCTGCCCGTGCATCCTGGTGGGCGCAGCCCACGGGGAGCTAGATGTACCAGTCCGCAATGGCATACAGGGCATCAGTCACGGCACAGCTGCACCTGTGCACCGACGCCGGGGAGATGCCGGACGTGTCCTCACTCGGTGATTGGAACGACCCCGTCACATATAAGTTTAGGGCGATGGTAAATTTTCGGTTATCGGGAGAGGGTGTCCTCCCCCAGTCCCACGCAGTGCCAGGTTTCCCGGCTCATCCTCAGTCTCCACCTGCATGCTCTGTCCGGGAGCTGCTGGAACGACATGTGGCGCTAGTACATAGGGGGCCTCATCAGGTGCATCTGTGGCACCACCTCTTCCTCCCTCCCCTCCTCCTCCTCCCCCTTATCATCCTGCAGCTCCCCCTTGTATGGTTCCTCCTCCTCCTCCTGCTCGGCCTGTCGCGACTTGCAGCTTGAGCAGCTGGCACATGCCCCTCTGCAGCCCGCTCCTTTTTTGTGGCCTCCACCTGCCCTTTGAGCCGCCCCCAATCACTTTCCCAAAGGGCGACATTCAGGGGAGCAGCACCCGCCATGGCGGCCAACATCGCTGGGTGGAGGCCAAACATTGTGATCTGCAGGGGGTGAGGGGAAAGGGAATGTTATCATGGGGCATACAGCCATCCACAACCAGGTGCCATAGACTACATGGTCGCTCCAGTAGTCACCGTGTGCCCTAGCCATGCATGCCCCCCCACCGCTGTTCCGTCGGGGCTTCCGCACCTATTGTCCGTCCCTCCTGCCAGGGTCACTGTTCCATGGCACAGCCCTCACCGTGGGCTGCCGTGGGTGTGGCCCTGCATCTCCACCCCTGGTAGGTGCTGCTGGCTTGGTGGGTGGCCAGCGAGGGGCCCGGCACACACCCAAACGATCGTGATGCCTGTGATAGGCCAGCGCCTGGTGTAGCTGCCCATTGGCAAGGCTGCTGTAACGGTGGCCATTACGAGAGCATCGCCCTGTTGTGGCGTGTGGTTCCCGGCCACTCAGCCTTTCCCCCACCCTCTTTCCCGACACTGCCCCGACCCTTATAGGCTCCCCCCCACCCACAGCAGCCATGGCCTGGTGCAGGTGTCCATTGACATGGCCGCCTTAAAGGAGGCTGGCGCGAGGGTATCGGCGTCTCATGGCAGGTGGTTCCTCGCCGTTCAGCCTGTCCCCCCACCTTCCCCGACACTCCCCCCAATCCGACATCAGCCATGGCCGTCCCCCCCACACCGACCCCTACCTCCTCCGGATGTCTCATCAGCCAGTATGACTGGTTGATGATTTTTTATAGGTGGTTAGAACCACGCTGTCATGACTTTGGAACATGCCGTCGGGACTTCGACCCATCTGGGGCAGCATTGTTAGGGGCCTGGAGAACCAACTCCAGCAATTTTTCAGGCCGTGCGGTATCTGCCCCAATTGTATGATTTTCTTTGGCTGCAGAGAATCGAAAAACAGCCTATTGGTAAATGCCTATTCTCGGAGAATCCAGCCCCGGGTTTCCACTGAAGTTGTCCTGGTCTCTGTTGGCAGTAGCCTGGAGAAACATTGGAAAGTGACTGAAAATAGTTGTTTGCGTTGTTCTTCTAAAGATTCTGCCAGTCTTCTACGGGCAACACGGTAGCATGGTGGTTAGCATAAATGCTTCACAGCTCCAGGGTCCCAGGTTCAATTCCCGGCTGGGTCACTGTCTGTGCGGAGTCTGCACGTCCTCCCCGTGTGTGCGTGGGTTTCCTCCGGGTGCTCCGGTTTCCTCCCACAGTCCAAAGATGTGCGGGTTAGGTGGATTGGCTATGCTAAATTGCCCGTAGTGTCCTAAAAAGTAAAGGTTTGGAGGGGTTGTTGGGTTACGGATATAGGGTGGATACGTGGGTTTGAGTAGGGTGATCATTGTTCGGCACAACATTGAGGGCCGAAGGGCCTGTTCTGTGCTGTACTGTTCTATGTTCTATGTTCTTCTTGCAAAATTACAATAGAATTTGGGCATATCCCGCTACAGAAATGTAGGATCAAGGTATTTACATCAATTATACCGATTTTAGAATATTTACTGCTTTTCATGAATCATCAATATATCTGGCTAACAGAAATTCAAATATCTGGAATGATACTTACTCAACATTCTTCAATTGTTGACAAAAAAGAATAACCTTTCAAGAGAATACTGTTTCATATTTGTACAAAAAGGTCATTGTTTTATCTTTGATTATTCTTTTACCTTTACTTTTTAGCACTAATGTCAGTAGTTCCACGGAGTACAACATAGGAGGACAGTACACTAATTCATCACTTGAGGGGTGCTGTGGAATGATGGATTCCCCCACATTCAGCTGCTATCAGATCTCTTTTTAAAACAAAAAAAAGAATTTGGAGAAATATAATCTCTTTTAATTTGCAGCTGCATTGTTGATTTAATTGCATTGATTAGCCATCCATACGAAGTATGTCTAACCCACTCTGTCCACTACCCATTTCTCCACTACACACTGTTTAGGAAAAACATAAGGCCCCAAAGTCTATGATTTAAAACTCATTAACAATTGATGCAACTTGACGAAAGAAACAGTGATGCAATCCACCTTATAAAACGCATGAATCGTACTGCAGCTATCTCCGCATTAATATTTTCCCATTGTTTCTGACATGATGCCCATTTCTTTCAGGTTGAAATTGGAACTCAGGCAGACCAATTGGATAGGGCATTTGCTTTCTTTGGGCAGGACATTGGTGGGTTCTGTGAAAATTCATTGAAAACCTTTTCTAGGAATTTCTTTTGGGATTCTCCCACTATGTCACCGACAGAAAACTTGGCAGAAAATTACCAGCCCGAGGAAGGCAGATTGGTAGGCGGGAGGAGCCTATAAAATAGCAGCGAACTGTACGGCTCTGAATCCCTGATGTGATCTCACCACTGAGACATGTTACCAGCAATGGGACTAGATGAAGATGCCTGCTTCAAGAAGACAGCCAGCAAACTTCCATAATCAAAGCCCCAATTAGAGACCATTTTGCTTGGCAGTTTGAATTTTGTCGAAGGCAGAGGGGGAGGCTGCCAGCTTAATGGAGGCAGCTTCTGTGCAGTAGCCTGGTTGGCCATCGGAAGACAGAGGTTCTAAGGCATAAAAAGGTTTTTTTTTTGCAGGGAATTCAGCCCCTGCAGCCACAACAATCACCCTGGTGAGGTTCTCCCACCAACACTTGATACTGAATTTTTCTTTTTATTTAGACTTTTATTTAGACTTGCGTGCTTTAGGCTGGAGGTTGCTGGACATGGCACTGTTGAGGTTTCACAGATTCCAGCCCTCTGTTTGGGGCAGTAACCTCACCTACAATCCTTAATTAAACACAACAGGCCCACAGGCAGCCGATTATGAAGCTGCCTGTTGTAAAATAGTTGAAAAGTGTGGCCTTAAAATTTGCTTTTCTCCCCTATGTCGAGGCTCTTGGTAGAATTTAGGTCTCTTTACACATTTAAAAGCACATTTCAATACATTTCTGCTGAAGTTACAAATGAGGTAGAATGGGAGAACCTTCAACAAAAGCTTGTCCTAGTCAACCATCCTCCCACATTCTCCATCCACAATTTGCCTTTTGCTGGATCCACTAAAAGATTTTTAAAAATCCACTCATCACTGTAATTCTGTACTGATTGCTATTCCAAAACTAGGCATTAACTCCAAAATCCATTCATTCTTAGGACCTATAATAGAAGTCACACGTAGTAAATAACTTACCCTTCCTCCCAGCACTCCGACCAAACTGCATCTCTGCCACCATAGGCACAATGCATATAAGCATGTCAGCAGATTATCGGTAAATATAAGAAAAGTGTCATGTAACTGTACAAATGAACCAATTGTACAATAAATGAAATAAAGCCTGCTGAAACTCATACATTGAATAAAACGGAATTTCCTCTGCCATTTTAGGGAGTTTGCTAACAGCTGAGTCACAGATATACTGATCCAGAATTTCCATAACTTCTTAGAGCCTTCATTTATTTTAACTATCAACATGAGCAATGGGGCTAACCTTGATTGAGAATTCCCATTTCTTGGCCCTTAGAGCCTAGTGTAATACTGGAATCAGAAGCACCACTAAATAAATAGTTTACTGGCCTCTTAGGGTGGCTGCACCCCCCACTTGGGTGCCCTGGAGACTTCCACAAAGTTTTTTTAAACAATTAATACGATCCCCTTACAAAGACCATCATTCCTCTGTTTTGTGTGGCTGCACCAGCTCTCCACCTGAAGCTAGCATCTAGAGGTTGGATTTTCCAGTAGGCTGAGCAGACATGAAATAGAGATGTGCCCAGTATGCTTCTGTGAGACCAGATGTTCAAAATGCATGGCTCTTGGAATTCTGGGTCATTGTACGCTCTTCACATTTACTCCAGAAATTCTCCTAGGTGTCTGTGGGAGCAGGTGTACATTCTTAATCTGTTGTGTCCACTACAGATAGAACATAATCTTGGTCTTCCCATCAAGGACGGAAATATAAGAATAAAGTATGATGTCAGGTGTGCCCCCTTTCACCTCATTGACAAGTCTTTGCCTCAAACTACAAACGGCTGGCCAGAAGCCCTGGAAATTCCTAGGTTAAATTATTATTCATCAGCATTTCTACATCTTAATACTGATTTTTGCATCAAAGGAACTGAGTATTTTCTGAAGGCAAGGACCAGGAAACTATGCCCTATTGCCTGAACATTAACCAAATACACAAACCTTTCTAACATTTAAGTCCGTCCCTCCCAAGACAGTATATTTTGGTTTTCCTTTTCATAAAAGCACATATACATGGGTTGATTTTTCATAAACTCTCCTATGGTAAGGTGTCTCGCTAACTGGAAATGCACATTAGAAAATCATGGGCGTCCATTGCTCGTGATTTTCCCGATGAAATTACAGTGTGCGAGGTACCTCGCTACAGGTGAGAACTGACAGATGTTACCCTATGTTGTACATTGACTAATAATTGCTTTTAACTATGGAATGTATTTTCAGATTTTATGACCAATTTGAAATGTTTGAAATGTATTTATAGCATTTGTAACTTAAAAATAGAGATGAGAGGTGGTCTAACGTGTAATATGAAGAAGGTTATTTGTGTCTTAATGGAATTGCTTTCTATATTAAATGCATCTGCTCTGATTTTCTTTTTTTTTAATAAACATTTTATTGAGGTATTTTTCTGGCATTGTAACAGCAGCAATATAAACAATGTACATGAAAATATAAACAAGGTTCAAATACCACCTCCCTCCCCAACAGGTCCCACCATTAATTAACCCCCTAATCTACGCTAACCTGTCCCCCCCTCCCCCCCTTCTGCTGACAATTAATTTTACGTGAAGAAGTTGATGAATGGTTGTCACCTCCGGGCGAACCCCAACAGTGACCCTCTCAAGGCCAACTTAATTTTCTCCCAACAGAAAGCTAGCAATGTCCGATAGCCAGGTCTCCGACTTCGGGGGCTTTGAGTCCCTCCATGCTAGTAGTATCCGCCTCTGGGCTACCAGGAAAGCAAAGGCCAGAACGTCTACCTCTTTGTCCTCCTAGATTCCCGGATCCTGCGATACCCCGAAAATCGCCACCTTTGGACTCGGTGCCACCCTTGTTCTTAATACCTTGGACATGACATCAGCAAACCCCTGCCAAAATCCCCTCAGCTTTGGACATGCCCAGAACACGTGGACATGGTTCGCTGGTCCCCCCGCACATTTTGCACACCTGTCATCCACCCCAAAGAATCTTCTTTTCCGGGCCACTGCCATGTGGGCCCGGTGAACGACCTTGAATTGAATCAGGCTGAGTCTGGCACAAGTTGCAGTCATATTGACTCTACTTAACGCGTCCGCCCAAAGGCCCTCCACTATTTCTCTCCCCAGCTCATCCTCCCAATTCGCTTCAGTTCCTCGGTCTGCGTCTCCTCTGATCTCATAAGTTCCTTGTAAATGTCAGAAACGCTCCCCTCTCCTATCTATCATTTGGAAACTACCCTGTCCTGAATCACCCTTAGCGGCAGGAGTGGGAAGGTTGATACCTGTCTACGCAGAAAGTCCCGCATCTGCAGATATCTAAATTCATTTCCCCCCGCCAATGCAAACTTCTCCCCCAGCGCCCTCAGACTCGGAAAGCTCCCCTCTATAAACAAGTCCCCCATCCTTTCAATCCCCGCTCTCCACCATATTCGTAACCCCCCGTCCATCCTCCCAAACCGGTCATTATCGCAGATTGGGGACCAGACCGATGCTCCCACTGCTCCCACATATCTGCTTCATTGCCCCCAGACTCTCAGGGCCGCTGCCGCCACCACGGGGCTGGTGGAATACCGTGCCAGCGAGAACGGCAGAGGCGCCATTACCAGCGCCCTCAAAGTTGTGCCCTTCCAAGAAGCCACCTCCATCCGCATCCATGCAGACGCGCCCCCCCCCCCCCCCCGCCACCCCCCCCCCCACCCCCCCCCCCCCCCCCCCAAACCAGCCACTTCCTAATCATGGCTATGTTAACTGCTCAGTAATAATTCCTAAAGTTCGGCAGCGCCTGGCTGCCCTCTCCCCGGCTCCACTGAAGCATTACCTTCCTCACTTGTGGGGACTTGCCCCCCCCCCCCCCCCCCCCCCCCCCATAGGAAGCCCTCAATAACTTTATTGACCCGCTTAAAAAAGGACCGCGGAATAAAGATGGGGAGACATTGAAATACCAACAGGAATCTCGGGAGGACCGTCATTTTCACTGTTTGGACTCTCCCAGCTGGAGACAACGGGAGCACATCCCATCTCCAGAAATCATCTTTCATCTGATCAACCAACCGGGCCAAGTTCAATTTATGTAGCCAGTCCCAATCCCGCGCCACTTGAATACCAAGGTAACTGAAACTGTCCCCTACCAATCTAAACGGCAGTTCCCCCAGTTGCCTCTCCTGACCCCTTGCCTGGACCGCAAGCATCTCGCTCTTCCCCATATTAAGTTTATACCCCGAGAACCGGCCAAATTTCCCTAAAATTCCCATGATTTCTTCCATCCCCTCAATTGGATCTGAAACATACAGAAGCAGGTCATCCGCATACAGCAAGACTCTGTGCTCCACCCCACCCCCCAGGACCACACGTGGCTTTACAACCCCCTTCCAGCTCCTTGAGGGCCTCAGAGCAATTGCCAGCGGCTCTATAGCCATCGCAAACAACAGTGGGGAGAGGGGGCATCCCTGTCTCGTCCCCCGGTTCAGTCTAAACTAGTCCGAAGTCGTCCGTACACTTGCCACAGAAGCCTGGTACGGCAACCTGACCCAGTCAATAAAACCCCTCCCAAAACTGAACCGTCCCAGAACCTCACATAAATAATCCCACTCAACCTGGTCAAAATCTTTTTCCGCATCCATTGCGACCACTACCTCCACCTCCCTACTTTCCGGGGCATCCGTGCTAACCACAATGTAACAGCCTCCTTACATTGGCCAACAGCTGCCTGCCCTTAACGAACCCCGTCTGATCCTCCACAATGACGTTTGGTACACAATCCTCAATCCTGGAGGACAACATTTTACATTCAACAAGGATATCAGCCTGTAAGACTCACATAGCTCGGGGTTCTTGTCCCGTTTCAGGATAAGCAAAATCGTGGCCTGTGACATTGTCTGGGGCAGAACCCCTCTTTCCCTTGCCTCATTAAACACCTTCATCAGCACCAGTCCCAATATCCCGGAGAAGTTTTGTAGAACTCCTCTCACCACTGCCTTCAGCGCTTCCCAGACCACTGCTGCTGAGACCTCGCCCGAATCATTTGCCTGCAGGTAATTTTGTATGTATTTCCCCAGCCTCTTGCACACCGCTTCGTTCGCCAGCAGCCCTACATCTAACCTCCATTGCGGGCGCTGATTGCTTTCTTTGCTAACCTGCAGGTCAACACATTGTGGAGCATGGTCTAAGATTGTGATCGCCGAGTACCCCGTGTCCACCACCCCCGCCAGCATGGGTCTACCCAAAATAAATAAATCGATCCGAGGGTATACCTTATGCACGTGGGAGTAGAAGGAGAACTCCTTCACCCTCGGCCGCCCAAACCTCCATGGATCCACTCACCCCCCCTCCCCCCTCATCTGCTCCATGAACCCTTTCAGTTCCTTTGCCATTGCTGGCACCCTGCCCGTTTTCGAGCATGATTGATCCAGGCCGGGATCAATAACTGTATTAAAGTCCCCTCCCATGACCAGCTTGTGCGAGTCCAAGTCCGGTATCTTGCCCAACATCCTCTTTATAAATTCCACGTCATCCCAATTTGGTGCATATACATTAACCAGGACTACCTGCATCCCTTCCAGTTTACCACTAACCATAATATATCAACCTCCCACATCCAAAACTATTCTACCCACCTCAAATATCACCCGCTTATTAATCAAGATCGCAACCCCTCTAGTCTTTGTGCCCAGCCCCGAGTGGAAGAGCTGACTGACCCAGCCTTTCCTCAATCTAACCTGGTCCACTACTCTAAGGTGCATGTCCTGCAGCATTACTACGTCCGCCTTCAGTCCTCTCAGATGCGCGAATGCACGTGCCCTCTTAACCAGCCCGTTTAACCCTCGAACATTCCAGATGATCAGCCTAGTTTAGTTGGGGGGCAAAGAGCCCACCCCCCCGGCCGATCAGCCATCCCCTTTCTTGGGCCCGCCTCCAGCCCATGTGCCGTGACGCCTCCGGCCCACCCCCTAGCAGTCCCCGCCACCCACCTCCTCTCTGTCCCTCAACCGAAGCCCTTCCCTCATCAGCAGAACAACTACCCCCCTCGCCCCCTAGCAACGCCACTCTGAAACCTAGCCCATACAATAAACTAAACATATGAACATCCCCCACTGCGCTTCCGTGAGCTAGCTCATCCAGCTAGCTTGGTAGCCAACTCTTCCGGCGCCAAAAAGTCTACAACCTATTTTTCCTTCGCACCCCTCCCCCCCGCTCATACAAACAAATTCCCTCATCTAACGATCGGCACATAATCACACAACTGAAAGAAAAACACTGAAACCCAAACAAGCACGTCTCCATCCCACAAAAGTGCACATCAAAGCAAAAGGCATTGCCAACGTTCACCAAAAGGAAAATGATAAACTTTTCTTCCCCTCCTTCTTAAACAGAACTCAAAAACAGATGATAAATTTTCTTTTAAAAAAACAACATAAGCCAGCAAGTTGCATCAAAGTTCAAAAGTTCTCAACCCACTACCAGTCCTTTCCTTTTCGCGAAGTCCAGCGTGTCATCGGGCGACTCAAAATAATGATGCTGGTCCTCATATGTGACCCAGAGACGAGCTGGATACAGCAGTCCAAACTTCACCTGTTTCTTGAAGAAGATTGGCTTAACTTGGTTGAAGCCTGCCCTTTTCCTGGCCACCTCCACACTCAGGTCCTGGGACATCCGCAGGATACTGTTGTCTCATTTTCAGCTCCGCGTTCGCTTGGACCACTGAAGAATACATTCCTTGTCCAGGAACCTATGGAATCTCACCACCATTGCCCTCGGAGGGTCCCCCATTCACGGCTTCCTCGCAAGTGCTCAGTACGCCCTGTCCAACTCCAAGGGTTGGGACAATGTCCCCTCCCCCAGCAGCTTTTCAAATATACCCGCAACATATGCCCCAGGATCAGGTCCCTGAGGCCCCTCCGGGAGCCCGACAATTCTTAAGTTCTGCCGACGGGACCTATTCTCTAGGTCCTCCACCTTCTCCAGGAGCCTTTTGTGCTGGTCCTGCAGCATCCCCACCTCCAGCTCCACCGCTGTTCGATGCTCCTCCTGCTCAGCCAGTGCCTTCTCAACCTTCGGGATCGCCCGATCCTGGGCATCCAATCTGTGCTCCAGCCAATCAATCGACTCTTTAATCGGGTCCAGGCAGCCCCATTTCTGCTAGGCAAAGCCATCCTGGATGACCTGCATCAACTGCTCCATTGATTGCTGGGCCGACACACCTGGGGTCTGGTCCTCGGCCATGCTGTCTCCTGCTGCAGCTTCAGCACAGCTCTTGCCTATCTTTTATTTCTGCCTTTTCGTGCACTTCTGGTTCTTTTCTGCATACACCGGTACGTGGAAAAGGTGCCCAATTGCCTCAGCCTTCGAAGTTACAGTTTAAAACCGGAAAAAAGTCGGGGGGAAAGGTCCAAAAGTCTGACCAAAACTGGCGCCAGCAAATGTGGCCATAGCCACCAGCAGATGCCCTGCTCTGACTTTTCTAACTTGTCTCTATTGTCGGTTTCCAATTGCACAACGTGGTACGCAATTTAAATCAAACAGCATATAAACTGAAGAAAACAGTCTCAGGCAGTCACAACTTTCAGATTCATTGGGTAGAATATTTCAGACCTACAAGTGACGGGTTTGTGGGGTACGGGAGTGGATAATTTGGAGAGAGGCCAAAAATCGGGGGCAGAATTCTCTGTCGGCCGATGACAAAATCGGGAAAAGCAATTGGTTGGAGAATCGGTCCTGACGCCAAAATCGTGGCGGGTGCTGGGTTCATGCCACATCGCAATTCTCCAGTGCCTTGACAGTGGCGTCAATACATTCCACTCTGCATGTACAGTAAACGCCGTTTGCATATTATTAGCAGGCCTGACCCGGTATTCTCTGAGGACTCCGCGATGCTCTGCCTCCGTCGGGTGGAATTCCTGACCGTGAGGTTCACTTGTACTTTTAAATATCAGGCACAGGCGCTGTGGCTGAAGAGGGAGAGAGGGGAGGTAGGACACGGAGAGGCACGACCGTGGGCTGCTAGTTCTGACATTTACCGGGCTGGCTGGAGAGGGGGAAGCACTGCCAGAGCCGGGTGGGAGTGACGGGGATGACCAGGGGATGGACCGTGGAGCCGGGGCGACCCCCAGAAAACTCGAGTGTCCAGGCACGGACCGCCATTGCCACAGTTGAAAGGCAGGCATCTTGCTGCGCACCCCATTGACCACCCACCTTGGTCCATGGTTCTGCAGAGTGACACCAGCTGTAGTGTCACTAGCCGTAGACACTACCCTACCACCACCACCCCTGTACCCCACCCTCCGCCTTACCCCCCCGCCAAAAGCGGCTTCCACCCGCTAACAGGGCATCACGTGACCCACTCAAGGGCAACATCCAAGGTAGCCCCTACAGGAGGGTGCAGATGGATGCCGTAGAGCATACCATTGTGCCAGGGCAGCGCCAGCCGACACTACCCCGGAGCAGGATGTGCACCAAGGCCAGAGGCCCCCACGGTGCGAGGTTCCGACGGGCCCGGGGTGTGGAGATGGGAGAGGAGGGAGGGCGAGGGGGACATGTGGGGACAGGGTCCGTAGTTTCAATCGCGGTCACCTTATAGCTATTAGACCTAGTTGGGCACAGGGGTATGCACTGTGCTAACATGTCAGCCTTTCACCCCCTGCAGCCAATGGATATTGGAATTCAACCAGCAATGCTAGCCTTCCTCCTAGTCACCACAGCCCTGAGGGATGTACTGAGGTTGTATGAGCAGGAGCTGCTCAAGGAGGAGAATGCTGCAGCAGTTAAGCCTGTCTCAGAGGAACAGGAGGCAGCCAGTGAGGTTGGAGAGCTAGCCACTCAACAGTCCAAGGAGGAGGAGGTGGAAAGGCCCCATGAGGCATCATGCACCTGTTATTCGAGGACCTGCCGGACCGGACATGCCATCGAAGATTCCGACTGAGCAGGAGAACAGTGTGGCATATCTGCCAGATCATGGCGCACCTGGCACTGCGGAGGAATGGGGAAGGACATTTGCACCCAGTAGCTGTCAAGGTATGGTCGCCCTGAACTTCCATTCCTCGGGGTCCTTCCTGGTGCAGAGTGGGACTTGTCCAGGATCTCACAAAACTCAGTGCACAGGTGCATCCGTGCCGTCACAGAGGCCCTTTATGCCCAGTTGGCTCAATACATCCACTTCAATGTGCACCGAGCCCACCAAGATGCCCGGGCAGCGGGGTTCACCACCATCGATGGGATGCCGTGGGTCCAGGGGGAGATCGACAGGATGCATATCCCCCTACATGCACCTGCAGATAAGAGGGCGGTCTTCACAAACTGAAAAGGGTTCCACTTGATGAACGTGCAGCTGGTGCATGGCCATCAGATGCACATTATCATAGAATTATCATAGAATTTACAGTGCAGATGGAGGCCATTCGGCCCATCGAGTCTCCACAGGCTCTTGGAAAGAGCACCTACCCAAGGTCAACACCTCCACCCTATCCCCATAACCCCACCAACACTCAGGGCAATTTTGGACACTGAGGGCAATTTATCATGGCCAATCTACTTAACCTGCACATCTTTGGACTGTGGGAGGAAACCGGAGCACCCGGAGGAAACCCACGCACACTCGGGGAGGATGTGCAGACTCCGCACAGACAGTGACCCAAGCTGGAATCGAACCTGGGACCCTGGAGCTGTGAAGCAATTATGCTATCCACAATGCTACCGTGCTGCCCACACGATTATGCAATGTCTCTGTCCGATACCCTGGCAGTGTGCATGACATCTTGATCCTGGCACACTCAATGGTTCTCAGTTGAGGGTTCGGCTCCTGGACAACAAACGTTATCTGCTGCAGTCATGGGTGATGTTGCCTATCCAGAGGCAACAGACCAACACAGAGACCCACTACTACGATACATATGCAGCAACCAGGGCCATGAACAATCAGTGCTTCGGCATCGTAAAGATGCAGTTCGGGTAATTTGAAAATTCTGAATTCCACCTCAGTATACCCAAACAAGGGCTGGAATGTGGCGACTAGGAGATTTTCACAGTAACTTCACTGCAGTATTAATGCAAGTTTATTTGTGACAATAAAGATTATTATTATAGGTGCCTGGACCACTATGGAGGAGCCCTCCAGTACTGCACTGGTGAGTCTCCCACATCGTGGTGGCCTGCTGCATCCTTGACAACATCACATAGCAGAGAGGCGGCGTGCTGGAAGAGGAGGATGAATGGGTAGGGACACGGATATCTCATGCCACCCCCACACCTCCCCCCGCACCCCTGCCGACCACACCTTCCCATGAACACCCTCCCTGCACCACCCTGCGCTTGCAATCTCCCTCGTGATTCCTACCTGCCTCACTGTGGGGTGTGGGCCCTGGATTGGCAGTAACAGTGGGTCTAGTCCATCGGAGGATGATGACAACCCGTTCTGCGATGAGCTCTGGTTCTCTGCACCATTTGACAACATCTGGCTCCAGCCCACGTAGCACTTTCCACTGTCCACCTGGATGATTCCTGCATGCGAGCTGACCATTCCATGACACGGTCCATCGGATCCCTGGGGTGGCCGAGGTGGGGACAGTGGGGGAGGGGTGGGGTGGCAATGTAACACCAGCGCAGTGAGCGGTGGCTGATCTGCCGTCCCACCCACAATGTCTGCATCAGCGCCCCCCCCGCCCCCCCGCTTCCTCTGCACTGCAGTCCCATCCACAATGTCTGCAGCCACCCCTCCCTCTACAGCCAACCCTCACACCCTTCTGACAGAGCACCAAGGCAGGTTGTAACGTTGTGCACAGGTATTTAATGTGAAGAAATATATACAGGTTTGTGCACTAGTCCCTAACGCTATACTGTGCCTGCACCCGTGCCAACTTAACTGGTGTCTACTTTTCTGGCCTTACAGGCCCTCAGTGTTACGTCTAGGTGGATCCCCAGACAGTACAGCAGGAGTGGAGGCGGCTTGCTGCAATTCCCGCCCTGTGACCTGAGTCCACGTTGCCGGCCGTATTCTGGGGCGACCGGGTCCAAATGGGTCCAGCTGCTGCTCAGGTGTCCCAGGTGGTGTAGTCCCTCCCTGTTCTGCCCGCTGCCTATGTGATGTGCCAGGGACAGGAGGGGGGAATCTGTTACTGCGGTGTTCTGGCACCTCCCATGCTGGGCCCTATCGCCTCCTCCTCACTCGGGGTGCCCGATGGCCCTCACTCTACTCCATGGGATGGGGCTACGAGCGGAGCAAACCCCTGAGCCTCCCCCACTAGCTGGCGCTGGTCTCGACCAGGGTCTACATGCCAGCTGTCATGAAGCACAGGGAGTGAACCACCTCCTCCAGTGACTGCGCCATCTCCCTCTGGGACTGGGCCACCGCCCTCAATGTCTGTGCCACATCGGCCAATGCCTGGGCAATGCTGCTGACGCTCTCAGCCAGGGCCTGCTGTGATTGGGCCATGCTCTGGAGTGCCGCTGCAATGTCCAAGTGGTCTGATACATGGCTGCCTGTGATAAGGCAGCTCTGTCCTGGGCCTTGGCCACCGCCTGCACAGATGGCGCCAGACCGTGGGCATCTTCACCCATGACCAATACCTTCACCCTCAGGTACTCCACTCCGGACAGTACTGTGCGGTGTTGAACTGGGTGGCACGTATGGTCGGCACCACCTCCTGCTCCTGCATGCAGTTGGATTCATCCAACTGCACCTGAGGTACTGGATGCTCACTGACAACCCCTGGGGCTGGTTTAGCACAGTGGGCTAAAAAGCTGGCTTGTGATGCTTAACAAGACCAGCAGCACGGGTTCAATTCCCGTACCGGCAACCCGAACAGACGACTAGGGGCTTTTCACAGTAACTTCATTGAAGCCTACTTGTGACAATGAGCAATTATTATTATTCATGCAGTCCCTGGTTCTGCGACTAGATCTCCACAATCGATGGAACCATCAGTTCCAGAATTCCGAAACTCATCTGGATGGTAGCTAGTCCATGGGTTCAACCTGCCCTCCGACCATCCACCTCCTCGGGAGTTTCTACCTCCACCTGATGCACCAGAGCATGTGTGTCATGCATACCAGATAGTGCCCCAGGAGTGGTGTGGGTGTGGGGGTGGTGGCGAGGGTGGTGGTGGGTGTGGGGGATGGGGGTCAGTAGAGGGGTAGTGGTGAGGAGGTGGTGGGGAAGTTGACACATGTGGCTTTCAGAACCGCAATTCAATGATGTCGACCTCTGATTCAGCGACTGCCCTTTCTTCAGGCCCATCAACCACATCTACTGCCCTCTGTTCTGCGGGGCTGAGGGCCTGCAGGTCCAGCGGTCCCTCTTCCCCCACTCACGGCGGTTGTGTGAGAGGCCTTCTCCTGGGGGGTGGGGGGGGCAGAAAATGCACAGTGTTGTACAATCTGACGCATGCAGCTCAGGCATTGGGTAGCTGGTGGCTTCAGTGGACAGACCACCCAGCCATGGTAGCCAGTATGGGTGCTGGCATATGGTGCAGGATGGGGGCTTGGCCGCCCTCCTGGTAGGGCCGGGGAGTGTGGTAACGGCTGTGTGGGACAGGGACTGATGCCAGGGGCACAGTGCTGCCTGCTCACCCAGGCTGCCCTGAGGAAGTCTTGCAGTTTCCTTCGGCACTGCTGGCCGGTTGCCGCAGTGTTGCTCACAGCGCTGACCACCTCTGCCACCTGCATCCAGGCCTGGTGAATGGTGGCGCCTGGCAGCACCTTCCCACCCTGGGATACCAGGTCACCCATCTCTCTTCCATGGCATACAGCTGTGTCTCCAATTCTGCGTTGGTAAACCTTAGTGCCAAAGAACAAGAACAAAGAACAAAGAAAAGTACATCACAGGAACAGGCCCTTCAGCCCTCCAAGTCAGAACCAACCGTGCTGCCCGTCTAAACTAAAATCTTCTGTATTTCCGGGGTCTGTATCCCTCTATTCCCATCCTATTAATGCATTTGTCAAGATGCCCCTTAAACGTCACTATCGTCGCTGCTTCCACCACCTCCTCCGGTAGCGAGTTCCAGACACCCACTACCCTCTGTGTAAAAAACTTCCCATGTACATCTACTCTAAACCTTGCCCCTCGCACCTTAAACCTATGCGCCTAGTAATTGACCCCTCTACCTGGGAAAAGTCTCTGACTATCTACTCTGTCTATGCCCTTCATAATTTTGTCGACCACTATCAGGTTGCCCCTCAACCTTCGTCATCCCAGTGAGAACAAACTGAGTTTATTCAATCTCTCCTCATAGCTAAATGCAGCTTATTTTGTTGCCATCTTGTTCGCTGGGTGGGTGTGTATGGGGAGTTAAGTAGGTGTATGTGGCTCCAGCTAGTCAGTCTCCTGAGTGTCAATCCAAAACTCAGTAAATCCTGCACCATTTCTCCTTGGAATCGATCATGCCAGTGCTAGCCCCCTAACCACTGTTGAATTGGTCCAGGTGCGGCATCAGTTTTGCTGTTGTAGAAGTCCACTAATCCCGCCCCAGCGTCAACACTGTGGGCTGGATTCTCCGACCAACCGGAAAATGAGTTTTTACGCTGGAATCGGGGCTGATGCTGTTTTTCCGATGCTCCGCCCCCTCAAAAACAGTGTACTCAAGGTGTACGCCGCATGCCATCGGGACGGCCTCAGGACGTCACCTGAGGCCCTCCCCGATGCTCCGCCCCCCGATGAGCCGAGTCCCCAGCGGCGTGGGGTGCATGTCCTCACAACTTTCGGGGACCTCACGTGGCAGTTGCGGACTGTGTCCAGCGCCGGCACAGTCGGGAGGGCAACTGTTCCATTGGCAGGGGTGGCTTTGGAGGGTTCAGGGGGGTCTGATGGGGATGGTCTGGGGG